>NW_020229910.1:433421-763421 GCF_003227715.2 Harpegnathos saltator
AGCAAATGTTGTTGTTTATTTATTGTACACACCGACGGCATACATACAATAACATATATATAGTTCAAGGTCCCTGTGGAGTCCAAAGTTTGGCGATTAAATCTTGTGCTTTACTGAATTAATGAGCCTACGATATACTAAAATAACAGGTTCTAAGAAGATTAGCAAAGGCCTCTGCGCAAGGTTTGGTAATAAAATCTTTCGCCTTACTAGTTTAATGAGTCTACGATATACTAAAATAACAGATTCTGAAAAGATTAGCAAAGACCTTTACGCAAGCATACCTACCGACGGCATACAATAACATGTATATAGCCCAAGGTCCCTATGCAAGGTTTGGCAATTAAATTTTTTAATGTTTATTTATTGTATAAAATTGGAAATTTGTATATCAATCTATGTATTACTATTATTTGCATTATGCATTATTATTTATTTGTGCCAGAATTTGTGTCAGAATTTGCTATTTTAATATGATATATTAAATATTATATTAACTAAATTATATCAATTAAATTATATAATTAAATTATATCAATTAAATATATAATATATTTAATTTAGTAAGACGAAATATTTAATTGCCAAACCTAGCATAGGGGCCTTTGCTAATCTTTTCAGAATCTATAATTTTAGTATATGACTATATATTTGTCAATTTAGAAATCAGTAATTCGATTTCGATCAACGCATTGATGCTTTTTTTGAGCTAATAAGCTCTATGTATCCATTGGATCGTTTAAATATAGTTTGAACTATTCGCTTTCACATTATTTCATATTATTTCTAATATCTAAGAATATATGTATTATAGGAAAACATTAAAACTATATCGTACTTATAAAACTTCTTTTGTTCATAACTTGCTAATAAACAATAACATTTGTTTTATTTATAAACAGTATGTGTTTTTAAGAATGCAAAGCCTCTTCTCTACTCACATATGTGTAAAGTTTACCGTACCTAAATATACACAATATCGAAAAATTACGCTCGATTAATGAAACTTCTTTTGTTAATAACTTTTTAAGGAACAGCGAGCGACGGTTTGCATGTTACTTAGAATGATGTCCTTGACAACATATGTCAAGGTCAGTGTCATTGCAGTATCCTCCCTTAAACAGAAGCTTTATCACTAACTTAGATATGTTCCGTGATTGGTTAGCTGATTACGTTTGGACGTCCACAGTCATGTAGTATTTCTGTCTACAAACTTGGTTTTAGCTACTAATTTTGTAATATTAGATAGAGAAGTGATTTTGCAAAAATCGCAATAGTTATTAGGTTATTGATGGTTGAAAATGGCCACATCTAGAGGCTCTTTTAATTAATAATTTGAAAATCTGCCTACTTATTTGCAAAATGATAAAGGACTTTTTTGTTCAAAATGACCTAATCTACAATTATATGACGGCTATTGTGTCTAGCAATAGATATGAGTATATTAAATTTTGAACCCTGAATCTTGAACCTGTCGCAACAACTGTCATATATAATAATTGTAGATTAGATCAGTTTGAACAAAAAAGCCTTTTACCATTTTGCAAATAAGTACGCAACTTTTCAATTTTGCGTAATAATTAAAAAAGCTTCTAGATGTGGTCACTTTCAATTATTAATAACTTAATAACTGCGATTTTTGCAAAATGGTACTTGACTTTTCTCTTTGATCTAATTAATCTTCACAATTTTTCGTTTCCAAAAGATTCTAGACACCCTATATATATGTGTGTGTTGAATTTATTGCATCAGATATACTCTTTCATGAATTTCTTCAGAAAAGGAGAGATTCATGTTTGACTAGTCTTGATATCGTGAAAAAATTATTTATAAGTATAACAATTTATTATAATGTGTGTGAAGTATTGTATTGATTATAAAATTATGCTTTAAGAAAATATTACAAATTTATATATTTCTCATCGTTGTAGAAATATAATTCCTTAACAAGATTAGCACTTGCGCCATGTCGTTTATGATGATCCATAATAAATATTGAGTGAACTCAATATCTTCTTTTATGTACTGATTGTTTTTCACGATTATGTATTAAAAAATATAGAGTCATTATTTTTCTTAATTTTATTTGTAATACTCTGCGATTTCTCTTTACGACTAAACATTTTATACCTATGTAATATGTATAATAAACATTTATCAGACTGCATTTCTTTAATTTTCAAACAGTGTATAATTTGCGTCCCGATATTCAGCACAACCTACACTTAATGTTACGTATTTATACATAATAGGTGTCCCAAAATTCACACAAGAAGTAATTTTGATAGAAAACACAAGTTTATAATTAAAAATTGTAAATTTTTTATTGATTCATAAAGTATATAGTATAGGGTTATGTATGGAATAACATATCGGGTAAATGGCCTCCACGGCTTTACTGGCACATATGCACTCTTTTGTTGAAATTTTTCATGACCGTTTTGCATAAATGTGGCTGAATTTCGTTGATACAGCGCTCAATTTCCTCCTTCAAGGCGTAGGTAGTCGTGGGCTTATTGGCATAAACCTTAGACTTCAAAAAATCTCAAAGAAAAAAGTCCAACGGCGTTAAATCGCATGATCTGGGCGGCCAAATCTGATCACAAAAATGGGAAATTACACGTCTAGGAAATGACTCATGCAGTAATTGAATTGTTTCTCGGGCTGTATGGCATATGGCATCGTCTCGTTGAAACCACATGTCGTCCACATCCATATCTTGCAATTTAGGCATAAAAAACTGGATTATCATGTCGCGATAGCGAGCACCATTAACTGTTATTGCCTGACCAGCCGCATTTTTGAAGAAGAATGGTCCGATGATGCCTCCAGCCCAAAATCCGCACCAAATAGTGATACGTTGTGGATGCATTTGTTTCTCAACAATCACTCGTAGATTTTTTGAACCCCAAATGCGACAATTTTGTCGATTAACCAAGCCATTAAGATGAAAATAAGCCTCATCGCTGAAGATGATTTTGTTCGAAAAATCAGCATCCACTTGTTGTTCCATAATCCATTCAACGAACTCTCTTCGCTGTGCGTGGTCAGTAGGCTTCAGTTCTTGAGTCAATTGAACTTTGTAAGCATGAAGATGCAAATCTTTCGTAAGAATACGCTGTAGAGAGCTTCTTGAAATGTCCAATTTTTAACTACGGTGCCGAATTGATGTTCCTGGACTCTCAACAACACTCTCACGAACTGCTTCGATGTTTTGTGTTAAACGACTTGTTGAAGGCCGATGTTAAAGGACACCGGCCTTCAACAAGTTGAAGAGTATTTAAGATCCAGTCTCCCTAAATTTTTTAATTAATCTCTTCACAGTTGATGAAGTTAAATCACTATTCGGACCATATTTTATACGAAAATTGCAAACTGTAGCTGTCAAACTTTCGTTATTTTTAAAATATTGCTGAACAATGAAAACGCGTTCTTTCGTGTAGCACTCCATTTTAAAAACCTTGAACTGTCAGCTGTCACGCTGTCGTTTTTTTTCGTTGGTAACACTTTATCACACAAATAGCGCAAAATTCAAATCTTGCATGAATTTTAAGACATCCTTTATAAGCTAATATCTTATTTTAAAAGGGAAAAATATGAAAGATATTAAGAAACATTTCAGACAAAAGTTGTATGGTTTCAAAGGGGACATAAAAGAACTATATTATTTTGTTCATAGATAGCCACTTTCGAGATATTCACTGATCATTACTTTTAATGTTAATTTAATGATTTTGAAATTTCCAAAGATCGATAAGTTAACAAAAGTCAGAGCGCTATTGTAACAATATATTCTTGAGACCAAATAGAATAAAAAAGTTTAATACTATTTTTTCCGACAAATAGTTAGCGAGATATCGTAAGTTAAATGTTGAAAAAGTTTTCAAGTTTTCCTTAAATATCTCAAAAAAATTAGGCAAATAAAAAAATGTTTCAGATAAAAGTTGTTCAAAGTAATCGGTAGAAAAAAATGATATAATAAAAAATTGAGGTTTCTATTTAAGAAAAGTAATGATCAGTAAATATCTGGGAAATGGCGGTATCTGTAAACAAAATGATATCGCTGTTTTATGTCTCCCTTAAAACCATACAAGTTTGGTCAGAAACGTTCCTTACTATTTTTCATATTTTCATATTTTTCATATTTTTCTAAATTTTGATCTGGCTCTTTTAAAATGGGACACCCTGTGTATTTAGAATGTATGTATTATATTATGTAAAATTCAATTTCCTTATATCCCACAATGCGTATTACAAATTGTAATCAATGAACAGCGACATTTATCATTTCTGACACATGTCAATGGAATAAATAGATATAATTGGTTATGGTTGGTATGCAGCTTATTTTTTACGCTTCATGGGCCAGGAATTTAAATTCCGTTTCTGATTGATTACGCAGTTATGCGTTACGCGGAAAATACGGGCCATGGAACGTCATTCTTAGAGTTTGCTCGTTTCGTTCACTTCTCGTTGGCTCCGTTGAATTAATTAATGACAGGCGATCTCGATTCAATCTTCAGGGAATCGATCTTTTTCTTACAGAAATTGGTTTTCTTTTCTTTAATCGATCCTTTTCCGCTCAATTTTTATACCAACCGATTCTTTTCAATAGAGAATCGAGCTTCGATTGAGTTGATATACTTATTCATCAATGCTGTTTCATTTAATGAAGAATTCAAGTGCTGTGAAGTGGTTTGGAAGAATCGATTTGTACAAAAATTCCAAAGAAAAGAATCGATTAAAAAATGGATTTACTGAAAACCAAATGGAGATCTCCCGTTACTATATTGAATTCGTTTGTTTCTCATTGTCAATACCCATAGGGAAACCATAGGGAAAAATATCGAGTACGCGAAAATATGTTCGCGATATAGCTGAAAGAATGTTCAGTAAAATATGGACGATTCAGATATTCCGGTCGAAGTAATAAGAACTCAATCGAGACGACTGAAGTTTCCGATTACTCGGGCATCTTCAAATGGAATTTCCGAGTAGTTCACACTTCATCCGAAATCCAGATCGTCCATCATCGTCCATCCAGACACCCTTCTCCGTGCAGTTGCGAAGGAGAATATCGTGGGAGGACAGCGAGCTGAGAATCCACAGACTTCTATTAGGTGTGTGAATTAATTCGGTCCATTTTTTCTTCGAAAAAAAGACTTTAGTATGAAAAAACATGAAAAAGTACACTAATCAAAATATTTGCTATCGCTTGCTATTATTTTTCCCCATCTGTCTGGCAGTTGTTGCATTCCGTGACGAAAAAACGACTCGTCCTTTGAAGCGATCCATTCATTGAGCCATTTCTCTATTTCTTCATAATTGTTGAAGTGTCGGTCCGAAAGCCCGTGTGCTATCGATCTGAACAAGTGATAATCGGATGGAGCAATGTCTGGTGAATACGGCGGGTGAGGTAAAACGTCCCAGCCAAATGCTTCAAAGGTCACATGTGTGAAGTTGTATAATTGCATGTGGATGCATAAATAAAATCTACAAACAAATTGTCCAATCGTCTAATAGTAACATCATGCAGTTTATTAAATATTTTTTAGAACATGGTTGCAATCAAAAGACATATAAATTAAGAGCTGAAATATTAATGAGTATTGATAGTTTTATATCGAAAACCGATAAAAACGTCATATCTGTAGATTGTTTTTCAAGCATAGGGAACATGGCTCAATATATCTTCAAAAACAAGTCCTAGTTATACAGAGATTAAAAAATACAATGTATGTTCAAAGAATATTGAGCGAAATTCTGTAATTGTCCCAATTAACGTCGACATCATTAAAAAACACGAATGAAATATCTAAAGCGATCTTAAACGCTATTCTATACAACATATCAATTTGTTGCAACCAAATAATGAACAAAAGTCGACATTATGGTGCACAAATTTTTATCGAATGCGACTTAGAACCAGAACACACGCAGGTATTATACAGTCTTGGTGAGTTTGCGACAAACATCCAGCTTGCGACAAGTTCTTTCACATTAGCCGGCATAGTAGCTCGTTATGGAGGTGTTGGAGAACGTTGCGGACATTACGTGGGTTATTCTTATCAAGGATCACAATGGGTCGGATTTGATGACTTAATGAAAAATGTTAAATATAGGACGAAAGAATTTAAAATAAATCCCCATTTATTAATTTATATTACAAGCGACGCGGATTAGACTTTTGTATATAGTTTAGTTAACCTTGTATATAGTTTAGTTTAGTTAACACAGTTTTAAAATATATAAAACAAAAAATATAAAAAAAATATCTAAAATTTAAAAAAATACAAAAAAAATTTTAAACAAAAAAGATACAAAAGAATATAGAACTAAAAAAAATACAAAAAATATAAAATTATATAAAATGCATATAAAAAAAACAAAAACAAAAAATGAAGTAAAAATACATCGACCTGGTCGATTTCGAAATCGCGTCATCTAATTTCATTGCTCCGGAAGAGAAAATTTTTCCCAACACGGAGGCGTCGGAGTTAGTGATCGACCAAATGTTCACTATTAACAAATTTTCGTATTCCGCTCTCTCTCTCTCTCTCTCTCTCTCTCTCTCTCTCTCTCTCTCTGTCTCTGTCTCTGTCTCTGTCTCTGTCTCTGTCTCTGTCTCTGTCTCTGTCTCTGTCTCTGTCTCTTACGAGGTGTGAAGCTTTAATTCCTAAAATCTGTTCCCCTTCGTTACCTGTGCTGTGGTATCTATTAGTCTGACGACATTTTGTCATTAGGAAAATATATTGCACTTCGTCAGCACAGTTTTCAGAAATTCAAAAATGTGAAATTGTTGGTAACCCCCACCACCTCCAATAGAATATTTTTTCACCCATGTGATTTTTCAAAAATATTTGTGCGTATTCTTATTGTATTCGAGAAGCACAACTCAGCACAACTCACAGAAGTTTGATAAATATATTGTAAAAATAATTATTTGTAATTTTATATTTTAATTTCAATATTTTTTATCTACTAAACGGAAGCAGATATCGAATTTCTTCCAACGGCACAACATAGCACAAATTAGTACCAATCTCTCAAAAAAAGTTGGATTTATTTGGTCAAAAGTGCGGGGCTAATATAATTTCGTTTTTATTCAATTTCTTCATTGTTATTAAAGTTATTGATCTCGCCTTTGCGACACAAATCAATAATCAGTAAAACATAGCACAATACGGCACAGTAAGGAGAAACTTAAAATTCGAAAAGTGCGGGGCTACCAAAAATTTAGTTTTTTTTAATTTTCTTGAATACGCTTTGAGTTACAGAGTTGCGGATTACGGCACAATACGGCACAAACGTAGCACAATGTAGCACAATTCGAAAAAATACGAAATTCGAAAAGTGTGGAGCCAACTTTACACACGTTCAAAGGTGACCTTCACAATCTTTCCAACATGTGGTCGAGCGTTATCGTGCTGGAAGATTACTTTGTCGTGTCTCTTTGCATATTCCAGCCGCTTATTCTTCAATGCGTTGTTTAAACGGATCAATTGTTGTTGGTAAAGTTCGGCAGTGATGGTTTGACTCTGTTTTAATAGTTCATGATACACTACACCCTTCTGGTCCCACCATATACAGAGCATTACTTTCTTGCCGCGAATATTCCGCTTTGATATCGATGTGGATGGTTTTCCTGGGTCGCTAATGGATTTCCTTCGTTTGGGATTATCAAAATATATCCACTTTTCGTCTCCAGTCATAATACGATGCAAAAATCCTTTTTTTTTGCCTGGCAAGCAAGATTCAGACATGGCTTTTCGCCTCTCGATGTCTCTTTCTTTCAGTTCGTATGGCACCCATTTTCCTTCTTTGTAAATTTTTCGCATAGCTGCCAAACGTTTAGAAATTGTTGATCGATCAACATTCAACAATTGTGCGAGCTCATGTTGCGATTGACACGGATCTTCATCGATTAGCGCCTGCAATTCCTCGTCCTCGAACTTCTTCGGCTGATCTGGACGAGGTTTGTCATCGACACTGAAATTATCACTTTTCAAACGTCGAGACCATTCTCTGCATGATTTATCGGTGGGAGCACTTTCACCATAAGCTTCTACGAGCATTCGATAAGCTTCAGCGGCTGTTTTCTTTAAATGAAAACAGAAAATGAGAACTTCCCGGAAATGTGCTTTTTTGGCTCGAATTTCGATATTTTCGAATCAGATAAACACGATGTTATTGTTACAAACTCAAACGTTTATCAACTGAATATTATTGCCAGATATCAAAACTAAAAAATAGAGCCTTTTGCAGACATTAGAGGTTAGAAAATTACATAGTACAGCAATTGACCGCCAGATGGACCGAATTAATTCACACATCTAATATATTATATACTGAGGCCGATAACTTGTCTCTTTAACACGTCCCCTAAAAATATGTATTAAAATTTCATTCGCATGCGCATTGCAAAGTCCCGAAAGGAATGTAACTGCACCGTATTGCACCGTACAGGCATTTTTCTCCAGAAAATGTTAATATTTATCCAATATTTAATATTTCCTCTTGCAATGTCACATTCAATGACATTGCAATGACATTCAATGTTCTCATAAATATTAAATATTGAATAAATATTAACATCTTTTGGAATAAAACTGCCTGTACGGTTACATTCCTTTCGGGATCTTGCAATGCGCATGTGCGCGCGATTCTATGGGTGCATTCAGTACTACAACCACTCACTGAGCGCTAAGTGAGCTTTTGCATCTGATTGGTGTATATTTTTAAATCTAAAGGAATATAATAATCAAATGTAAAAGCTCATTGAGCGCTCAGTGAGCGGTTGTAGTACTGATTGCATCCTATGTTTTACCAGGTATGTCGGTAATTACTTTCCGGTTTTTGTAACAGATGTCACTAGCCATAAGTATGCAATGTTATGATTTGATACATATGTCATTTTATTCTACTGACATTAACCTCAAAACTACATAAGTTACGTTCCGCCAAAATAACAGCGTTATAGATTAATAATTTTTTGAAAATGTCGAGTTTTGTGCCTGAAAACGTGCATTTGCGGCACGCATTACTTTTCTTGTTTAATCAAAAGAAAAAAGCCGCTGAAAGTCATCGTTTGCTGGTAGAGACTTACGGTGAGCATGCTCCAACCATAAGAACATGTGAAACGTGGTTTCGACAATTCAAATGTGGTAATTTCAACGTTCAAGACAAAAAACGTCCTGGTAGGCTGAAAACGTTTGAAGATGCGGAATTGCAGGAGTTATTGGATGAAGACCCAACACAAACTCAAAAACAATTGGCAGAAAAGTTGAATGTGAGCCGAGTAGCAATTTGTGAACGATTACAAGCGATGGGAAAGATCCAAAAGATGGGAAGATGGGTGCCACATGAATTGAATGACAGGCAATTGGAAAATCGAAAAATCGTCAGTGAAATGTTGCTTCAAAGGTATGAAAGGAAGTCATTTCTACATCGAATAGTAACGGGTGATGAAAAATGGATTTATTTCGAAAATCCCAAGCGAAAAAATCATGGTTATCACCTGGCGAAGGCGGCCCATCGACTGCAAGGCCAAATCGCTTTGGTCGCAAGACCATGTTCTTTGTCTGGTGGGACCAGATTGGTGTCGTATATTATGAACTGTTGAAACCTGGAGAAACAGTTAATACTGATCGCTACCAACAACAAATGATGAATTTGAACTGTGCATTGATCGAAAAACGTCCACAATACTCAAAGACATGATAAGGTGATTTTGCAGCATGACAACGCGCCGTCTCATACAGCAAAACCAGTCAAAGAAATGTTGAAATCACTTGGATGGGAAGTTTTATCGCACCCGCCGTACTCTCCAGACCTGGCTCCATCCGACTACCACCTTTTCGCATCGATGGGGCACGCGCTTGCAGAGCAGTACTTCGCCGATTTCGAAGAAGTTAAAAAATGGCTCGATGAATGGTTTAGCTCAAAGGAGAAACAGTTCTTTTGGAATGGCATCCATAAATTGCCTGAGAGATGGGCAAAATGTATAGAATCAAATGGCCAATACTTTGAATAAATATATTTTAACTATCCATTGTAAATAACGTGTTTCCTTTAGCGAAAAAACCGGAAAGGAATTACCGACACACCTGGTACATTAGGGACGCTTTTATACATAGACATAGTATATCTAGATTGCGTGTTCGAGGAATGGGGGCATAGCTCACGTAGAAAAGGATATACTCTGTTTTTACTGTTCGTTCTCTCTCGCACAGTCCCGATGGAAAGGGTATAGGGAAGGCAATTGTTGTACAGTGCTGTACAGTAACCACCGCCCCTATTCCCATTCCATCAGGATTGTGCGAGAGAGAACGAACAGTAAAAACAGAATGCTTCTTTTTCTACGAGAGTTATACTCTTGAAATTTGGGAGGACGCGCAGTCTAGATATACTATGTCTATGCTTTTATACATGAAAACCAATGAAAGTTATCAGTCCAACTTGTATATAGAAGTCTGTGCATGAATTACATCGGGATAATAAGGGGATGAAATTCGCCGTCCGATCGCGCGGCACAGTTCACCTAGATGGCGCAGGGTCGTCCATCGTTGAGCAAGCCGCACGAAATGACCACAAACTTCTATAATATAACTAGACTGCTAACTCTGACTCAATACATGATCCCGAAAAATTAGAGAGCCTCATAGGAAGAGAATGATAGCGTTCAGAAAACAAAGTGCTCACTGAGCGCTTAATAACTATTGGTTCTTACTGTTAGTTTCTTACATTCGGACCAATACCGTTGACGAATTACTCAACCGTTGTGTAACCGTTGTGTTTTCTGAACGCAGCCATTGGCTGCATTCAGCAGACTCAACAGTTGGACAACATTACTAGATTTTCCACTGAATCTCGCTCCTGATTGGTAAATACTTCTGGGTCTATGAAAAATCTAAAAGAATGCTCCAATCACAGACAATAATCACTAAGCGCTCTCTGATCACTTTGTTCTACTGAACGCGGCCAATGGCAAACTGATCATGTGGCCAGGTCTCTGCTGATTCGATGGAGGTACAAAGTCTTCTTGACCAATCAGAATATCGATATAGCAAGACGACAGGTTGGTTTTACAGTGAGTTTTAAAAGCAGTCTAGGCATTTTATACTATGCACAAGACACAAAATTATGTAAATAATATATATTACGATTCTTATTCTATGTAAATCGAAGCGACAAATATTCTTTCACAATTAATATTATTACACAATTATTACTTACGGATATCTGATTTTTATTGCTGTTATTAATTCGTAGGCGAATATCTTGTGCGACTTGTCGTAACCTCCTCTAATGATTGACAGATGTACGTCAGACTGCTTTAAAAACTCATTGTAAAACCAACCTGTCGTCTTGCTATATCGATATTCTAATTGATCAAAAAGATTTTGTGCCTTCATCGAATCAACAGAGATCTGGTCACGTGATCAGTTTGCCACTCTCTTCCTATGAGGCTCTCTACGAAAAATATGTATTGTCCTGGTGGTCCGACATTCACGTCTGATTGGTTGAATCAAAACACATTTCTTCTAATTGGTTCGGCCATATTGCTTATGTAGCCCCTTTCCTTGTGGACTACCAATTTCACGCATGCGCAGATGCTTGATTCCCTTATCTAATACATACTTTTTGAGATCAGTCTTGTGCTACAGTATACAAGGGAGTTAGCAGTCTAGTTATACCATAGAAGTCTGTGGAAATGACTCGTCGAATAACGAGCGGCGACTCCATGCACGCGCTCGATCTCGACCAATTCCTGTCCGATGTCCGACGTGTGTACTTATCAGTCACTGGCGGTTTCCGCCGGAGCGCCGGCTAATTGGCCTTGGCTTGCTCGCGCGGGAAGCGTTGATCTTCTTCGTCCAGCCGTTCCGGCAGAGCATAATAAGCCCGAGGTGATTAACCCCGCACAGCTCGAGGAGCGTACTTACCTACGTACATGCATGCATGCATGCGATCGCCGCGTAACATTGACACACTTCGCGCTGGCTCTCGTGTGTCACGGCTTTTAAGTACGCACCTATGCAATAAATCCGGCTTGTTGTCGTCATCGTCGCTGTTTCTCTCCCCACCTCTTCTCTCACTTTCTCTCTTTTTCTCTTTCTCTCTCTTTCTATCTAACTATTTCTATTTCTATCTCCATCTTTCTATCTATTTATCTATTTCTCTCTTTCTCTTTTTGTCTATCTATTTATCTCTATCCTTATCTTTCTCTCTCTCTCTCTCTCTCTCTCTCTCTCTCTCCCTTTCTCTCTCCTTGAGCGCAACAGGACACGCTCGTTCGCTATTGTCGCGTTCATTGAGCGATCGCGCATACCTCGCGATTATTCACCGTGTCGTGTCTTTGAAAGAAAAAAACGCGATCGTTCACACCTGAATCTATCTTGACACTTACGCAAGCTTACGCTCGTTCCACGACATGTAGATCTTTCCAGTGTTCCTTTATTTCATCAACATGCCATTTCGTTGGCCATTTCGTTGAGCACTTCGTCAAGCAGTGATACGGGTTCTCCGACGAGCTCGGCGAGTCCCGATGGACAACGTGATCCATTTGCACTCAAGTCGCGCAGGTGACGACTCGGTGAACCGAATCTCCGCCGAATTTCTAAGTTCTAGTTCCAAGGCCGCGGGCGAAGGTGTACATACACACTGTCGGGTACGTTTCCTTCGCCGTTAATAGGCGCAGAAGTCCACAGCGACATTGAAGCGAGATCGAAGTTAGAAGGCAGTTAATTGAATTAGAAAGCGACCGGACGTGATTGACGAGCAACATTTGGTCCGAGGAAACATCAAACCACGAGGTTGCCGTCTTTTTCGGTCCGAGATAACGAGAAATTGCGAAGTGACGAGGAACACGGCGGAAAGCCATGACGCGCGCGACTTCCGCTGTCCGTTCCGTTGGCGCATTTAATTACCTTTGCGTCTCGCCGCTAACATTGTCGCGAATCGCCTTCAGCTCGGCGCGATTCTCCCGCCGGCTATTGGACGTCAGCCACGCGCGACAGGTATAACAATCGTCGTCACCGTCGACAACCGACACAAGTCGCGCGCGAAATGCATGCGTCCGCGGAAGGTCGCCGTTGAATCCTCGCGGCAGCGGTGGCGGCGGCGGCGACGACGTCGTATCCGCGAAAGCACGCGGGTCATTAGTGGCTCGGAACTACTGATTACGGATCTAATATCACCGTTTGCGTGACCCCGACCCAATTTTTAACGAGCGGGAAACTCGGACGCCGGTTAATCCGGCCGCTCGCCGCTTCGCCTCGCAATCGGGAACGCGCTTGTCCCATTTACACGGCCTGTCAATGTGCTCCAGAGTGTCGTTCCTCCTGTACTCTTCCTTTCTTATTTCCTTAGTCCTTTATTATTGGGTATTAAACTTAATTTTTAAGGATTTACAAGAGATGGCGCAATGAGCACCTAATGGCATCGGTCCATATTGAAGCCAATTTCATATGAAAGTCCTGTCATTAGGCTTTAATAATCAATATATTTCATTTGGTCGAAGTGTAAATAACATATTTTTTTAGCGCATTCGATATGTCGAGTTTTGTGCCAACGAAATGCAATTTGCGGGAAGCGTTACTTTTTTATTTCCATTTGAAAAAATCGGCAGCTGAAAGTCTTCGTTTGCTCTTCGAAGCTTATGGGGATTTATGCTCCATCGATCTCAACTCGTGAGTTTAGACTGGTTTAGACGATTCAAAAGTGGAGATTTTTCACTTATTCATCGTTCGAAGGTAATGCTCTGTATTTGGTGGGATCAGAAGAGTGTGGTCTATTATGAGCTACTGAAACCTGGCGAAACCATTACTGGGGACCGTTATCGACAACAACTAGTACAGCTGAACCGAGAATTGAAAGAAAAACGACCAGAATACGCCGAAAGACACGACGACAAAGTGATTTTCCAGCATGACAACGCTCGGCCACATGTCGCTAAACCGGTGAAGGAAACACTAGAGCTGCTCGGATGGGATGTTCTACCCCACTCGCCGTATTCACCAGACATTGCTCCTTCTGATTTCCACTTGTTTCGATCCATGCAGAATCACCTTCCTGCAGCACTTCAGTTCTTTAGAAGATATATAAAAAATTGCTCGATTTATGGATAACCACAAAAGACGAGTCGTTCTTCCGCCGAGGAGTCCGCCTTTTACTAGAAAGATGGAAAAAAAGGAAAATAGCTAACGATACACAATACTTTGAATAACATGTACTTATCACTTTTTTTCGAAATAAACGTTCATTTTCACAAAAAAATCCTTTGAAATTAAGTTGAATACCCAATATTTCCTGAGCGGCTCGTCAGCTGCTTGCGAGTCAATCTCCCGGTGAGGTCCCCCCGCAACCCGCAGTATTTACAGACGCGACTAAATATAATCGACGATTGCGTTTTTATTAAAGCGGTGAGAGCGAGAGCAAGCGAGAGGGGGAGGAAGGGAGAGAGACGGAGAGGAAGACGGCACGCGTGCGCCGATCACCGTGCGTTTGATCGCCCTTCGGGATGATCCGAGAATTCATGGAATCGCGTTTGCGAGCGCTGTCGGGACGATCAATCGCATCAGCAGGTGTCCTCGACAATTGGCCGATTAGGGCCGCTCGCGCTCACGACGGGATTTTTCGCGCACCGCCGTGCCGTCGCATTCGGTTTGACGAGAGCGATAGAGTGACAGGGGGGAGGAGGGAGAGGGAGAGAACGAGAGAGAGAGAGAGAGAGAGAGAGAGAGAGAGAGAGAGAGAGAGAGAGAATCGGAAGAGCGCGCGTTCAGTACGCACTCGCGTTGTTATCGACCATCAGGATAGGAGGCGAGTGAGCCGAGCTGGCTCGAGCAGCACCGAGCGGCGCCGAATCGTGGACGGAGAAGCGAGCAGCTCCGGAGTCGTCCCTTCGTCGGCCCAGGACCTGGATCCCGTCCTGCCGAGAACTGCGAGCGAGCGTCCGGCAGTCGGTAGTCCTGAGACTGTGCGCGCGATTCGCGTTTCTCGCCGCTCCGCGTGAAATCATCCCGCGCCGTTCCGCGCCTCGGCCGAGCGGGGGACGCGTGAAGAGACGGTCGTCGCTCGTACCTTCCGAGAGAGAGAGAGAGAGAGAGAGAGAGAGAGAGAGAGAGAGAGAGAGAGAGAGAGAGAGAGAGAGAGAGAGAGGGACTTAGCATCGAACGGGCCAACGCTGTGTTTACATCTCTCCCAACAGGACGCCAGGATCCCCTGGCGCTCTCTCATCTTTTCGGTTCTTATCTCTCTTCCTCCCCCCTCCCTCCCTCCCTCTCTCTCTCTCTCTCTCTCTCTGTCTTTCTCTCTTTTTCTCTTCCTCTCTGTTTCTGTCCTTCTCCCTCTTCACTTCGCTGCTTCCGATAAGATCAGAGGGATGTTGATTAAATCCGATGAACGTGACACGTGCGACGGGAAGGAAGGCCGTCTTTCTCGCAGGATCAATCCGGGTATCCTTCGTCTCGTCGTGTATCGACATCCTCGTTATCCCGCGCGCACTATTATTGACGGTACCTGGATCACGGGACGGTAGTCTCTCGGCGGGTCTCTCGGCTAACTCATCCTGTTCATTCTCATCCTCGTGCTCGCGAATCTCCAGCGACCGCCGATAAGCAGTACGTTACGTAGATCGGGTTCAATTTTACCCCCAACATCCTGGACTCCTTCATTCCCTCTTTCTCTCTTTCTCTCTCTTTCTTTTTCTCTCCCCTCCCGCCTTTCTCTCTCGATCAAGAGCAGTCAAGTGACGTGAACGTCATTTTCCTACGCTAGAAATCTGTCAACGAGCCGTCGTTGGCCGCTTACTCGAGCGCCAGGTCACGTTTACTTCAGGACGTCGCAAACGAGCAACAAGCCATTCGCGACGCCTCCGCGGAGCTCGGCGTGCGAATGGCACCGTGAAGACGTTCCTCGGGGACTCGCCGTGGACGCAGTTCGAGTTGAGTGCCGCGGTCGCCTGATGTCGCACCTCCTTGGCAGCGCGATGTGCGTGCAGTCGTGTTGACGACTTCGTTTTCGAGCACGAGGTGAGGGGAGACGCGAGACAGCTACCACGACGACAACGACGACGACGAGGAAGTTCATGATTAATCGCGCGCAATGAGAGTGACGGTGTTCCAGAGGTGTGTTGGTCATGCCTCGTGACTGTGTACCGTCGACTGTGCGAATACTTGCCGAGTGTTTCGGCGACTTTACCACGTCACCGGGGAGCATGGAGAATCTCGTCGATCAGTCTCGTAGCGGCGTCACGGAAACGTAAGCTTCCCTCGCCTCTGTCTTTCGCGGGCGACGGCCTCGACGACTCCGACGATGACTCTCTCTCGTTTTTCCTCTCGTATTTTTTGTCTTCTTCGTTTTTCCTAGCGCGACTTTTGTCCCTGTCGACCTCTCTCTCTCTCTCTCTCTCTCTCTCTCTCTCTCTCTCTCTCTCTCTTCGGAACGCGTTCCTCGTCTAGGTTGCACAAAAGTGCCTCATCAGCCCGTTGTCTTGGCGACTCACTCGGCGAACAGACCGTTGCGCGCGTAATGCGCCGTGGAGGAGGGAGGAAAAAAGATTCCTCGAGCGTTTTGCGTGTGCGGTGGCTCCGTTCTCCTCGATCGGGTAGCCCGTCGAGTTGAAATAATTATATTCCGATCGATAACGCGCGCAGATAAGAATAATTAATAATTGATCTCTCGGCGGGGATACAACGTCGCGGAAGCGGAAATTTCTCGGGATTGAGCCCCGCTCGAGCGCCGAATGAAATTCCTCCGTTGCGGAGTCAGTTGAGATCAAACCAGGCCAAGATATTTCCCTCCTTGTCTCTCCCCCCTTCGAAGTTTTTGTCCTTTCCTTCCTGTCAGTCACTTCCTTTTTGTAAGCCGATCGAGATATCATCTAGTTACCTAGTCATAGGTTAGTATAGTCTAGATGACTATATTTTCTGTTAATTTAGACGACATTTAATTTCTGTTAATCAACAGTCACCGTCATCCGCAGTCTGTTAGATAACGAGTTTACTGCATTTTTTTTTCTCCCTGTCAGTTATTGCTGCGCATTAGTCGAGTGTAGCGACGGCAAACCCACCGTCATAATTATCGGTAGCTTTACATTACGTGGGCCGACACGAGAATAATAACCAAGGTCGGCAGCGCGCGGATAGTGCTGAAAAACGAAATATCGATTCAGCACCGTCGCATCGGCCGCATTTTTCTCTTGTGACGCTCGTTGCAACAGCGCGAGGATGCATCCGTGCGGTGCCTCCCGCGCATGGAATGCAACTCTGCTGCAGCGTGCGCTCCCGCGGGGTCATCCAGGCTCCGAGTGGATTCGCGTGTAGTCACGTTAGTTGCATAGTCGACCAAGCTCAACCAAGAGGAATCCAAATTGCCGACCCTGATTCTCCATTTCGTCCAACGTAAATTTCCATTATTTTTCACAAGGACCGCATTCACAGATTCTGTAGAATTCTAGAAATTGGCGTTTTTCCCGCAAAACTTTCGTTTATTCAACGAACAATGAGCGAACAAATAATTCTCTCACTTCATTGTATTATCTTCACATCATATTTTACCTTATTAGTCGCATAGTTGCAAGCTCGACCGATAAGAATTCAAATTTCCGGCCCTGCCGATTCTCGATTTTGCATCCAATGTAAACTTCGATTATTTTTCACAGAGATCGTAATTACGGATTTTATAAGATATTAAGAATTGGCGTTTTTCCCTGCAAAATCTTCGTTTATTCAATGAATAAACAATGAGCGAACAAATAATTCTCTCACTTCATTGTATTATTTTCACATTATTTTTTATCTTATTAGTATAGTTGTAAGTTCGATCGATAAGAATTCAAATTTCCGGCCCGGCCGATTCTCGATTTTGCATCCAATATAAACTGCGATTATTTTTCATAGAGATCGTAATAACGGATTCTATAGGATTCTAGGAATTGGTGTTTTTCCCGCAAAACTTTCGTTTATTCAACGAATAAACAATAAACGAACAAATAATTCTCTCACTTCATGGTATTATTTTTACATCATTTTTTATCTTATTAGTCGCATAGTTGCAAGCTCATCCGATAAGAGTTCAAATTTCCGGCCCTGCCGATTCTCGATTTCACGTCCAATGTAAATTTCGATTATTTTTCACAAGGATCGTAATTACGGATTTTCTCTATAAGATTCTATAAAATTTTTTCCCATAAAATCTTTGTTTATTTTATGAAAAAATAATGAGCGAACAAATAATTTTCTCATCTCATTATATTATTTGCATATTATTTTTTTACTATATTAGTCGTATAATCGCAAATTTAAAGAGGAATTCAAATTTCCAGCCTCACTAATTGTCGATCTCGCGTCCTATGTAAATTTCGATAGTTTTTCACAGGGCTCGTAATTACGGATTCTATTTGATTCTAAGAATTGATGTTTTTTCTCGCAAAACTTTCGATTATTCAAAGAATAAACAATGAGCGAACAAGTCATTTTTCCACTTTATTTCCTTTCTATTTCATTCTTCATCACATTAATTGCATAGCCGCAAGCTCGACCAAGAGGAATCCAGATTTTCAGCCTTGTTGATTTTCCATCTCGTAAACTTCGATTTTTTTCACAGAGGTCATAATTACGGATTCTATAAGATTCTAAGAATTAGCATTTTTCCCGTAAAACTTTCGTTTATTTAACGAATAATCAACCAGCGAATAAATAATTTTCTTACCACATTATATTATTTTCACATCATTTTTTATTATATTACTCGTATAGTCGCAAGTGCGACCAATAGGAATCCAAATTTCTGGCCTTGTCGATTCTCGATCTCGCATCTAACGTAAACTTCGATTATTATTTACAGAGATTGTAACTATGAATTTTAGGGATCGGCTTTTTTCTAAAACCTTCGTTTATTCAACGAATAAATAACAAGCGAACAAATAATTTTTTCACCTTATCACATTATTTTCATCACATTAGTCACATAGTCGCAAGTTCGACCAATAGAAATTCAAATTTCTGGCCCCGTCGATTTTCGATCTCGCGTCTAACGTAAACTTCGATTATTCACAGAGATTGTAACTATGGATTCTGGGAATTGGCTTTTTTCCTATAAAACCTTACTTTATTTAACGGATAAACAACAAGCGAATAAATAATTTTTTCACCACATTATATTATTTTCATATCATTTTTTACCACATTAATCGCATAGTCGCAAGCTCGACCAATAGGAACTCAAATTTCCGGCTCCGTCGATTCTCGATCTCGTCCAACGTAAGCTTCAATTATTTATTATTCATAGAGATCGTAACTATGGATTCTAGGGATTGGTTTTATTCTTTAAAATTTTCGTCTATTTAACGAATAAATAACGAGCGAACAACTAATTTTCTCACTTTATCACATTATTTTTACATGATTTTTTATTACGTTAGTCGCATAGTCGCAAGTTCGATCAATAGCTATTTAAGATTCCGGCTCCGTCGATTCTCGATCTCGTCCAACGTAAGCTTCAATTATTATTCACAGAGATCGTAACTATGGATTCTAGGGGGATTGGCTTTTCTTTCGTCTTACCTTAAAATAAAATAAAACCTTCGTCTATTCAACGCGCGAATAGATCACTTTGTCACCTCGTTAATTCTTATATTAGGACTCCTCCCCCATAAAAATCCCCTTTATTTGCGCAGCGAGTAAGAGCATAATCTCTTCATCTCTCTTAACCATAGATTTCAGTTATCTTTCATTTTCACCGTCGGTCCTATGTGGTTAGAATTTCTTCCCCTGTGCAAACCCTTCATCTCGCTCGCGAGCGGACCTTGATTATTCCCTTCTCCTTGCGCCCCGCCGCCGATTGTTTCTGCCGTCGCGTTGTGCCTGAAAATTCCGTCTCGATCCTGCCCGCCACCATTTTCTCCTTTCCGATTCCCATGGCTCCGCGCGGGGTTCGTTAGTCACACACCGGCGGCTATAGTTTCGCGCCGAGACCGGTTCACCTTCGGCACTGCTCCCACGTAACTCCGGTTTCGATACATTTCCACATACATCCGAGCCCCGCCGTCGAATCGCGCACGTGCGCCATGTGCGTTACGAAAGATCTCCCGATAAGATCGGAGATTTACGATTGGCGGTCAGGGTAAAACGCATAACGATAAAATGCGAAACGATAAATAAAAAAGCAACCACCGGTATGCTTCCCCGCACGTCCCGACACGAGGAAGTCACCACGCCGATCTTCTTGCCATCTGACTTGTTCCGCTGCAATCGTCGCTGTAATCGCGTCGTACTCTCGCGCCGCGAAACTTGCCCGAACTTCTGCGTCAACTTTTCCACGGACTCGATGAATGCACACTCCAACTTTCGGCTTCCCGAAAACATTCGTGTGAACGTTCTCATTCTTCTTCTTCTTCTCTCTCTCCTCTCTATCTATCTATCTATCTATCTATCTATCTCGTATATCGTGCGAGATTACACCTCGTGCAAACTCGAGGAGCCTTTCCGGCTCTCTGCCGTAAGGGCGGCTGCAGTCGAACGATGCTTGAAGACAATTGGAGCAGACTCCCGGAGGTGTCTCTTCGCGACGTCTCGATCGCACAGATGGACTCTCGGGATTTCTTCGAGTGGAATTTCGTTGGAAAAGTGGCACCGAAGCCGAAGTCGCTCGACTTCGAGTGACTCTCCGCTCGTTGCACGTGCTCGTACATGTATCACTTGCTCCTTTATGTGATGACGCGGTAGCATGCGAGCAAATTTCGCTGATCTCTGGCTTAATAATAAACGTCCAAACTATTAAGCCGGCCTGTGTACTCCACCGTCTCGTGGGGACAAATTCGCTCTAATCGATCGATACCAATACGAATCAAAGGAAAAAAAAGGAGAAAGAGAAACCCGAGTA
Source organism: Harpegnathos saltator (assembly GCF_003227715.2). NCBI lineage: Eukaryota > Metazoa > Arthropoda > Insecta > Hymenoptera > Formicidae > Harpegnathos > Harpegnathos saltator. Next base: position 454,308 of record NW_020229910.1, read on the forward strand.
GAAAAATTAATAGGGCTCTGGTAAGGGCCTGATTATTTTTCCCTAACATTAATCGGGCCCTAGGAATAGAAAGACAAGGGTTCTACAAGATATGTAACAAATGGTTTAACGGGTCCTTATAAGACAATATTACGCGGGTCTTATAAGGAAATACTAATAGAGTCTTACAAGGAAATATTTGTATTATTGCTTGAGTAAAAATATTCGTTCTTTTTATTCCAAGAAATTTACATTATAATTTCTTTATTTTTTTATATCCTTGTTAGTATACAACAAGAATTTTTTATTTTAAGAATATAGCATACTTTATAATAAAATCTAGCATTCTTTACACATAAAAATCCTGCTACTGTTTCTATTAAAGTTTGCTGTATTTCAAAACGAAAACAATACTAGAAAAATCTAGTTAGAAGAAACTAATGAATATGGCAACTAATAAAACTAATAAAATTTGTTTTTAATTTAACAGGATAATTAAAAAATCTTTAAAAGAACCAGATAGAGCGTACCTACTAAAACAATAATAAACTATGACAATTTTATTACATGCTCCAGATCTTATTAATTTTCTAAACAAAATTTTCTAAACAAAATTTTCTAAACAAAACTTGATTTTGTATATCTAAAGCATCCTTAAAAGATCCTTCTACAAGGCCCACATCAGTTTTCCATGTTAAAACGTTATTTCGTAAAATTTAAGGTATTCCTAAAAAATTCTCTTAAAGCTCTTCTCAGCTTTTCCTATCAAAGCCTTATTTATTAGATCTAAAGCATCCTTAAAAAATCCTTCTAAGGCCCTTCTCAGCTTTTCCTATCAAAGTCTTATTTCGTAAAATCTAAGGTATCCTTAAAGATTCATCTCGGGGCCTGATGTGATAATAATGAGGCATCCCTTCTAGAGCATCCTACTTTCAGCCTTATCGGGGCCTTATGCTTCATGAGGATAGCCCTAACAATTTTTTACTCGGGAGAGGGAGCAGGGAGAGAGGCTAGTCTGAAACCGAACTAAACATCCAGCCTGGCGATTCCGAGTGACGGTGTCTCCTCTATCGCGAATACTCGCTCATCCAAAGATGTAAGGAAAACCTTACCTCGAAATCACACAAAGGGAAAACGTACTGGACGAGCTTCCTGTCTCACTTCGACACCGTCCAACCTGTAACACGCAAGGCTATCCGGGAGTCTCACCTCCCAAGTGGTGAGCGATAGTCGCCGGAGGATCGTTCCGGATCTCCCCGGCCCACCTTGATTCCGTCGGAAACGCCAGACCTTCCTCGCTTTCAGCCGCATTAGCTCGCGCGAACAGGTAGTTCTCGCAGCCTCGTCTATCAGCGACACGTCGAGGCGCGCAAGATAAATGCGACTTTAACAGTTCCTCGTCTCGGATCGGATGATCCGATAACGGAGGATCGGCGCGCACTTTACTCTAACGGTGGCACGGGGGAGGGGAAGAAGGGTGCGCAGAGCGCGAAGTAGATGTGTTCGGGATATTATAAGCTCGCGTTGCGTAAGCGGATAATAATCGCGCTGCACGGATCTCTTGTCGCTGATGATCTCGTTTCTTTTTCTGTCTCCTTTTTTTTCCTTTCTGCAGCTCCCATTCATTATTTTCTAGCGATCGGGCCAATTAGCGTGGCCGCGACGCGAGGTATAGCGATCGACGCTGCTTCACGCCCTGAGCGCATTTGCATTCGTCTGCATTTCCGATTTCCCAGTCGACGCCGATCGCCGCCGATCACTCCGTGATTAGACGGAATCCATCGGAATCCGTCCGTCAGACCGTTCGTTCGTTCGTCGTCGTCCAAGCCAAGGCCGCATGGAGAAGCGGTGCGTTCAATTTATTTATACTTTACGGCTGCCGCAAGTCTATGGCAAGTTCTCGTTCAAGGCTTCGCGGGTGACTATTGGAATTTTTCTTCGGCCGTTTTTTTCCCCGCGCGTGAGCGCGTCTCAGTAATTGGTACCTCGTGCCGGCAATTGTTGATTGAATTATGCAAGGTGTAGATGGGTTGTTTCGCGGAACCGTCGTCTCTTCTCAGAGAGATCGCGTATCGCGCAATCTTTCATCGCGTACGACGTTGGAATTCAAATATAGATAGGTAAATCGACGGTCGTTCCTTGGAAGTCTTTGAAGCTCCCGTATCTTAGGATTCATCCAGTCTCGATTACTTGGAGACATGTTACGCAAAATCGAACTGCAGCTGTGGACTTAAAATCTTAAGGAAGCATGAAACCATCCAGTTTTTCCGAGTTCAGTTTGAAAATTCTGGAGAACAATGTCATTCGAAAAAGCCCGTGATAATTGGGCAATAACAGGTTATATTCTTCGAAATTTGCAGAACTTGCGAGTATCGCGGGACTAGCTGATTTTGTTAAGTTTATTTTTAAAATTCCAAAGAAGAATATCATTTGAGAAAGTCCGTAATAATTTGACAATAACAAATTACATTATTTGAAACTTACAGAACTCGTGAGTATCGCGAGACCAATGAATTTTTTCAAATTTAATTTTAAAATTTCAAAAAAGAGTATCCTTCGACAAAGTTCATAATAATTTAACAATAAGTTATTATCATAGTCCGAGTCGAAATTCGCAGAGCTCGCAAGAATCGCAGGACCAGCTGATCTCTTTGAGTTTAGTTTTAAAATTCCAAAAAAGAATATCATTCAAGAAAGCCCGTGATAATTGAGCAATAACAGGTTTATATTCTTCGAAATTCGCAAAACTTGCCAGTATCGCGAGACCAGTCGATTTTGTTAAGTTTATTTTTAAAATTCTGGAGAATAATATTGTTCGTGATAACTTGACAATAACTAGTTACATTCTCCGAGCCGAAACTCGCAGAGTTTACGAGTACCGCGGGATCAGTCGATTTTCTTGAGTTCAATTTTAAAATTCTAAAAAAGAATATCATTTGAGAGTCCATAATAATTTGACAATAACAAGTTACATTATCCGAGCCGAAATTCGCAGAATTCGTGTATCGCGGGACCAATTGATTTTGTTAAGTTTATTTTTAAAATTCTGAAAAAGAATATTGTTCGAAAACGTTTGTGATAACTTGACAATAACTAGTTTCATTCTCCGAGCCGAAACTCGCAGAGTTTACGAGTAACGCGGGATCAGTCGATTTTCTTAAATTTTATTTTTAAATTCCAAAGAAGAATATTATTCCAAAGTCGATGATAATTTGACAATAACAAGTTACATTATCCGAACCGAAATTCGCAGAACTCGTGTATCGCGGGATCAGTGAATTTTCTCAAATTTAGTTTTAAAATTCTGAAAAAGAATATCATTGGATAAAGTTCGTAATAATTTGACAATAATAAGTTTTATTGTCCAAGAGAAAGAGAGAGAGAGAGAGAGGGGGAGAGAGGGAGTGTCGAAATTCGCAGTTTACGAATATCGTGGAATTAATTGATTTTCTTGAGTTCAATTTTAAAATTCCGAATAGAAGAAAAATATTTAAAAAAGTCTGTAATAATTTGACAATAATAAGTTATATTGTCCAAAAGAAAGAGAGAGAGACAGAGAGAGACAGAGAGAGAGAGAGAGAGAGAGAGAGAGAGAGAGAAAGAGAGAGAGAAAGTCGAAATTCGCAGAGCTTGTAAGTATCGTAGGAACAATTGATTTTCTAGAGTTTAATTTTAAAATTCCAAAGAAGAATATTATTCGAAAAAGTCCGCAATAATTTAACAATAATAAGTTACATTGTGCAAGAGAGAGAGAGAGAGAGAGAGAGAGAAAGAGAATCGAAATTCGCAGAGCTCGCGAGTATCGCGAAACCAGCTGTTTTTCTTGAATATAGTTTCAAAATTCCGGAGAATATCATTCGAGGAAGTGTCTGCAATAATTCGACAATAACAAATTACATTGTCCAAGTCAAAATTCTCAAAGCTCGCGAGTTTAGATCGCACATTGTCGTGCGATCGACTTTATTCAGGATTCACTTTCGGAATCCCGCTGAAAGATACCGGAGAAAGTTACGCAAGTTACATAACTAATAATTGGTCGTCGGGTTGCTTCTGAACTCAGGTGGCCGAACCGCAGATGAGGAGACTGTCGATCGCGACTAGGGTGACTACTCGATCGTCGAGGGATGAGATCGTAACGAAATCGGGCGAGGTGCCGGATCGCGCGTGAGAAAGCGAAGCGTTGCACGGATGTAACGCGAACGATCCCGACCACCGGCCCCGGTTGAAAAGATCATGGGCTCCTTGCCGAATCTTCACGAGTTGTCCAAGGACAAGCTGGAAAGCCCAGTGTACAGACCAGCGCCGATCGGCAGTCTCGGGCCGATACGATTACCGGCGCAGCCTCCACCGTTGGCTCACACGCACAGACGCGCCAGGAGCAGCGGGCATCATCATTCTACTTTGAGCGACAATGACACGATGATGGAGGTGAGCCGATGATCGAATCGTGAGGAAGCATGATCTAACGACGATCCGCGGACTGCGAGTAACGCGAGAAAACTGCACTGAGAGAAGAAAATGTTCACCCAAAAAAAAGTATTCTATTTGTAAAATGATTTTTCCCATAGTCTGATATTCTAAGCTAAGCAAAGCTTTTTACAGGAAAAAGATTCTTCTTTCGATAAAGTGATTAAAGTGAACCATTCATCTAAAATTTACTAGATATATCTCTATTCTCCTCTTATTTCAAGAGGATTTCCTCTTATCTCAATTAATTTTCTTCTTATATGAAGAGGAATATGTTGACTTGAATCTCTCCTTCTTTTGTTCAGTTATGCTCTACCTTCAGATATGAACGAAAAAGTAATCTCACGGCCTCATATGCTTATGGGTCAGAATATTCGGGATGCTTTTTAAAAAAAGTATATGTGTTGCTATAACATATAACGAAGATAATTTATCCATATTTTGTCAAATACAGTTTATAATTTATTGCAAGAAGTTGAATAATATATTCTTTCTTTTAACTATATCTCTTTTTAACTATATTTCATGCAATTAGTTATGATGAATATCTTTGTAGCTATGAAATCCATAACAAAACTGATTGGAAATTTATTTGTTATGATGATCTTATTTCATTCATGCCTACTTATTGTAGAACTGGAGCCAGAAGTACATCTATACATATTACTTTTCGCTGTACATTATAATAATTTTTTCAACTTAACCAGTAAGAATAAAGTACAATAAGAATAAATAATAATTAAAAAAAGATTAAATAGTCTGTGTATAAGAGAAAATTTATATTAAAATCAATAAGACTTGCATTACGAGGGCGGTCCGATAAGTACTTAGCCTCACCGCCCGATGGCGCCACTATCGCAAGAGAAATTTATTATCGTGTAGTACATTCTCGTAGACGGCTACTGTCGAAATTTCAGCCGAATCGGACTCGTAGTTTTATTTTGACCGCGTGTGGAAGCGGGCGTGTCCGCGGATTTTAGAAAAATGGAAAAAGAGCAATATCGGTCGGTGATTCGATTCTTGTTTTTGGAAGGGAAATCGCGCAGCGAAATCAAAGAGCGCTTGGATGCTGTGTACGGTGACTCTTCTCCTTCGATGGCGACCGTCAAAACTTGGTTTAACGAGTTTCAACGTGGTCGCACGTCGGTTTTTGATGAGCCACGCCCAGGTGCCCCGAAAACGGCTACCACGGAGGATAGCATGACAAAAATCCACGATCTCGTATTGGCAGACCGCCGATTGAAGGTGCGCGAGATAGCTGAGACAGTAGGCATCTCAAAAGACCGCGTGGGTCATATCCTGCATGAAATTTTGGGCATGAGAAAGCTGTCGGCGCGATGGGTGCCGCGTTTGCTCACTCCGGACAACAAGCGCAACCGTGAGACCACTTCAGAGCAGTGTTTGACGCTGTTTAAGCGCAATCCGAAGGAGTTTCTGCGTCGTTTCGTGACCGTCGACGAAACATGGATCCACTGGTACACACCAGAGACCAAGGAACAGTCGAAACAGTGGACTTCACCCGGCGAACGTGCTCCGAAGAAGGCGAAGACTGTCCTATCGGCCGGAAAGGTGATGGCCACCGTTTTCTGGGATTCACAAGGTGTGATCTACATCGACTACCTGGAGAAAGGCAAAACGGTCACAGGGCTGTACTATGCCGAATTATTGGGCCGATTCGACGCCGAATTGCAGAAAAAACGGCCCCATTTGGCGAAAAAAAAAGTGCTCTTCCACCATGACAACGCACCGGCTCACACCTCCGCCCTCGCCACGGTCAAATTGGTCGAATTGGGCTACGAACTGCTGCCCCATCCACCGTATTCTCCAGATTTGGCCCCGTGCGACTTCTTTTTGTTTCCAAACTTGAAAAAGTCACTCGCCCGGCAGAAATTTGAGTCGAATGAGGAGGTCATCGCCGCCACGGAGGCCTACTTTGCAGACCTCGAGAAAACGTATTTTTCAGACGGGTTAAAGAAGTTGGAGCATCGCTGGGTCAAGTGTATCGAGCTAAAAGGAGACTATGTTGAGAAATAAATCGCCACTTTTCCAAAATTTTCGTTTTTCTTTTGTAGGCTAAGTACTTATCGGACCACCCTCGTATACATGTAACATGTAATTCCTCTAACTTTAAGAATAATATGTTTAATAATATGTTTCCTCTTAATTTTAGAGGAATCCACTTGAGGCCATATATAAGAGTAAAATCCTCTAAAATTTAAATGATTCTGCTTGTCCTGAAATTACTTTTTTTGGATGTTCGCAACTTTGCGATTGTATAATCGATGAACGGGGCGATCGCAACCGGTTCAATTATTTTTCTGTACCGCTTTAATCATCATGCTTATATTTATATATTCAAATATCATAATTATCACGATTTTGAATACATTTCATCGGCATCAATTTCCGGGAAAATAACGAGGAAATATGACACGCTGGGAATGAGAGCACAAATTATTATTTTAACCCTTTATATCCTGACGATACTTAAAACTATCGCTCTATATAAACGTTCACATGAACTTCTTGAACCTTTTTTCCTGTATCATAACATCTTACATTTCTGTCGGTACTTACAAGTGTCATCTTAGAATTTAATTGTTCAAGTGTTATAAAATTTATTTTCCTGTTCTTTGTGTTTATAATATGCCAAAGCTATTTAATTACACAAAAAATTTAATAAAATTTTAGATAAATTAATTTTTGATATAAAAGATTAACGAGATGAACCGTTTTCTTCTCTTAGCACACCGGCACGCGTATCGTGCGATCAAGCGACTTGTGGATTTAATCTATCGCGAAGTCGCAATCGCGTCATTCACTACAACTCAGCGCGCACCGCGAGTAAATCCTTCGAGATCGACGGGATTTTTCCCACGCCGCGATTTTGATCAGAGTTTATCAGAGTTCTTAAGACTCCACCCGGGTTTAGTTCCAGGGCAATACAGGCCCCTAATTATCACGAACTCGCCTCTACATCTGTTTCGAAATCTATTTTGGAAGCTTTGATTTTGGTTATAAGGTTGGTAGGCTTAAAACTAACTTACAAGGAGATGGCAAGACATGTAAAATCGATAATTGAATGAGTCATATTTCATTCGAATGGGTTGAGTACATAAAAACCCTAAAAAGGTTTGCGTGCATGAGCCTTCGTTTGCGAGAAATTTGCAATTAAAAAAACAGCTACATGTTAAGTGTAGTAATTTGGAATCAATAAGCTAAGGCGCGCGTTAGCATTTTGTCGTCTACGTACGAGGAGTGTTCGAGTTCTCGCAGTGCCAATTTTTTTTTTTATAATATTATGTATTACTATATTTTATAATATTTCTATATTTTCAATATTTTTATTATTTTTTATAGGACAAAAATATAATGCATACCTATACAATAATATCTGTTTTATTATATAAAAAATAACAAGAATAAACGTTTTAATTATTTATTATAAAATTGGATTTTATAAAAATATTAAATTTTAATTAAATAATTGAATTTTATAAAAATATTAAAAATATTATAGAAATATTATAAAATATAGTAATACATAATATTATAAGAAAAAAATTGGTATTGCGAGGCCTCGAACACTCGTCAGACGATAAGATACTAGCGCGCGCCTTAGCTTCCGCAGTTATCGCGCTTCATGCTTATTGATTCCAAGTTACTACACTTAACATGTAGCTGTTTTTTTAATTGCAAATTTCTCGCAAATGAAGGGCTATGCACACAAACCCTTTTAGGGTTTTTATGTACTCAATTCCCCCATTCGAATGGAATATGACTCATTCAATTATCGATTTTACATGTCTTGCCATCTTCTTGTTAGATATGTTTCGCACTTTATCAGCTGATCACGCATGAATGTTAACAACTATATATATTATTTCTATTTATAAACTTGGTTTTAGTTATTAATTTTGTGTTAGGGGTTGCAAAAGTTTCCATCGTTCACATATAGATGATATTGTGAATTATTTACATGAAAGTTGTGCCGTATTTTTGTTAGGTTATGTCAGTATTGATCAACCCACGTAGAAACTGACGCATGATAAATCTTCTTCATTGATATAAACATTTTTAATTCGTACGAAGATGGAAGATTCGTCATTGTATGCTTTTTTATTTCATCAGCGCAAAACAGCTGCCGAAACAATTAGAATCATTTGCGAAGCTTATAGTGAAGGAACGATAGTAGAAAGTCCATGTCGTGAGTGAAAATGTCGACGCTGTAAGTGATGATTTTGACTTGAAAGACAAGGAGCGTGCCGGGCGACCGCAAGAGATGAGTTCAGATGACTTGGAAGCGTTATTGCAAGAAGATTCGATTATTGCAAAAACAATCGCATATAGAAAAAGTTACATGTTAATCAGAACACTGTAAATCGACGCTTGCATGAGATGGGGAAAATTCTGAAGAAAAGAAAATGGATTCCCTTCATGAATTATCCGAGAACACTATTGCCAGCCTAGTCACCATTTGCTTTTCGCTATTCAATAAATACAAACACAAATCTTTTTTGTATCGAATTGTGACCTGAGACGAAAAATGGATTTATTATGACAATCCCAATCGTAAAAGATCGTAAATGTGGGTAAATCCCGGAGAATTCTCTACGTTACAGTCAAAACGAAGTATCCATGATCATAAGATCCTTCTGTGTATCTGATGGAACATGCAAAGAGTGCTGTATTATGAACTGTCAAAACCATCTCAAACTATCATCGTGGAATTATACAATCGACAATTGACAGTTGAATGAGCAATTGATCGAGAAACGGCCATATTTTGCGACAAAGCAAAACAAAGTGATTCTTCTGCACGACAATGCCAGGCCTCATATTGCATTGACGACTTGGGAAGCTTTAATGGAATTGCAATGGGAAATTATATCACACCTTGCATATTCTTCCCAGATATTGCTCCATCGGATTTTCACTTATTTCCTTCAACACCCTTTATCCCAAAAATAACTGGAATGGTTTTAAAAAACAAAAATAGTTAAGAAATCTAAACAAAAATCATTTTATTTATTCGAAATATTCTCCCCCAGCAGAAATACAACGATTTGCACGTTCAAGAAGTGCATCAAATGACTTTTTTATGTCGCTGATTGGAATGGTGTTGAGATTACTCGTCGTTGACCGTTGAATGTCTTCAATTGATGGAAAACAATTTCCTTTCATCGCTAAATGCAGCTTAGGGAATAGAAAATAGTCGCAGGGTGCTAAATCGGGTGAATACGGGGGATGTTGTAGCAATAAAATTTGATTTTTGATAAAAAATCAATGACAATTGACGAACGATGAGAAGGTGCATTATCATGCAACGATCGCCAACTACCTAGTTCTCGATATTCAGGAACACGGCCTACCAAACGCTTCAACACACTAAGATAATATTGAGCATTAACCGTTGTACCACTTGGAATGAATTTTTTGTAGATAATCCCCTTGAAGTCGTAAAAAGCAATGAGCATCATTTTGATTTTTGACTTCTTTAAACGAGATTTTTTTGGATTTCCTTCATCTGGTGACCGTTCAAAAACTTGTGTTTGTGATAAACAATTATCTCCATAAGCGATTTTAAGCATTTGGAGCGTTCCCATAGCACTTTTACGGTTTTTAACATACCCTCTTGCGGTTCTATTTACTGGCAGAAATCAGTATCAAAATGGTTAAATTTTTTCTGCGGAGGAAAATATTTACTTTTATGTTTTATAATAGTTTCGAACGTGCTGATTTCAAATTTGAGGTTGTTGTTGCAAAATTCAAAATAGCGGATAAAAAATGGCGAACCTGAGAGTAGTAAATCTTACCCCAAGTCAGACTCGGGTCTAACCGTAAGCCGGTTAATATTGATTCTTTGTTCTTTATTCATTTTGCGACCGAGGTAAACTACTGTCGCTTAAATGTATCGTATCTTGACTTCTAGTGAACGAAATGTCATGAAATTTTTACAGGATATTAAGGAAGGTTGATACTTCCTAACTCAATTTCCCACCAACAAAAGGCGCCATTAATTTCGTTAAAATAGAGCTATTCTGGTTATTTTCCGGATTTTTCGGATACAAAGTATATGTAACACTGCCTTTCTGGTACATGATTTTGCAATGTTGAGAAAGTGCAACAATTTATCGATAATTTCATCCTTTCTAAAAGCAAAAATTTCTTTTATCGCGGTATCTATCTTTTGCCTGAAAGATGGCAAAGAGTAGTAGATAATGCCGGGAAATATTTTGATTAAATATACTATGTCATTTATAATAACATTAATAAAAAACATTGCCTTAAGAACGATGGAAACTTTTTACTCCTAATAATATTATATAGGATCTGCCAAAAGTTCCGGAATGGCTAATTATTTCAAAAAATAATGATTATTTAAAACAATGTTCGAGACAAAAATTGTAGGGCTTAAAAAAAGCTATCAAATATTGATAATTGTTTGACCTTGGAATAACCTTGAGAAACGTTATCAAGGTCGACATAAAAATCTTAAATGGAAACTCTAATTTTTTATTACACCGTCTTTTTTCACCAATTAATTTGAACAACTTTTGTGTGAAACATTTTTTTATTTGCCTAATATTTTTTGAGATATTTAAGGATAATTTGGTAACTTTTCAATATTTAACTTACGATATCTCGCTAACTGTTTGTTGGGATAAAATGTGGTACCAGACTTTTCTATTCTATTTGATCTCAAGAATATATTGATACATTAATGCTCTATATTTTGTTAATTTATCGATCTTTCGAAATTTCAAAATCATCAAATTAACAAAAGTCAGGGCGCTATTGTAACAATATATTCTTGAGACCAAGTAGAATAGAAAAGTCTAGTATCATCTTTTTATCCCGACAAATAATTAGCGAGATATCGTAAGTTAAATATTAGTGTGTGAATTAATTCGGTCCATCTGGCGGTCAATTGCTGTACTATGTGTAATTTTCTAATCTCTAATGTCTGCAAAAGGCTTTATTTTTTATTAGTTTTGATATCTGGCAATAATATTCAGTTGATAAACGTTTGGGTTTGTAACAATAACATCGTGTTTATCTGATTCGAAAATATCGAAATTCGAGCCAAAAGAAACATCATTTCCGGGAAGTTCTCATTTTATGTTTTCATTTGAAGAAAACAACCGCTGAAGCTTATCGAATGCTCGTAGAAGCTTATAGTGAAAGTGCTCCCACCGATAAATCATGCAGAGAATGGTCTCGACGTTTGAAAAGTGATGATTTCAGTGTCGATGACAAACCTCGTCCAGGTCAGCCGAAAAAGTTCGAGGACGAGGAATTGCAGGCGCTAATCGATGAAGATCCGTGTCAGTCGCAACATGAGCTCGTGCAATTGTTGAATGTTGATTGATCAACAATTTCTGTACGTTTGGCAGCCATGGGAAAGATTTACAAAGAAGGAAGATGGGTGCCATACGAACTGAAAGGAAAAGACATCGAGAGGCGAAAAGCCATGTCTGAAATCTTGCTTGCCAGGCAAAAAAGAGAAAGTTTTTTGCATCGTATTGTGACTGGAGACAAAAGTGGATATATTTCGATAATCCCAAACGACGGAAATCCATTAGCGACCTAGAAAAACCATCCACATCGATACCAAAGCTGAATATTCACGGCAAGAAAGTAATGCTCTATGTACAGGGTGAAGAAAAAACCCCGGGACCCTTGAAAATTTCGGAAAATATACACTTTATAAAAAAATGTTTCAGACAAAAGTTGTAGCGTTAAAAAAGATATATTTACCGATCTTAACAATTTGACCTTGAGTGGCGTCATCAAGATCAGGACAAGGTCACCTCGGATTTTCTAAATGGAACCCCCAATTTTTTATTGCATATTCTTATAGCCCTTCTTCAGATCTTTTCAAAGTACTATGGTTTTGTCCAATTTGAATAAGCTGTTCCGAAGTTATCGAGTTTTTTAAAGTAATATATCTATCCAACTAAGGCAAAGTCGTAGGATGATCCAGCCAAGGCAAGATCGGAGGATGATCCGGTCAACTAAGACAAGATCGGAGGATGATCCAGCCAACTCGTAAAAATAATTGCGCAACTAACTTCCAGGCGTTGGCTCTTATTGGCTTGTCTTAATTTCGTTGATTGATTTATTTCAGTTATTTATTTATTTTAACTATTCTGCTGTTCGATGTTTATTTCTTCCATTTACTTAGTAATTAGCCTTTTGCCTTAGTTGGCCGGACAACTCCCGACCTTGCCTTAGTTGGCCGGATCATTCTACGATCTTGCCTTAGTTGGCTGGATCATCCTCCGATCTTGCCTTAGTTGGCCGGATCATCCTCCGATCTTGCCTTAGTTGGCTGGATCATTCTACGATCTTGCCTTAGTTGGCTGGATCATCCTCCGATCTTGCCTTAGTTGGCTAGATATCTTACTTTAAAAAACTCGATAACTTCGGAACAGCTTATTCAAATTGGATAAAACCATAGTGCTTTGAAAAGGTCTGAAGAAGGGCTATAAGAATATGTAATAAAAAGTTAGGAGTTCTATTTAAAAAATCCAAGGTGACCTTGTCCTGACCTTGATGACGCCACTCAAGGTCAAATTGTTAAGATCGGTAAATATATCTTTTTTAACGCTACAACTTTTGTCTGAAACATTTTTTTTATAAAGTGTATATTTTTCGAAATTTTCAAGGGTCCCGGGGTTTTTTCTTCACCCTGTATGATGGGACCAGAAGAGTATAGTGTATCATGAACTATTAAAATAGAGCCAAACCATCACTGCCGAACTTTACCAACAACAATTGATCCATTTAAACAACGCATTGAAGAATAAGTGGCCGGAATACTACTGTGATAAAAAAATAAGGTGGATTTGTTTATAAAATGAAAAATCTTTATGTATTCGTCCAAATCAATTTCATCGCCTTCAAAATATTCCCCGTCCGACACAATGCACTTATGCCAAGATTTTTCCAATCCTCGAAACGGTCATAGAAGTCTTTTTCCGGGATGGCCTTCAATACTTTCTTCGATTCGGCTTTTATCTCCTCAATCGAGTCGAAACGATGTCCCCTTTTGAGTTTGTTGAACAGCCAGAAGTCGCACGGTGCTAAATCAGGCGAATACGGTGGTTGTGGAATGATATGGGTCGAATTTTTGATGAAATGTTCTCGAAGAACTAATGCAGTGTGAGACGGTGCATTATCGTGGTGCAAAAACCAAGAATTGTCTGCCCATAATTCTGGCCTCTTGAGGCGAATAGCTTCACGCAAACGACGCATAACTCAAATATTATTCCTTCTTAACAGTTTGATTTCCTTGACATGGCTTTCATCGAAAGATGTTGATGGTCGTCCGGGGCGCTGTTCGTCTTGAACTCGTTCTCGGCCTTCTTTGAAGTCTTTGTACTACTTGTAAACATTTTTTTACGACATAGCCTTATCACCAAAGGCCTTCTGCAACATCTTCAACGTTTCCGCGGCAAAATATTCATTCCGCAAACAAAATTTAATGCAAATTCTTTGCTCAACAAAATCAGACATAGTAAAAATCGAAAAACTCACTTTTGTATGTTTACAAAAACACGTATAGCTCTGCAGCAATTGAATATATTGACATGAAACTCTGTATAGATGTCAAAGACAGTGCTACCAACCCACAAAAAAATAATTTTATGATTTTATAGTACCCGCGAAGTTTAAATGAAAAATTCACCTTATTTTTTGATCACAGTAGTATGCAAAGAGACACGACAAAGTGATCTTCCAGCATGATAACGCTCGGCCACATGTTGGAAAGATTGTGAAGGCCACTTTGGAAGCATTTGGCTTGGGACGTTTTACCTCACCCGCCGTATTCACCAGACATTGCTCCATCCGATTATCACTTGTTCAGATCGATGGCACACGGGCTTTCGGACCAACACTTCAACAATTCTGAAGAAATAGAGAAATGGCTCAATGAATGGATCGCTTCGAAGGACGAGTCGTTTTTCCGTCACAGAATGCAACAACTGCCAGACAGATGGGAAAAGATAATAGCAAGCGATGGCAAATCTTTGAAATTAATTCACACATCTAATATTAAAAAAGTTACCAAGTTATCCTTAAATATCTCAAAAAATATTAGGCAAATAAAAAAATGTTTCAGACAAAAGTTGTTCAAATTAATTGGTGGAAAAAGACGGTGTAATGAAAAATTGGAATTTCTATTTAAGATTTTTATGTTGACCTTGATAACGTTTCTCAAGGTCATTCTAATGTCAAACAATTTTAAAATATCTGATAGCTCTTTTAAGCCCTACAACTTTTGTTTCGAACATTGTTTTAAACAATCATTATTTTTTGAAATAATTAGCCGTTCCGGAACTTTTGGCAGACCCTGTATAAGGAAATAGATAGATTTTTTACAATCTTGATAATTGATCAGCTAATCAATTGCGGAATGTATCTAAGTTAGTTTAAGGTGTATCAATATTGTAACTAAAACCAAAGTTTTCTGAAACCGATTTCGGAACAGGTCTCCTCACGATTGCTGTGAGAACAGAGCCAAGAAACACGCAATGCCTCATCGTTGATTGCCATCGCGCGGCGATTAGCGTTCATTTTATCGGCGACTTTGGATACTCATCGCTCCGAGTCGTGCTTGCCGTGGAGGCTGAAGAAGTTCCTCCCCCTCTATACGTCCTCATCGCGTCTCTCTCCCTCTCTCTTTGTTCGCAGCACATGGCGACATACTCGCCAATCTCCTGCCGGTCGACTCGCATCTCGGCGCTGTCCTGGAGACGTCGCGACTCCATGAACTCGTCGGCGGGCGCGTCGTCGGTGCGCCGGCTAATCGCGGCAGTCAGGGCGGCGCCGTCCGGGCCGCGGCCACCGCGCAGGGCGATACTGCGTCACTGCGTTGCTCTTCTGCTGGGACACGCGGCCTGCTCGGCCGCGATGCTGCCGATCTTTCCGCTACAAGCGGGCCTCGGCGCGTTCGAGCCTCACCTGGGCCCGATCCTGCTCGCTTTGCTCTACGCGATCGCCACCGTCAGCAGCTGCTTCGCGCCCATCGTCGTGCAGAAGCTCGGCACCAACTTCACCGTCACCATCAGCCACTTGGTCACCACCATCTTCGTCGGCGTGCATCTGTATCCCAAGTGGTAACTCACCTGTCCGGGTTCTGTGGCGAACTTGAAGAGAGCTCTTTTTCTAGACTCTCGGAGTCAAACTTGGCTTTGGACTCTCTTTAGCGCTAATTAGATCGGGTGTTGATTCCCGACTTTCTCCGCGGAATTCCACTCGAAAAGTTGAGCGATATCGAACCGATCGCTGATATTTCGCTCGTAGAGAATCAAATAATTCGCGCCCTCTCGGCGAACTGGTCGAGTGAATATTTTCCTTCGGGATCGACAGCTGAGCCTGAGACAGTCCGACGGAACAGATTCACTCAGATCGATTGAAACATTCGCTCGGCCGGATGAAGAATTCAATTGAGATTCGAGTCGAACATCTACTACATGTTGGCAATTTTCGCTCGTTTCCAGTGACATTCCGCTCCGAGACATTCACAGGGCAGCCTCTCTTGGCTCGTGATTGATCCCGATTCCGTCCGATAAGCCACAAATTGACTTAATATCGCGTTATCGCGTCATGACGGTTCTCCGTAATCCGCCGCGAGTCTCGCGACAGCGAGAGACTCTTCTCTCCGCGTTCTATCGTTCAATATCGCCGCTTTATTCCGCTCTCTGTACTAGAAAAGTCTCTTGGGAGGCGAGGCGTTATTTATTGGCTCATAAAGAAAAAAAAGAAGGCCAGCGAAAGCGACAAGCGAAGACGCGCTCGCGCGCCTCTCTCTCTCTCTCTCTCTCTCTCTCTCTCTCTCTCTCTCTGTCTCTGTCTCTGTCTCTGTCTCTGCTTTCCTCTACCTGACGCTACGAAAATAGGCGTTATCACAAAGCGAGCCGTCACGAAAGTAACATGCGCGCTCTTCCGCATCGCCAGGTATATACTCCTGCCCAGCTACGCGATGCTGGGTGCCTGCGCCACCCCGAGTTTCCTGGCGAGGACGTCGCACGTCAACGTTTCGGCGACCAGCCTGGCGCTGGTCTGCGTCGATCCCGAGGATCCTGACGAGACGCGGCGCGAGTGCCTGCTGAGGAGACTCAATCGGGGAATCAAGTTGGCCGAGGACATTGGCCTCGCATTCGGTACTGCGTCTCACGACTCTCGTCAATGCTAAAGTTAAAGTCTAGAGTCGGAGCATAAAACTTCATCCATTCCGATATTCGTCACGTTTCTCGTGTCGAAATTCGAGATCAAAATTCTTTTTGTTGCAAAGCAGTCAGCCGATCTTTCTGTTCAGCGGTTTTTATCGTTCCATGAAATCGCGACTCGTCTGAATTCTGAACATATTTTTTTTTTATTCTTTTGCGTTGCGGCCTCGAAATCGGTACTGCGCCACGACGTTCATCAAGTTGAATGTTAAAGTCAAAATCTGAATCTAAAATCTTATTTTCTCTGATATTTATGTCAAAATTTGAGATCTGTACTCTTTATTGCAAAGCAGTCAGCCGATCTTTCTGTTTAGTGGTTTTTATAATTCTATGAAATCGCGACTCGTCTGAATATTTAACGTCCTTTCTTTATTCTTTTGCGTTGCGGTTTCGCAATCGGTACTGCGCCACGACGCTCGTCAAGTTGAATGTTAAAGTTAAAGTCGGAACCTAAAGTTTTATCTTCTCTGATATTTATGTCAAAATTCGAGATCTGTATTCTTTATTGCAGAAGAATCAGCCAATCTTGCCATTTTCCAAGTCAGAGATTTTTATCATTCCATGAAATCGCGAAGATGATGCAGTCATTTGACTCTTGAATGTCCTTTTTTATTCCTTTGCGCGTTATGGGTCCACAATTATTGCTGCGCCACGACGCTCATCAAGCTCATCGGACGCTAAAGTCGGAACCTAAAGTCTTATTCCCTCCGATATTCATCATGTTTCTCAATATTTGATATATATTCTCTTTATTGCAAAGAATCTTTCCGTTTAACGATTTTTATCGTTTCATGAAATCGCGAATAGGATGCAATCATAACTCGTTTGACTTTTAAACATCCTTTTTTCTATTTCCTTTCATCCTATTCCTTTTTCCTTATTCGGTTGCGTGAACGCGTTAATTGGTATCGATTATTTCGCCGGCGAGCAATTAACGGTCGCTAATTAATTCGTAAATAATTTCACGCTGACCGAGCTGATACTACTGACCGTGTGCGTTTCAGGTTGCGTCATCGCCTCGATCCTCGTCAGACTGACGGACTTGGTGCCACCTAGCAGCACTGTGAACAGCGACGTCGGGGACATCTGCGGGGCCGAGTACTGCTCGGAGGAAACGTACTTCTACAACGAATCGCTCTACGTGCCGACAGTCACGTGGGGCACGTCGAAGGTGCTGGTCAGCATCTGGCTCGGCTTAGCGGTGCTCGGCCTGAGCATATCCTGCGCGTTCCTCGACTCGAGGATGCAAGAGCCGCAAGCAAGCCAAGACCGCACCACTGCCCGCAGTATCCTGAAGTCCGTTAAATGCGCGTTTCAAGATCCCAAGCTGCAGCTCGCGGCGCCGCTCACCCTCTTCATCGGACTCGAGCAGGGTTTCATCTACGCCGATTTCGTGGAGGTAAACGGAAAACAAACGGTCCTTGCGTGAATTCACCGCCGACCGATTCGTTCTCCTTCGCCTCGAGATAGTCGCACGAACGATCCCGTAAGAATGAAATTGCAACGAGAAAAGCGAATTTGACATTCGTGATTATACAATTGCTCAATGACCCAATTTTGTAATCAGGGAAATCGTTTTCGCGGCAAGTGCTGCCGCGGTGTTATTGACAATTGTTATTGAATAATGATAACAATTGTTATTAATAATAATATTTGACGGTGATTATGGCAATAACGAGTACGCGTATTGCAGTCTTTCAGCAGGAAACGAATATTTCACCTTTGTGAAAGATCACACGTGTCAGTCATATTGCTCGTGAGGTTATTCAGTTTTCGGCGCGAGTGTCGTGCGATTATTTCGAGATTTAGCCGATACACACAGCTCGGAGATAATTTTAAAGCCGAAGAGAGCGGCGCTGTCTTTCCCCGGGGAGAAAACATGCGTGTCGTTCTGTATTTTCGGAGTCACCTCACCCGACTTCTCGGCCCGAACAAATTTTCCATTTCCTCCCTTCGAGACATTGACATGTTGACGCGCTTCATCTCGAGCACAAACATTTTGGCAAGGCGGCCGTCTGGGCGACGCGATGCGACGAGCTATTCAATTTCCTTAAACCGATTATAATTAGCGCAGCGTATTTCCCGAAAATTACACGGCTATAATTAACGACACGCCCGCTTCGTCGACAGGCGTACGTGGTGTGCGCCCTGGGTGGCGTCGCCACAGTGACTTTAAGCTTCCTCAGCTTAGCTGTGCTGCAGGCCCTCGCCGCCGTGACGCTCTCGATGCTACTGAGGCACATTAAAAGGTACTTTGTCGTGGGTAAGTGATCCTCGACGCGTCGAATTTCCAACGATGCTGAGGGTCGGACCATGAGGGGATTGAGCCGGCGGCGCGGATAAACTCGCGAGCATAGACATAGGCCCATGTTTTGAACTTCTTTCATCACTAAAAGTGACTCTAAAAGTAGCTTATAACTAATCAGGAAGCTTATAAGCCATTTTTACAGTCACTTTTAGCGATAAAAGAGAGTTCAGAATATGAGCCGTAGTATATTTAGACTGCGCATTCTCCCAAATTTTAAGGATGGGGATAGACTTTATGTAGAAAAGAATGCTCTGTTTTGTCTGTGCGTTCTCTCTTGCACACTCTCGGTGAAAATGGAATAGGGGAAACAACTAATTTGTATGATAATACAGTACGATAATACTGTGTACCTGTATACAGGGTGTCTCATAACACACGGCTTTCCTCTAAGGATATAAAAGAGAGTGAAATTCTGAGTCGAAAGTTCCTCTTTCATTTTTTCCTCCGACTATTAATAACAAAGTTATTAACGAGGAAAGTTGACCAATGGCGTGGCGCGCACGGCTGTCGCGTAGTGCCGTACACTGGTGCAGGGCTCCACCTTACGCTGGCGCTGAAATTTGTTTTTATCTGATGATATTAGATAGCTAAATTTATCATCATTTCAGAATTATCATCATTTGATGAGCTAATTGATTAATCATTTTTAATAAACAAAAACAAAAAATCGATTAAAAACAAATTAAAAAATGGAAATTTTATTAAATATTATTTTAAATGAAAAGAACCAATGGTTTTTCAGTGGTCTTGAAAAAGACCGATTTTTTAAAGCGCCGGTTCAAAATATTGTTCGTAGAAACTACTTAATGTATGTTTCATCTACTCTTCTACAAGGTGTTAATTCATCACAATAAATTCTTCTTTTATCTTTTATTTTGCTTTTCCCATATTTATGTTAAGATGACTTCGATGCTTCGCGGATTGAGAAACGGCTGACAAGTGTTATAGTTATTTCTTACATGAGATACTTTTTAGCAACGGTTCCTTAATCTTAAACGCAACAAGATTCAAAACAACGAACTGTGAAGACAAAGAAAGAAGTAAGATATCTTTTTAATATTAATTATTATTATTAATAATATTAATCAATTAGCTCATTAAATGGTCAACTTTCCTCGTTAATAACTTTGTTATTAATCGTCGGAGGAAAAAGTGGAAGAGGAACTTTCGACTCAGAATTTCACTCTCTTTTACATCCCCAGAGGAAAGTCGTACATTATGAGACACCCTATATACTTCGGAGTGAGTTGAAAGCACGGTGGTCTAGATTGATCAGTATATCGGAAAAGAAAGCAGCTGCTGCACTGTCGTACAGGTTAGCAATTGCTTCCCCTACTCTCCTTCCATCGAGAGCGTGCAAGAGAGAACGCAAAATAAAAACAGAGTGCATCCTTTTCTACGTGAGCTCTATCCCCGCTCTTCGAACACGTAGTCTAGATATATTATGTCTATGCTTGCGAGGCTACTCCACGACTGCCAAGTGAAGCATCGAAGGCTCGCGTTGAAGTGTATAATAACGAGAAAGATGTGCGCAAAATACAAGAACGAAGGTGGTCCGGCCCTTGTATTAAGTCTATGCAAAAGTTTTAGTTTCTTCTCAGACTTGTAAAATGTGTTTATTTTAAATTGAAATATTTTTCCGCCGTTTTGTGTGTTTGTAAGATTGGTATTGAACTTTCTAAAACGCCATTCATTATGATTCATTGGTGCACATAGAGAGTCCGATAATGGCCGCCGTAAGGTGCATACGCCTTGTCTGACTGTAACTAGTTGTCTGGATCTAGTTGTTTCTCTTATGTCTACGTTGGTTCGACCTTGGCTTTTTTTCTTTAGGATTTTAAGTTGAGAATCTATGTTATCAAATTCTGCAAGATTTGAGTGAATCGATTTAGTGTAATTTGAAACGTATACGTTTGAAAGATATACGTGGCATTCTTCGTTCTCACAATGGGCGCCCCGTCTAATATTGAAACGAATTCGTCCTTTGGGGAGTCTTTAACTCCGCTCGCGGAACATTTATACAGCAATGAGGAGACTGCTACTGACATAGACAATGGCTGCGTTCAGTAGAACAAAATGATCAGTGAGCGCTTAGTGATTATTGTCTGTGATTGGAGCATTCTTTTAGATTCTTCATAGACCCAGAAGTATTTACCAATCAGGAGCGAGAATCACTAAGCGCTCATTGATCACTTTGTTCTGCTGAACGCAGCCATTCTTTCTTGTTGCGAGAACATGGTTGCCAAGGCTTCGACACTGGATATGTGGAAAAGACTACTAACGGTTCTCACATGCAACCAAAATTCGACTGTTGTTTTATAAACACAAGGGTCAATAATATACAAGGATAGAGCCGCGTTTCAAGCATACCGATTACAGAATTTATTGGTTTCGAGATATTGTAGGCGCCGGATAGTCACATTCCTAATAGCACATATGTCCTGAGGACGTCCCCAGGGAAACATGTGCTATCAGGGATACAAGGACAGTACAAAGAAACAAACAGGAATGTCTTCAAAAGAAAAAAAAGGCTGTAGCTCCTTCTCAGAGCTCAACCGTTGGTTTCTAATCCAAAACAAAGAAAGCGAATCTCGAAGATAAGCTCAGTCCTTATACCAATATTCCTAGACAATTGGTGAAACTGCTTGGTAATAGATACGATAGTGATGCAAAGGATTCTTACCTCGTTTCTATTGAAAGGGTTTTCCCTTTAAATTTAGAGGACAAGTTATCTATTGGGACTTTGAAACTTGTGACAAGGTTAAATAATACTAGGTGTGCAACTAAGTTTCCGGGTTTCTTTGATCAATGAAAAATGGAAAATTTCAAGAGAAATATAAAAAATGGTTTATTCAAAGTATCGTCCCTCGCTAGTTACACATTTCTGCCATCTTTCTGGCAATACATGAATACCGCGACGATAAAACGACACGTCTTTGGACCGAAACCATTCATCCAACTAATTTTGCACTTCTTCGAAATTGGCCAAGTGTTGCCCAGCCAAGCCATGCGCCATTGACCGGAACAAGTGATAATCGGAAGGGGCCAGGTCTGGCGAAGACGGCGGGTGCGGTAGCAGACCCCATTTCAGTGTTTTGATGGTGTCCTGGACGATGGAAGTGCGATGGCACGAAGCCATTGTCGTGCTGCAATATCACTCGTTCGTGTCTCATGTCCCATTCTGGCCGTTTTTTCGAGCAATGCATGGTTCAAATTGATCAGTTGTTGTCGGTAGCGATGCCCATTGACAGTTTCGCCCGGTTTCAGCAGCTCATAGTATACGATTTCTTTCTGGTCCCACCAAATGCAGAGTATTGTCTTTTTCCAAAGCGATTTGGCCGTGCTGTCGATGTTGATGCTTCGCTAGGTGAAAGCCATGATTTTTTGCGTTTGGGATTCTCGAAATATATCCACTTCTCACTGCCAGTAACAATTCGATGCAGGAAATTCTTTCTTTCATGCCGCAAAAGCAAAATTTCGGAAGTGGCTCTTCGATTTTCCATCTGTCTTTCAGTCAACTCATGCGGCACCCATTTTCCTTCCTTTTGAATTTTTCCCATGGCATGTAAACGTTTGGAAATACCTTGGCGAGTTATGTTTAATGTCTCCGCAAGTTGATCTTGTGTTTGCGTATCATCTTCATCCAATAACGCTTGCAGATCGGCGTTCTCAATTGTTTTTGGTCTGCCGGAGCGCTCCTTGTCCTCAGTGTCGAAATCGCCACTTCTAAAGCGTTTAAACCAACCTTCACAGGTAGTTTTCGATAGTGCATGTTCGCCGTAGGCCTCCTTAAGCAAACGACGTGTTTCAGCTGCACTTTTTTTCAAGTCAAAGCAGAAAAGCAAAGCTTCCCGCAAATGCTGTTTATTTGGCACGAAACTCGACATCTTCGTTGTTAGAAAAAATATTTTTACGTTGCGATATGTGTTGGTATTACGACTGGTTATTATTAACAGATGTCCAAGCTATAAAAAAACACAACTTCAGACATGTATGTCGACTACATGTGTCGTTAGCGCCATCCATGTGTGAAATCCAGAAACTTAGTTGCTCACCAGTATTAAATAAAACAGTGATCTGTTTCGTTTGATCTCAAGAGGACTGGTTTTAACAAGTTCACTATTAATTTTTCTACTCTGGTTGAAGCCAATCCGTTTGTCTGTCTCGTTTGGGCGAATAAGTTTTAATTTTATCGAATAGTGTTTAGGTTAAAATATATAAAAGAGTGGTTCTTAAGGGAATTGACGACCCATATATTAATTTGGAATTACTTGGAGACTCTATGAGACTTCTAATGAATTGGAATAGTAAATGATTCCCTCCAAGCTCGGTAATTAGATTGATAAAGAATGGTGACAACTAGGCTATGAAAATACTTACAAATAATTTTGTTATAAGTTTTCCTGTGATCTTCCTAATTATTAGGGATATGCAAAAGTTTCCATCGTTTTTAAGGCAATGTTTTTTATTAATATGTTTAAAAATGACATAATATCTTTAATTAAAATATTTTTCGGTATTATTTACTACTTTTTGCCATCTTTCAGGCAAAAATGGATACCACGATAAAAGAAGTCTTTGCTCTTAGAATGAATGAAGTTATTGATAAATTGTTGCACTTTCTCAACATTGCGAAATCGTGTACTAGAACGATTATACTGCATAGAACAAAATGAATGAAAATTCGGTGAGACAATATCTGAAGAATATGTTGAATATGATAGGGCTTCCCATTGCAATTCCATTATAGTTTCCCAGGTCGTCAATGCAACATGGGACCTGGCATTATCGTGCAGAAGAATCACTTTGTTTTGCTTTGACGCAAAATGTGGACGTTCCTCGATCAATTGCTCATTCAACTGCCTCAGTTGTCGACTGTATAATTCCGCGGTGATAGTCTGAGATAGTTTTAACGGTTCATAATACAGCATTCCTTCCACCAGATACACAGAAGGACCACATGACCATGGATATTTCGTTTTGGCTATGACGTAGAGGGTTCTCCGGGATTTACCCACGATTTCTTGCGACTAGGATTGTCATAATAAATTTTTCGGCTCCGCCCAAAATTTGATACAAAAGAGATTTGTGTTTGTATCTATTGAGCAGTGAAAGACAAATGGTGACTCGGCTGACAATAGCGTTCTCAGATAATTCATGGAGAACTCATTTTCCTTTCTTCACATTTTTCCTCATCTCATGCAAGCATCGAGTCACAGTGCTCTGATTAACATGTAACCTTTCAGCAAGTTCTACACTCGGTTGAATCGAATCTTCTTGCAATAACACTTCCGAGTCATTCGAACTTATCTCTTGCGGTCGTCCAGCATGCTCCTTGTCTGTCAAGTCAAAATTGCCACTTTTAAAATGCCGAAACCACTCAGGACATGAACTTTCAGCTATCGTTCCTTCACGATAAGTTTCGCAAATGATTCTGGTTGCTAGGACAGCTGTTTTGCGCTTGAAATAAAAAAAGCATACAATGACGA
The DNA here is from genome assembly GCF_003227715.2 of Harpegnathos saltator. Classification (NCBI taxonomy): domain Eukaryota; kingdom Metazoa; phylum Arthropoda; class Insecta; order Hymenoptera; family Formicidae; genus Harpegnathos; species Harpegnathos saltator. The sequence goes on from NW_020229910.1 coordinate 478,790, forward strand.
ATATGTGTCTTATTGACTCCCATCTTCATATGAATTAAAAATGTTTATGAAAATGTCAGTGAATATGACTTATTATGCATCAGTTTCTATGCAGGTTGACCAATACTGATATAATCTAACGCAACTTTCGTGTAAATAATTCACAAAGCTATCTATACGTGAACGATGGAAACTTTTACATACTGCTAATATATTCGGTTTTAGATAAGAAGGGATTTACTCGCAAATTTTTTTCCCTAAGGTGTGTAATGTAGTTATTGCCTTCGTTTTGGAGAAAATTTTGGAGAAAATTTGTAAAAGTATCAATTTGTAAAAGTATCAATTTTTCTTCTTTTTATAAAAACTGTGCTTCCAATGAGCATAATATTAATGACTATTCAGTTTCGTTCCCTTTTCACTCTTGTATTAATTGCGATATAAACGTGGCAGTAACATACACGAGCAGATGACATTAATTTCCTCGTATACAAAGAGCAATTATGTACAGTTAGAGAAATTATGGCAAAGCATTATCTGTTATTGAGTGAAGCTCAGGGGTTTCTTAAGCAAATAGATTTAGTGAGACTTTTCAATTTGATAGTCAACTTACCGAACTTCTCATTTGCGGACTTCCTTCTTTTAAGCAAGCGTTTGCGCAAGAAAAATAAAACGTTCAAAACAGATAAGAGGTAAACCCCTTTAAGGCGGAATTCCTTTAAGCGGAAGAAACTGCCAAGGATCATTGAAGATAAAAAGATAGATAGTAATAATAACTTACCTCGGTTATCATTTATGAAAATCGATCGAAGCAATTATTTCTCCTGATATTCTAAAGAGGGATAGTCGAAGTAGCTCATAGATTAGGATAGGTTAGAATCGGTGGAATAGATATTCAAGCGTATTATTTTTAATAAGAAGCTAAGCAGTCGTCATTTAATTTTTACGGATGGCTTATTAATATCTAATATGGGAACCAGTTGCTCCTTATTTTATGATGTTCCAGAATTCAAAGTGAAGTTTAATTTAAGCGTACATAATAAAGTATTCGAGGCCGAGGCTCTGGCTGTTTTGCACTTCTTTAGTTTATACAGAAGATAAATATGTTTAAAGCATGTATCGGTCCTCATTGCACTTTTGAATACAAGCATTTTCCATAAGTCGCATATCTTTATTCATACGATCTGTGATATAATCCATGATTTATATTTCCAAAATTACTCCCTTCACTTTCTATGGGTTCCGAGCTACAAAGGTATCTTCGAAAATGAATCAATGAATAAACTTGCCAGAGAAGCAACGCGAAATGAAGGATCTATTACTCTTCGTTAGAACATGTTCCCAATGGACATTTTTCAGTCCTTTGAAATACAAGCTATGGAAAATATTATACAGTTTCTGTGGAGTCAATCACAATTTAAAGGATTTTGTTCTTTTAATAGAATCAAGAAAAAAGCGTACACTCCCTTGGTTTCTAGACCTTCCGAGATCGATTACAATTCTGTTGTCTAGATTTATGATGTTCCACGTATCTTTAGGTGAACACCTGTATCAGAAGAGCTTAAAGAAGGACTAAAGTTATGTTTACGGAGCAGTTATTCAAATGCTAGATCATTTTTTCTTTAACTATCCAAATTTTCAAAATTAATAACAATCTAAAAGCAAAGTTATACAAAATAAGGATCGAACGCAGTGTGACGGACGTTACCTTCAGTGGGAATAAACAAGCTTATTTATTACTTGACAAATTTGTATAGGACGTCAGAATTAACATCTAACCTTGTGGCTGAATAGGATCGCAGTTTGGATAGCTTACCAACAACTTTAAGAATTAAATCATTTAAGGAAGAAGAAGAAAAAGAAGAATTGTTGCATATAACCTTACAAATAACAGTTGGTATAATGAGCAAAGAAAAATTTGGTAAATATTTAGAAGTACACAGTCAGTTCCGATTTTAATGAGACTAGGCTCATTTGACGCGTTTTTGCACGAGAAACAACTTTTTCCTGTGGCAAAATCGTCATTCAGTTTCGCGAAGCGAGATATAAAGCGTTAAAGCAGATCATAATTCAGGTTAGGAAAGCTGTTATATCGACGAATTTTGGCGACATAAACATGCCTCGTAACTAACATAAATTTCCCGAGTAATATGCAAAAAGTTTTAGTCTGTGCTCACTGTTGGTTAAAAAGTTATTAACAAATGAAGTTATTAACAAATGAAGTTAGTGATAAGAGTTTGCACCGAGCATGTATACACACACACATACACACCGAAGGGGGCGTGCGGGGGGGCCTTCGGCGGTGTGTGTGTGTGTGTATACATGCTCGGTGCAAACTCTTATCACTAACTTCATTTGTTAATAACTTTTTAACGAACAGTGAGCACGGACTAAAACTTTTTGCATATTACTCGAGAAGTTTATGTTAGTTACGAGGCATGTTTATGTCGTGTTAAGAAATTGCTATTATTGGCGGGAATAATGCACGAATACACGCACTTCTCTAGGCGACGAATGTATTGCTGAGCAACGATATCACAAATCGGTTTAGATATATCAACATCAAGGTCACGGAACACTTGGAATTAGTTACGAGGCATGTTTATGTCGCCAAAGTTCATCGATATAACAGCTTTCCTAACCTGAATTATGATCTGCTTTAACGCTTCATATCTCGCTTCGCGGAACTGAGCGACGATTTTGCCACAGGAAAAAGTTGTTTCTCGTGCAAAAACGCGTCGAATGAGCTTAGTCTCATTAAAATCGGAGCTGATTGTGTACTTCTAAATATTTACCAAAAATTTTATATTCGACACTGTATTCGATATGAATTCCAGCAAGGAAAATATTGCTAAAGCATGTGAATCCATTTACTCTGTTTTTGGAGAAAATATTGTGCCCTACAATGTGTGCAAATATTGTTTTCGCTTTAAAGGCGGTGATTTTGACATGAGTGATCGTTCGCGTGATGGGACGCCACGAAAGTTTGAAGCCGACAATCTAAAAATGTTGAAAACCCGTGCCAAATACAAGTAGAACTTGCAGAACAGCTCGGAGTTGATCAAGTAAGTTTCAAGGCGACTGCATGGAATGGAAAAAATTCGGAATCTCGAGAAATGGATGCCGCATGATTGTTGCAAAACAGCATTATCCGCCGATTGAGTACGTGAGCTTCATTGCTTTCTAGACAGTGTAATTAAGATTCTACTGGCGAAAATTATTACTGGCGATAAAAAGTGGATTATACGTATTAGGAAGTTAGTCGCTGTTCACGTGTAAATGGCTTCTAGCTATGTATGCTGTGAACAGTGACAGATGTCTTTTATGTCATTTTAAAGTATGAATACTTCTCACTAAAATTCAGTCATCAGACGCCATTTTTTGTTTAGGCCGGGTCTACAATAAATGTAGTAAGCTTGTAGCTTTTTGGTCTAAGTTTTACCAATTGCTTCTCATTTCATTTCTTTTATGTAGTGATCTTCATAATAAATTTGTTATCTTTTGCATATAAACAGGGATTTGCTTGTACAATTGTTATTGAAACTTCGTCGTCAATGTCACCAATATGTTCTTTGTTGTCGGACATTTTGCCAAACCAGATCGAAACGTGCGTGAAAACGTGTATATGTGCCTAAATAACTTTTCTTATTGGCTGAGAGAAATCGGCCTAAAGCTTTAATTCCTAACTTCAAAAGTTGGGCAGATCCGAACTTTTGAAGTTAGGAATTAAAGCTTAAGGCCGATTTCTCTCAGCCAATAAGAAAAGTTATTTATGCACATGTACACTCAGAGGCAGGTATGGTGTCCCCCGGCGATGTCGTATACGCCTGTAAAACAATCGAAAGCGATGACAGGCATATACGCATACGCATATGGGCGTACTGTACAGCGCGAGAGAAGTTAAGAAGGAGAAGTGGTGGGAGACGTTCCGATGTTGCATCCTTATCGCACGTCGCACGATCGAGAGAGAAAGCATTATCAGACGTGGTACAGTTAATGGTGTCCCCAATAGCTGTCTCACTCACTCTACGCTTGAATGCAGGGAATATGAGTGAGACAACTATAGAGACGCCACGCTGTCTCTATAGGTGTCTCGCTCGCTCTAATAGCGATGTATCGCGCTTCCCTCTTTTCTCTTTAGCAGAAATGCCGATTAAGGAGGGAATCCTGTCTGTAGAGCAGAAAAATAAGCTATTTTCACGAATTTTTTTTCGGAAACTAAGCATACGATTGATTTCAAACTTGATAGAAATAATAATATTTTATTGATATAATGTTTTATTGATAAGAATAAATTTTTATAGCGTTATAAAAGAACAAAGCGCGATACATGGCTATTACAGCGAGCGGGACACCTATAGAGACAGCGCGGTACATATAAAAAATTAATATTTTTTAATTTCGCACGATAGATAGACATGTTTCGAATATGTAACTACATGCTGAAGTCGATCGATCGACTTTTTATATAAAAAAAAGGTTTTTTCTCTGGTTTCAGGAGATGCTGTATAGCGTTTCGTTATTATAATTGTAATTTTTATTATTATTAAGAGTCCCCTAATTTTTTTTTATATTCTCAAAAAAAGCGGAGCCTACATTTTAAGTAGCATTTTTATCTTACTTGCGTTTTTGTCCCAGTCCACCATATTTCGAGATTTTATAAGAACCGTGAAACGGCGCGCGCCTAAACACGTCACGTTATTTTTTGTGTATTTGCTACATTATTATTCATATAACGCTATAAAAATTTATTCTTATCAATAAAACATATATTATTATTTCTATCAAGTTTGAAATCAATCGTCTGCTTAGTTTCCGAAAAAAAAATTCGTGGAAATAGCTTATTTCTCTGGTCTACAGATAGGATTCCCTTAATCGGCATTTCTGCTAATGAGAAAAGAGGGAAGCGCGATACATCGCTATTAGAGCGAGCGAGACACCTATAGAGACAGTGTGGCGTCTCTATAGCTGTCTCACTCATATTCCCTGCATTCAAGCGTAGAGTGAGTGAGACAGCTATTGGGGACACCATTAACCATACCACGTCTGGTAATGCTTTCTTTCTTGATCGTACGACGTGCGATAAGGATGCAACATCGGAACGTCTCCCACCACTTCTCCTTCTTAACTTCTCTCGCGCTGTACAGTACGCCCATATGCGTATGCGTATATGCCTGTCATCGCTTTCGATTGTTTTACAGGCGTATACGACATCGCCGGGGGACACCACACCTGCCTCTGAGTTTTCACGCACTGGTTTGGCAAAATGTCCGACAACGAAGAATATGTTGCTGACATTGACGACTAAGTTAATAACAAACAACCTGTTTGTATGCAAAAGATAATAAATATTATAAAGATCACAACATAAAGGAAATGAAATGGGAAGCGATTGGTAAAGCTTAGATCAAAAAGCTACAAGCTTACTACATCTATTGTAGACCCGGTCTTATACTTTTTTATAAATTTTCTATAACAAAGTGCTCTTCCATAACTGAATTAAAATGAAACGCGATAAATTGTTTTTCCGATGTATACTTTTATACCATTTTGATTTGAAAAAAAGTACAGCTGCTGAAGCTCATCGATTGCTTGCAAAAACTTATGGTGAATCTGCTCCATCGGAAACAGTATGTAGAGATTGGTTTCGACGATTCAAAAGTGATGATTGTGACGTTCACGACAAACAACGGCCAGGTCAATCGAAAAAGTTCGAAGATGAACAACTGCAAGCTTTATTGGAAGAAAACCCTGCTCAAATACTCAAAGAATTGGTTCAACAGCTTGAAGTCGATAAATCAACCATTTCACGACGTTTATAACCTATGAGAAAGATTCAGAAAGAAAGGAGATGGCACATGAATTGACCGAAAATGCCATTGCTAATAATTTGAACATCTCGATTTCTTTGCTTGCAAGACATAAAAAGAAGAGTACTTGTGGCGTATCGTGACCGACGATGAAAAATGGATCTATAAGGTATCGAAATAAGTTTTAAAGCGTTTTTAAGACAATGCAAAACGTATTTGAGAGAAAAGAACAATACATTTATTAATTAAAATATGCGTCGTCATTATCTATGATCTTCTGCCATCAGTCAGGCAGCTGACGGATTCCAGCAGTAAAGAAGTATTTGTCGTGCGACACGATGAAGTCATCAACCTATTTTTGCAGTTCGTCAAATGTCCGAAAGTGAATTGAAGACAAAGCATTTTGCATGGGTCAGAACAAGTGATAATCTGAAGAGGCTATGTCGGGACTATACGCCAGATGCTCCAAAACTTCCCAGCCAAGCGTTAATAACGTTTCCTTGACCGATTTCGCAACATATGGTCTGGCGTTATCATGGAGCAATTTAACAGAGCGCAATTCTTTGCCAGTAAATGGACGTTTTCGACTGATTTCCTTGTTCAATTGCAGCAATTGTTGTTTGTAGCGATCAGCAGTAACAGTTTCACCCGATTGCAAAAGATCATAATACAGTACACCCTTGATATCTCACCAGATGCATAACAAAATTCCTTTCGAGTGAATATTGCGCTTCGGTGTTGATGTCGTTGCTTGACCGGGATCTACCCAGTGTTTTTTGCATTTGGGATTGTCGAACCATATCCACTTCTCATCGCCCGTCACAATTTTCCACAGAAAAGACTTCCTACGTTGTTTGTTTAACAGATTCAAACATTTCATGACACATTTCATCTTTTTTCCTCTGCCTCAGTTCATGTGGCACCCATTTTCCTTCTTTGTGAATCTTTCCCATTGCATGTAGATGATTAGAAATAGTTTGTTGAGTTACCCACTTGTTTGTTGTCCCACTTGTTCAGCAAGTTCTTTTTGCGTTTGTGCGGAGTCTTCATCCAATAATGCTTGCAATTGTTTATATTCAATCTTCTGCGGGACGCCGCTACGTTCTCGATCGCTAACCTCAAAATCACCAACTTTAAACCGCCTGAACCAAAATTCACACGTATTTTTCGATACAGTATTCTTCCCAAGAACAGAACATATCGATGCATATGCTTTTGCAACACTTTTTCCTTGGTAAAATTCGTAACGAATGCAGTGACGAATAAATGCTTTGTCGCTTGCCATCTTTCATTTACCAACGTTTAAGAACGTTTAAATGCTGAGGCAACTTCTGCGTCGTTTTTATTACTCTGGACCGGTTACAGTTACGTGACAAAATCGCGGGAGAATTTCTGACTTGTAAACCAGCAGTATACGTTACACAAAAAACGTTTTAAAACTTATTTGTATATTTAATATTTCGATAACCCGAAACGCAAAAAATCATAGGTTGATCCTGGTCAACCATCAACGTCATCGACACTAAAACGAAACATTTACGGTCACAAAACAATGCTCTTTATTTGGTGGGATATGGAGGGTGTTGTGTATTATGAGCTATTGAAACCGAACGAAACAGTCACCTCCGAACGTTATCGATAGCAATTGGAGTGTTCGAATGATAATTTGATGCAAACACGACCATCAATTGCCTCAAATCGCCAGAAAGTGATTCTTCTCCATGACAACGCTCGGCCCTATGTTGCTGTAGCTGTGAAACGTGTGATGGAGCTCGAATGGGAGGTTCTCCCGCATCCAGCGTATTCTTCGAACCTAGCCTCAAACGATTACCATCTGTTCCGATCGATGCAACACGCTTTGGAAGATATATATTTCCATAATTACGGAGAAGTCGAAAATTGGGTTGCTGAATAGATTGGTTCAAAAGATAGACCTTTCTTTCGTCGCGAAATTCAATTTCTGCCAGAGAAGTGGGGAAAAGTCATAGCTTCCGAGGGCAAATACTTTGATTGATGTATTCGTACATTTTGTTATTGGAATAAATGTTCAAAGAACAGAAAAACAGCAGCTTTCAATGCAACTTCCTAATATAATAATCCTAAACGCAGACATTCATAGGATCATGAACTCTGGACAGCCTTCTACGTCAATGGCAAAACTAAATATTTACAGTAAAAAAGTTCTTTTGTGTATTTGGTGGATGCGAAAGATTACGTGCACCAATGAATCATGATGAATGGCGTTTTAGAAAGAATTCTAACCTTACAAAGATACAAAATGGAAAAATATTTCGACTTAAAATAATTACGTTACAGGGCTGAAAAAAAAGACTAAGACATTTTGCATACACCTAATGGTTTATCGATTACACCGCTGATACACCATCCTCCGTTTCAGTCGTGGGCTGCGCCTTCCACGCCTGTCTTTTGCTCGTCTTGCTCACCTGGAGGCCGACGGGAGACGACCCGGCGCTCTTTCACGTCATATCAGCCGCTTGGGGAGTGTGTAACTCCATCTGGGAGACTCTGATATACAGTAAGTATCTCATTCGCTCGGCACCGCGAGAGCCGCGGAACAAAGGCAGGGATTTTTTAGTGAAACCTTTGAAAATGGGATACCAAGCGCGCGCTGAGAACTCGGTATTTTCGCGAAACGAATCATCTCTCCAAAATTCGGCCAGATGCGAGAAGAGACAATCGACAGATGAGGTCACTAGAGTCCTTCCCTGCGACTGTTTCAGCACTGGTGATGGCTCTGTATCCCAATGCGTGGCACGGACCACTGTCGACATCGCTCTTTTGGCGTTGGCTCGGGCTCGCTCTCGCCCTCGGTCTTCACGGTCTCGTGTGCACCCGCTACCGCGTGGTGGGTCTCGCGGCCACTCTGGTCTTGGCGGTGGTGCCGTACCTGTGGCTGGAGAGCCGCTTGGCGCGCCGCGGCAAGACGCTCGCGCCTTTATGACCGGGCGATTCCACCGCTAGCGAGCGGTGCTCCAGCGTCGAGACGACAGCCACGACGGAGACGAGACATCGAACCGACTGAGAGCAAGCCGTTCCGTCCGGCTTGAGATTGATCAGGAGAAGAAGCCGGAGGAGGAGCAGCGGCCTGACGACGCAGCAGCCGAAGCAACAGCGGAAGCAGAAGCAAAAGCCACAGCAGCAGCAACAGCAACAGCAACAGCAACAGCAACAGCAGGATCAGGATCGCCGATCAAGGTCAAGCAGCGGCTCGTCGACGGCAGTCAAGATCAAGACCCGACGCAGGGCGAATAGCGTCGCTTTCGCCTGCCGCACCGATATCGGCCTGCCCGACGACGACAGCCCGCCGCAGCCGTTGCTTTTCGTCACGGACGAGCGTCGCAGAAGCGCTAACGATTCCGCCGAGGCGAAGGAGCGTGATCGCGCCGCCATCACCAGCATCTTCACACTCTCGTGAGATGACGAGACGGCGAGATGACTCTCGCGTTCCGAGGGCGACGTCCACTCACGAGTCTGAAGGGAGAGAAACGGCTCGTGGACAGTCGCGCTGCGGTCATCAGCTCGCGTCGCAGTCGCTTCAATTCCGATCCACGATGGGTGTGAGTGAGCCCTTAGGGTGGCTTTTGCGAAAGTCTGCTTGGACTAACGGACGGATTAACTCAGTCGACGGAGTTACCATTCTGAAGAATGAATAGCTTCTTACCAGAAAGGAAACCGCCCTTGTGCTCTCCTGATATTTGTATTATCATTTTAAGTGATGTGTTTATATTATGTGAGATCCAACTCAACGTCACTTATACTCATTTCTATCAACCTTGGTTAACTTAACCAAGGTTAGTTATTCCAACGGAATTGACCAATCGCATTTATCATTAATTAGAATTGTTAAATGTAATTAGTCCATTCCGATGGAATAACCAGTCGGTTAAATTAATCACGGTTGATAGAAACGAACATTACGCCTGTTTTTACCAACTGTGATTAATTTAACCGGTTAATTACTCCATCGAAATGGACCAATCGTATTTACCAATACTGATTGATGACAGATGCGATTGGTTAATTCCGTTGCAATGATAGCCGGTTAAGTTAACTACGGTCGGTAGAAACGGGCATTAGCATATGATTCTTTGTTTCTCTTACTTAACCGCCCGTTAGTTTAACCGGACTCTGGCGAAGGTCACCCTTGCTTGGCCCTTTGTTCTAAGCCCACAACTGTAACTTCGTTTTCTGCTAAAAGCGTGTCCCGCTGTTGCCTAAAGTCGTAATATTCAAGCTTCAAATGAGCTCGTCCGAGATTCCAGCTATTAAGACAGCGTGGAAAATGCCTTTCGCCCGAAGTGGTAGGACTTGGAGCAAACGGCTAAAGGTTTTCTACACTTGCCTATTGTAGACCGGGCCTAAGGAGGCGACTCCGTTGCAGCGTGAGTGGAGCTTAGCGCCGAATGGTGAACGCGACCGGTGGCCGCGAGGAGAGAAGCTCTCTCGAGAGCGCCGTTGAAACGCACGTTCTTCTTTTTCTCCCGCTTCCTTTTCTTCTTCGTACCACCGATCGATCTCGGTGCTCGAGCTAGAAGAACGAGGCGTTGTCTCCTCCGCACACACACTTGCGTCCTGTTGGTGCAATCGCGACGCGGAGATCGTCATACGGCGCTACGCTCGTACTCGTCGCATGAGCGAGCTGCGCGCGCTGTGTACCTTCTGCGAGTGTCGCGTTATTTCGCGACCGACTCGGGAAGTGGCGAGTTCCCTCGCGAATTTGGAGCGAGGACGGCGACGATCGATGAACACACGCCGCCGTGGCCGGCGCTTTTAAGTTCTCCAGGCGCGTCTAAGTCGCGATTAATGAGGGATAGCTCTCTTCTCAAAGCTGGATGGAACGGCTGTGTATACGGACACTATATACATATATATATATATATATATATATACTCTACACATGCATATGTACAAGCTTTTCCCCGCTACATACGGTGCGATCGATGCACACGACTGAATAGCGGGGAAATGATACGCGGTACATACACTAGACACGTACTCGCGCACAGACACACCCATACACACATCCACGTGTATTCTAGTCCTGAGCGTACTCCATTTCTTTTGTATCACTCGAACGAATCGTCGTTTGACGTTTGAACGAAACGTCGAAATGTACCTGATGTCTTTCAAAGCCAAGCTACATGACGTATATCGAGCATGAGTCGTGCGCGTTGCGAGAATGCCTCGCGCAGGACAGCCGATATTATAATAATGTGTACATATATATATACACATATACACACGCATCTCTCTCTCTCTCTCTCTCTCTCTCTCTCTCTCTCTCTCTCTCTTTCTCTCCAGCACCCGTCGTGCGTGCAATGCTCGCTTGTGGTGCGCACTTCGCGAGAGCGCGCCATCGATTTTCCTGAGCGAACGACTCTTGCCATTTTGTACTTGCCGAACCAAGAGCTCGGAATTGTGAGAAAAGTGATCCCCGACGCCAAGTGTACACCGTTTATAATCCCCCGCGATCGGGTGGCCGTCGTCGTCGTCGTCGAAGTCGAGAGAGAGACCAAAACCAACGGCACGTAGAACGCTAAACTGTATCTAGCGATAATATTCTAACGAACGCCATCGCGCGTTCACATCAAGCGAAACCCTAAATATCACGATTTAATATCCGCGCGATTAGGGTTTTTTATCATCGTGCTCTCGAGGTCTTCGATCGTTTCCGAAGAGCTTGTCAACTATCGCCAACGCGTGGTAAGTCGGAGCAAAAGAAAGAATACCTGTACAGCACAGAAGTTTCAGCAACATTGCTGCAATGTTGCTGCAAATTCTGTGTTATATGGGTAATTTGTCTCGTTCTAACCCATGCAGCACAAAAGTTGCAGTAACATTGTTGCAACATTGCTGCAACATTGCAATATCGTCGCAACGTTGCAGCAATGTTACTGCAACTTTTTGTGCTGTATGGGAACTTACAGTGCATTAGTTTAAAAGTTCCTCGAAAACGGACGGATCTTCGATCTCGAGAGACTTATGCGCGAGCGCGCTTACGGCGACGGGATGAGAATTGTCTCTGAAACGTGCGGAGTGTTGGCGATAGGAGGTGGAGGAGAGGTCGACTCCTGGCAATTCGCCTCACGAGAGGGTGGTGCGTTAGTGTAGGGTTGTTGCGTTACGTGTAACTTCCCACTGGCTGGGATAACATCTGGCCCGTTAAGACATTCAGCAATTCTCCCTGGCCGCATCGAGACAGAGAAGATGAACGCTCGCATCCGTCGATTGCGCGTGAAACATGTTAGCCAGCGTTTTCTTACGGATCTTAGAGACTAAGCGGTACCTAGTAGTCACGCTAAAATTAAGGGAGACTAATAAGTGTTATCTCGTTTAATGTTACACACAGGTGTGGTGTGTGGGCGAAGAGGTCGAGCGATCGACTGAGGAGGCGAAGGGCAACATATCAACATGATGTATTTCTAGCTTCGAGTTCCACGAGCTTGCTCCAAGACGCGAGTAGTAAACAGATTCACTAACCACACTTGATTGTTCTTCTTACGGTGAATAAATGAATGTGTGATCGGCCAATTTGTTTGGTTTCAAAGCAAGGTCGTGGACCCGGGGGTACCATCGGGCAGGATAAGATTGGTTTGACGCCACGAATGCCGCGAAGCGACGGATATAAGGCTGAATTTCATCAACTCTGGTTAAGCTAACCGACGGTTAAAAGTAGCAGAGTAGCCAACTTAGGTTTTAAGTGCCATGAACGCTGTCAACTGAATCTCAATGTGTTGTTTTATGTCACTTCGTCTTACATTAATTAAGGTAAACAATAGTAAAAGTCCATATTTTTTCAACTCTCTTTTATCGATAAATATGACTTAAAGGTCACATTTCGGCATATTTATCGATAAAAGAGTATTGAAAAAATATGGGCGTTTACTATTGTTTACTTTAATTAATATAAGATAAAATGATATCAAATAGCACATTGAAATTCAGTATGACGACGTTTATGGCATTTGAGATTTAAATCGGTTATGCTCATTTCTACCAACCTTGGATAACTTAACCGGTTGGTTATTCCAACGAAATTAACCAATCGCATTTGTCGTTAATTAGAATTGTTAAATGCGATTGGTCCATTCCGATGGAATAACCAGTCGGTTAAATTAACCACGGTTGGTAGAACATTAGGGCCACTTTTACTAAGTTGCAGTTAAACCAACCGTTTTAATAATCTTTCAATTGAAACCGCTATGAGAGGAAATAAAAAATGAGAAGCAAAGCAGCAACTTTAGTTGAGATTCTGCAAAGTTATTAAAGCTCGGTTCTTTACCTCGGTAACTTACTTTAACACTTTGCCGGCCGCTTACTTCTCGCATCGCCTTTACGCTGCCGCCAGCGAATTTCGAACGGGTTCTACTGCTCGCTGACGGTGATATTAAAGAATGTCAAGAAAAGACAATCGGGATAGTTAAAACAGAAGCATAGTGGAAACATTGTTGCCGCGCTGAACCGAAGTCACGCGTACATGACAGCGGCCGATAACCGTCGACGAGCAAAAGTCACGCGTACGTGACAGCGGCCGGCAAAGTGTTAAGCGGAGTTTGATTCGTTAAACCTGGTTTAAAAGAAATATTGCGTTCCACAATTGCCATAAATTCCGGTTACTGTCTATTTTTTGGGGTCAAAGTTCAACATCGAATTTCGAGCGTCTAATGAACATAAACGAAGTTTAATGCTGCAATGCCACCAATTTAAAAATCAAGATATCTATCGTCTAGCTTTTTAGAGTTATGTTGGTACAACATCGCGATTTATTGAGCGTCGAAAGATAATAAGAAAATAATCTATACAAAAAATGAAAAATAAATTTGTTAGAAGACATGGCTTTGAAATATATATATTATCTTCATCTAAAGGTGACGATTTTGAAGATTTAATTATCAACGTCTGAAAATTATTAAAAAAAGACCATCAAAGAATTCGATAATGTCGATAATGCGCGATTTCGTTTATCCAAAGAATATGTATTGCAGTGTTAGCAGAAATCGAGCGACTTGTTTTCGCCCTTACGTCCTACTTTCCTACTTTCGGCTATTTATTGTTAACCAATCACAATCTATATTTGAGAAAAAGGAGGAATCTTTGAGATTTTCTTCGTACAGACTATAGGTTTACATAAACTACAGTTGTAAATACGATGTGGAATGCAATGCAAGTTTAACCATGACGTTAAATATAACAGCCCTTCAGCTAAGCTTGGTTTAAACTCAAATTTGTGAAGCTGGGTTTAAAATGGTTATTTTAACCAAAGCTTGGTAAAAGTGGTGCTTATACTCGAAACTTTCAAGCGCATTCACAGCGCCGAGCGGACGTCTGATGTTCATCGTCGGACGTAGAGTTCTAAATAATCAAAGAAGCGCAGTCCGAGGCTCATTTGCTGATTGATTGACCGCGACCCCAATCAAAACCAGGAGTTGAGCCCGCAGCTGATATTTCTAAGTAAGAAAGATTAATATTTGTAATATTATTAACAAGATGAGCTAGTCCCTAGACAATGAAGAAAACAAATGTTATATGATAATGACATTACTTTATCGTTTTAACAACATATCGTGCTGTCACGCGCGCGTATCGGTTTTGTCGACATTTCTCATTTAATATTATGAAACTTCAAAAATCTTTTATTTCACGTTTATGTGATTACAATGTTGGAACTAAAATAAAAATATTTCTGAGTGACCAAATTACGTCTGATATACACCCATACAGTACACAAAGTTGAAAAAGTGTTGTTGCAACGTTGCAACAATATTGCGATATTGCAGCAATGTTGCTGCAACTTCTGTGCTGTATAGGCAGATATTATTTTCTTTGCAACCTATACAGCACATAAAGTTAGAAAGCGTTGCTACAACGTTGAAACAACGTTGCAATGTTGCAGCAACGTTGCAGCAATATTGCTGCAACTTCAGTGCGGTATGGAAAGCGATCAGTTGCCTATTGCGGGCTCAACATGTCGATTATTGGAATCATAGAGGGGACAACTCTTGCTCTGATCATTTAAGACTCTAGCCAGACTGAAAATATACGGAGTCCGGTCTCTTATCCGCTTCCCTTTCGACCCGGGGCCGTATTCTTTTGCGCGACGCGCGGGTGAGATGGCACTTACAGCGGTGATTTGAAAGAAAAAGCAGATCTTTCGCTTGCCCCGTGAAGGAGCCAAGTCTCCTCGGAACTGCTGGACGCTCCGCAAGTCGCAATCGCTGATTTTCAATCTCGCCATGTTTTAACCTCGTCTAGGTGGAGTCTCGTACGAATGATGCGTTCCAGCTCGAGAGAGCGCGCCGAGTCGTCTGATCGCGACTCAGTTGTAATCGATCGACATGAATCACTCCAACTCCCAGGAGCGTAAAGTTACCCCCGTAATCTCACCCCATCGCGCGGTACGGTTCTTTTTTATGCCTCGTATAATCGATCGACATGAATCACTCCAACTCCCAGGAGCGTAAAGTTACCCCCGTAATCTCACCCCATCGCGCGGTACGGTTCTTTTTTATGCCTCGTATATGTTTTACGATTTTCGAGTTAATTGTAAATTTATCGAGGGAGGCTCGCGTGGAATGAAGATCGCAGGAGCAACCATAATAACAGGATCGAGGAGGAGGTGATAGTGGTGGCAGAGGTGGTGGTGATGGTGGTGGTGGTGGTGGTGGTGGTGATGTTGCTGCTGCTGCTGCGTGTCGTGTAAAGTCTCTCGCGAACGTAGGCGAGGGGAAAAAAGGAGAGACTGCTAGGATATGAAAACGTTCCCAGAACCGGTCTGTGTTGAAAATCAGCAGCAATAAACTCGCTCACTTCCGGCTCGTCGTGGATTGAGCCAGCCTCAGCATGGCCGACGCACGGCCGATCGTCGTCCGTTGCGGCGGCGAACGGAAGCGAAACGTTTACGTCTTAGTGAGGCGCGCGTGCGCGCGGAATAAGGAACATCGTCTCAATGGTGCGTTGGAAAGGCATACATTATCTCTGTATTCCGTAAAGCTAATAAATATCATCTTATTTTATATCGCGTCTCGGCTGTGAGAATTGCTTTAAAACCAAAATAAGAAGAAAGAAATTCCCGATCCCCTCCCTCCTTCCTTCCTTCCTTCCTTCCCGCACCCCGAGAACGTCGCCACGGAGGGAAAGTACAAACACACGCTCGACTGTCCCTCCAAATCGCACACGCTCTTTTATTTTATTTGTTTCTTTCGAAATATTACTTTCATCGTGGACATCGTTGGCATTAACGTGTTTTGTACTCCACAAAATAACCACGTACTAACAGCTCATGGCTAGTCGTCGTGAGGCGACGAGCGCTCACGGCGGATTCCGCCGATTTTCCTCGAGGACGCTTGGACGTCCCGACTTGACGAGGCGAAAGGTTTGCTGATAAGTCGCAACGCGCGTCACAATGATTGGTTGCTGCCGGTCGAAGCGGAAATAGAGAGAGAGAGAGAGAGAGAGAGAGAGAGAGGGGGGGGGGAGGGGAAGGGAGGAAAAGAGAGAGGATCGCACGCGTAAAAGTGAAATTGCACACGTCCAACGACTAATAAAGGTGATTGCACGTCCGCAGGAGGAAAATCGGCGAAATCGGCTGCTACCCTTAACGTATGGGAAATTCGACTAAAAAGAGATAACAAAGAGTCCCGTCGTCGTCACCGTCGTCATCGCTGCCGTCGACGCCGCCGCGTTTGCACGATCAGTGAAACGGCCGAATGTTCTCAAGCATTTGAAAGTTTCGCGACGATTTCTTCAGGCCGACGCGTCGAAAGAAATGCCGCCTTCATCCTCGCCGATAAATCTCCTTGTCGGGTCTCGCGAGCTCTATTTCTCTGCGGGAGTCACGCCGAGGTGACATAAATGCAAGTGACAGGACTCACAGCATACGCACATACACACAGCGTACACACGCACACATACCTACGTATATATTACGTATTAGCACGTCGACATTGCCTACCTAAATTATTGTCAGCGTCTTACGTCTACTCTCGAAAGTAGAGAGGTGCGTTCGCCTTCGCGAGGCGACAGAAGTGCGTTTACAGGCGGCTAACAAAGCCCTAGTTGAACGGAATTTATCATCGCGGCGTATACACGTTTCCAGAACCACACACGCACACACCCATCGCAGAACACACCACACAGACACGTGAAGACACTCAGCTGTTGGTAGCCTGTGTGTAACTTGTAACAATGCCCCTTTATTTATTCACTTGTCGTTCATATTTTTCCAATTCGTTTTTCCAGCTTTTGCGTCTAATAACATAATTCAGAGAGAGATTCAGCCACGCTATAAATTTCTCTCCTCGTTTTCTTCCTCTTTTTTTCTCTCCTTCTCTTTCTCTCTCTCTCTCTCTCTCTCTCTCTCTCTCTCTCTCTCTCTCTCTCTCTCTCTCTCTCTCATACGCACACACACACACACACACACACACACACACACACACACACGCACGCACATCATTGTACGCACGTGCGACATGTATTTACGAAGCGAGTAAATATATCACGCAAACGTATCTCTACATACGCATACACTCTTTCTTCCTCTCTCTTTCTCTTTCGCTCAGAGTACAATCATATATAAATGTATATAGGTTACATACACACTCCGAAATGTAACGCTCTCTCGCATAACGTATAGCAAAAGTAGGAGATCACAAGTGACTGTACTCGCGTACACATCGTTCAAAAAAACGAAATGATGCGATTGTTGAGTATGAAAATCTGTATGAGATTAATATTTAACGAAAGAAGGGAAGAAAAAGGAAAGAAGGGAGAAACAAAGAACGAAAGGAAAAAAAGAAAGAAAGAGAAAAAACGATGAGACAATAACGTGTGGTCGCCGACTTGTGCGGAACACAGAACTCGACCACCGCGAGTATCAGAAGAAATACTGGCCTAAGAATATCAAGAATGCGCAACATCGCTCGCAGAACAGAAACTCCCATGCAACGTAGACAACGCTCGATTAATCACGAGTAACGCCGGATGATCTCGTTGGTGATCGTCGTTCCCGGAAACATGAACTTACAGCCACGGGTCGGATTGACTATCGAACAACAGTAAGCGAACGCTAAGTTATCCAAGACGCATCGGAGAGTCAGCGATGTGTTGTTTTTCCCCTCTTCTCTTTTTGTCCTCTTTCAAAACATCGATCACGGTCGCCGAGACTTCCTTTTTTCTCTTTCTCACTCTTACTCTCTCTTCTCTCTCTCAATTTAAATTTTCTCACAACAGATAAAAAAGGAATTCGTTAATTACGTAAAATTCTTATTTGAGACGCGGCACGACTTCATCGTTTTCTTACTTATCCTCCCTCTATTTTTTTCGTTTTCGCCTTTTTTGTTTTTTTTAAATCAGCTTCTCGGCATAAAACGAGACGGTGGCGGAGAGCAAGATTTACATCGTGTAACGCGATAAACAATTTCAGGCTGAAGCGAAATGGGACTGATCGCGCGTGTATTGCATTTTCACGTGTGTCGTGTGTACGCGCGCGCACGTGGATTAGTTTATGGCGTATCACTAATGGAAAAGAATGTCGCGTGTCTTCTGCATTAGTTATCACCGTGTCAGCCCAAGCTTATTTTGCTCTATAACAACGCGTGCACTCTACGAAGGACGACTGTACTCGATAAATTCACGCACATACCCTCCCTCTCCCTCCTTCTCTCTCTCCCCTCCCCCCCTCTCTCTCTCTCTCTCTTATAGAATTACTAAATCTCATTGTATATTTTCACCCTGTATCTCGTCGCACACACCTAACAAGAGCCATGTTCCTCCTTGTTTTTGATACACCTGACTCGCCTCGTTTCTTGTGTTTTCTCTTTTCCTAAACTCGCGGATCGTCACGCTATCCGCGCCTATGTCGTGCCAGAAGTTCGCTAGTGAAACTCGTCACATGTTGATACGTATCGCGCTTACGCAATCGATCGGTATCACTCGCCGTGTGTGCAATTACGGCGACGACAACGACGAGGACGAGGATGAGGACGATGTGACGCGTCGTCCGATACGTAGACCGCATCACAAGGCTAACACCGAGCGCCCGTGTTGAACATATATGTTCATCACGGTGTAAATGATGATCGTCAGGAAGATGGAGCGAGTCGCGGTGAGACATCCGCGCGGTCTTTTCTCCCTGGTTTTTTTTCGCTACTACAGACATTATGGATGATATTGCGTGAACACGAGTCATAAATAACCAATGCGCGCGCGCGCGCGCATGTGTGTGTGTGTATGTTATGTACATATGAGAAAAGTATTCTTCTTTTTTCTTCTTTTCGTGGAGATTCTCTCAAAGGAAAAAGAATGTAGCTCGAGGGAAACGCGGAACGCGCTGATACTAAGGCTCGTTTCTCTTAATCCTTTTTCCTGGAGTGTCGCGCTTGCGAAAGTCGCGTCCGTGCCCTCGCGATCGATCCTCTCGGATATTGTGCGCGGAAAGGAAACGTCGGTGGCTCAGTTAAGCGTCGATATGAGACTTGATCGTTAATCAACAATTTTTGCCTTCGCTTCCGATCGTGCGCGAAGCGGAGTCGAAAACGGGGGTACCCTCTCGCACGAGTGAAACTAATTGTAACACAGTCATTGGCAGCCCTTTTAACGAAACAATGAACGGGCGAAACGAGGAACGAATATAATTTTCTACCAATCGAATGCTGTAGTATTGAACATCGACGTCGACACACTCGACGATGCAGCACTGAGGCGGCTTTTACGTAATGAACAACACTGCGTATACTTTAATCTCTCACGCACACTAGCGCACACGCGTCGCTCTTTCTTAATCTCTCTCTCTCTCTCTCTCTCTCTCTCTCTCTCTCTCTCTCTCTCTCTCTCTCTCTCTCTCTCTCTCTCTCTCTCTCTCTCTCTCTATTTCGCTCTCCCTCCCTGCCCCTTCATTCTATCTTCCGAGTACCACACAGTCCGTCAAAAGTCATATTCTTACTCGAGTCCGATCCAAAGTGCCCGCATCAAGGTCTTGGAGAGTTTTTAATAATTTACAACCACTACTTAAACTTGATACTTAAAATTCTCTGTCTGTGCAAACTAAGGGAGTTGACTGTTCAAACCGGAGTGTAGTTGCCCTTGGGTTTGTAAAAGATCTTGCCGCGCACTAAGCGTCTCGTGATTTCACTCAGTAGCAGGCGCTTCTCCTTCTTGATCTTCGTCAGTATGCCCCGGTTCTCCTGTGCGCGCCGCGACAGGTACGGCAGCACCTCCTTAACTGGCCCGTACGGGATGTACTTGTACGCAGAATAACCGGACTGACCTGCAACGATCGGATCATGTATATATCGCATTCACTTCATCTTCGTCACGATCTTCTCGAGAACGTATCTTCGCCACCCGCTTACCTAACGGGAAGGTTATGTAGTCGCACATTCCCAATAACTGGCCGAAGCAAATGACTTTATCCTCTGGGGAAATTCCGATCTCTTTCATCCTGAAAACGTGAAGATGTTATTATCTCGCGTGCGGCATACCTCGGACATGTTCACAAAAGTGCCCAGCGACCCGTGGGGAACGTCGATAACAAAAAGAACGACTCGTTTGCGTCCACTCACTTCTCGATCGCGAAGCGTACGGTGTCCTCGTTGTGCGAGGCGACCATGATCCCTATTTTCTTGGGATCCTCTCCCTTATCTTTATACTGCTTCATTCGTCTCAGGCATTCCATGAGCGTTTTGTGATAGGAATCGGTCGTTGCTTCGTACGTAGGATTCGTGGGATCCGGGTAGCCCATAGCTGCCGCCCTCGCTCTCTCCTACAACGAAAAAACTTTCGATACATTATCTCCTTTAACGACGTAATCGCGCACGCGTCGTTATTTTAATTTGACCGCACATGAGAGACACACGACTCGACGAATACACAATATAACTGTCGTTGTACGGACCTGCTCGATGTAAGCACCGCGCACCAATTTAGCACCGAAGTAAAAATTTTGGCGTTCCGCCTGTTCGAGGTCGGTTTTCACCTCGTTATACGCCTCTTGCAGATACGTCTGGTACGTGTTGAACACCACGGCCTGAGAAGTAGACCATTTGGCAGTGAGAATATCATTCGCTGAAAATTGGCTGAGTGATAAAAGTCGCGATACACTCGGAGCGTCGGAACGTTACCTTTCTTGTATTGTACTTGCGCATCATCTCCAGCGTCAGGCGGGATATGGCCGGCTGGAAGTACGTCTGCTCCGCGTCTATCATTATACGAACGTCCAGTTTGTCGGCGACCTGCAGCAGAAAAGGACAGAAATTGGACGGGCGAATTATGATGACGTTTTTATCCAATCAGGCGCGGACAAGCCAGGTATCTTAAGGTCTAAGGGTCTACTGAATGTACGTACCGTGACGATGTTGTTCAGACGTCGGATCATATTCCGGAACATTTCCTCCTCTTTGGATGTGAGCTGCGACATCAGCCTGACCATTTTGCCCGTCTTGATATCAGGTACTTGGAAGGTCTCGCTCAGCTCATAATTCTCGTCCAAGATACCGCTCCATGGGAACAAGTGGATCACACTGCGAAAAACAACGTCCGTCGCTAATCGTGTGCCATCTTTGTGGAGAAACAGAGACGGGTAGATTTATCATTACAGATTGTTACAGAGAGGAAGAGAGTGGGACACAGAAAGGGAGCTCCCTGAGTCTGGCTGTCGCGTACCCTTCTTTGTCGGACTGAATCTTCTGAAGAAACTTTTGCACCGGCGCCGCGTCTTTGATATGCGCCTCCTCGAACTTCTTCATGAAGTCGTCGGGCTTCGCATGGTGTGCCAGGACGGCACCCTCGCCGCCGACCACTTCCGTCATGTATTGCCGTGCGCGCATGATCACTTCTGACAATTGGAGCTGAAACGGAAGAGGAGGCGCGCTCCGGTTAATTTTATCTCGGCCAAGGAACCTCTCTNTTTTTCCCTATACGTGAATAGGCAAATATGGGTCAATCGATTTTCCACCTCGATCACCGGATTTCACTGTGAAAACGCTACATTTTTCCATAAATTGTGACTCCCATCTCACTCAGAAAATTTATTTTCGTAAATCCGACGTTTCATTCAGAGTTCTGGTTAGCCTCGCACGAGTTCTAAAGATTATTATTAACACTCGTAGCGCTAAAACCAAAATTGGAAGAGTTCTCACCGATTTTCGAGCTGAGAGATATGGAAATATTCGACTCGTGGGACGAAAATCGGCGAGAATTCTTTCAATTTTGGTTTTAGCGTTCCGTGTGTTAATAATAATCTTCAGAGTTCATGAGGAGCTAACCAGAACTCTGAATGGAACGTCGGATTTCCGAAAAAATCTTTCGATCCGAGGGACATGGAAATATTCGACTCGAGGGACAAAAATCAGCGACAACTCTTCCAATTTTGGTTTTAGCGTTCCGAGTGTTAATAATAATCTTCAGAACTCGTGAGGGGCTAACCAGAACTCTGAATGAAACATCGGATTTCCGAAAAAAAATTTTACATGTTTAATAAACAATCAATTTTTTTGAAAATCCGATGTTTTATTCAGAGTTCTGGTTAGCCCCTCACGAGTTCTAAAGATTATTATTAACACGCGACGCGCTAAAACCAAAATTGATAGTTCTTGCCATTTTTCGTTTTCTAATTCGAGAATTTTAAATATAATTTTTTTTATTGTTTTAAACAGAACTATTTTTAAAACTTATCTAGAACTATAGAACTTAAAAATCTATCTAGAACTCTAAAAAAATTGTCATTTTTTACATAATGAGGGGCGTCGTGAAGTTGGCCTTCCGATTTTTAAAATGGTATTTTCTCTACTTTAAATGACGGAACTCTTTCTATAAAGGATTGCGAACTCTAAAACTCTGCGAGGGGCATTCAGAACTCTAATAATTTTTTTCAATTTTGAAGAATGAAGGGCCATCTTCACAGAGGTGATGGAGCGAACACATTCTCTGTCTCTCTTTTGCTTGGCTCGTCGAAACAAGTCGAGCGGAGGGCGGGGTCTCAGAGGAAGTGTCATCGACGAAACGTGCAATGCTTGCGATGCCCGTGTGTTGTATGCAATACGTGCATTTTCTTAAAAAATGAAAAAAAATTTATTGTGATACACGTATGTTGTATGCAACACGTGCATTTTCCTAAAAAACGAAAAAAAAAGATTGGCGAAAAAGGACAACGCCGATCGCCAAGGAGATGCGAACTACCGACCTGAACCCCGCGAGTCCAGCGTACTTCCACCAAGCCACACGCTCTTTGAGAAGCTCGCTCCTTCATTCGGTTTATGAGGCACTCGCGATTTTCAATCGCGACTTTCTTGCAAACGCTTCAATGCTACGCCGTATCTTTAAGTGCAATGTTAATTTGTCATGCAAATCTATCGACACAACGAGTTTAGTCGAAATCGATTGCTATTGATCATCTCGTTGGATTCACGCCCAGAGTGAAACGTCAGTCTCGGCCGTGTGTCGGGAAGCACAATCTCGGCAACGTTGCGAATCAGAGCGAGATGGAGAGAACACATTCCCTCTCTCTCTCTCTCTCTTTCGCTTGGCTCATCAAAACAAGCCGAGCGGAAGACGGGACTTCAGACGGATAGACGGGAGCAGTTTCTCTGTGTGTGTGTGCCGACTACATTCTTATATAGAAACGTACGGCAATTGAAAATGTTTAAGCATATACCCTGAGATTCTATCTGTTGCGTTGACACGTGTGTGTGTGTGGGGGGGGGGGGTGTGCGTGAGTGCATATATGCACACGTACGTCACGCACACTTTCAATGCAACACATGCACACGGACACAACTGCGCTAAAAAACGCCTGCCGGAGTATAAATAAATACTAACGTAACGCTGAAATATTTTGGAAAAATAATTTTGGGTACACACAAAATATTATCTTATTATCATATATTTATATATCGATATAAATCGTATATAATTTTCATGATATTAATCATATACAATCTCAATTCTTATTTTTTTTGTGCATGTTAACATGTTAATTCGTGTTACAAATGCATAACAATGCGCGAGACCGTGCTTGTCAAGTACGCTATTATGGTTGTAGCACGGACATAAACTTCCTGAAAGTGGATGTAGCACGGACAGCCACCAGATGCAGGTTTTACCGTCGAGACCTAAAAGTGGATGTAGTATCGTAGTTCCCCTCTCAAAATGGATGCAGATAGCGCCCATTCCCAGTGCGAAAAATCGGTGTCGCCGAAAACGCCGTGTTGGCCGCTCTCAGCTTCCTCTCTGCTGTTACCAATTATGCTTATTTTGAGTCACAGCTTTATATTCCAGCCACGATATTCCTAAGAGGGCGTTGCGCTTAGCGAGATTTCTCCGATACTCAAAATCCCAACCTCTAAGACCAACGGTTTTTATTAGCGTCTCGTCGGTGGTTTGATACATAATTAATCTCGGAAAAATATCTTTAATTTTAAGATATTGTAATTGCGTACGACTACTCTGGTCATTTGACGAATGACACAGTTTGGACTTCATTTGACGAGAGTGGTCAACATCTGTTTGAATTAAATACCCTATGCCGCGCGTTGTTTTTATGCCAGAGCAAAACCGTCAAACGTTGAGAGTTATGATGCTGTAGTGTATTGTGTGAACGCTCCTGGTGAGAATATTCTGTACGTAAATATCATTACAAGAAATATTAATTCAATATGGAACCGTACAGCTCACGCCTAGACATCGTTAAGAATACCGATGAAAGAAATGCGTTACAGATATTTCTATTTAATGAC
The DNA here is from genome assembly GCF_003227715.2 of Harpegnathos saltator. NCBI lineage: Eukaryota > Metazoa > Arthropoda > Insecta > Hymenoptera > Formicidae > Harpegnathos > Harpegnathos saltator. The sequence continues at coordinate 503,325 of NW_020229910.1, forward strand.
TCACTGTTGTCAACTTTGTACTTATACTATGTTAATTACATTGACAGTGCTAACAAATTTATAAAAATCTAACGTTTATTGTGATATTTTTTGAGGATTAAGAATGCTTCTTATTCAAAAGCTGTTTAATAGCATACATTTTTAAGGCTATGATTTATGTAAATTATAAACTAATTTATATAACATTATTTATTCAGTTTGAGTTAGAGTTTTTTATATGTCATATATTTATGATTATATTTATTATTATATTATAAAGTGATATTTCTTTTGCATATATTTGTTCTCTATTTTTATTATATTGTTTCTAGAGCAATGGTAGAGACTGCCTGTGATCCTACATTTGAGAGACACTTCAAAGGTCACAAGGATGGAGTTACAGCTTTATCCTTTCATCCAAACGCTATTCAACTTGTATCAAGTAGTCTGGATAAAACATTATTGGTATGGAACTTGACAGAGTCAGTACGAGCTTACAGATTTATAGCTCATAGTGACAGTATTCTGGATGTATGTTATGCACCATCCGGTGAAGTTATAGCTAGTGCCTCGAAGGATAGATCTGTGAGAATTTGGGTTCCTAAAGTAACAGGACAATCAATAGACTTTAAAGCTCATAGTTTTGCTGTAAGGTCTGTACAATTTAGTCCAGATGGAGAAAAGGTAATTTGTACTTAAAGTAAATTATTATTGTTAAGTTAATTTGTAGCTACTGTAGAGTAATATCTGAAAAAAATTGTTCCTTAATATTTTTAGTTGCTTACTGCATCAGATGATAAAAGCGTAAAACTGTGGATGGTATGTCAAAGAAGATTTCTCACGTCATTCAATGGACATACAAATTGGGTCCGTTGTGCCAAATTTTCTCCCGATGGTAGACTCCTAGTATCCTGTAGTGACGATAAAACGACAAAAATATGGGACATTAGTAGTGGACAATGTGTTAAAACTTTCAGTGAGATAAAAGGTTTGTTTAGCATATAGAATTTTTATCTCATATATAAGTATAATTGCTTGTTTTAGCTCCTCCTGCATATGTAGAATTCCATCCAAGTGGCGCAGCTGTTGGATCAGCGAATATGGATGCGTGTGTTAAATTATATGATCTGAGAACAGGATCTTTGTATCAATATTATGCTGCTCATAAAGGACCTGTAAACATGATTAAATTTCATCCAAAGGGTAACTTCATGTTAACAGCTTCTAGTGATTCTACAATGAAGGTTAGAGATTTTATGATTTTTTATCGTGTTTCTATAATTAATATTTAATTAATTGTTATTTTTTATATTGTTAACAAGAAATATCGCGTAGGTTTTAGATTTATTGGAAGGTCGGCCGATTTACACTCTGAAGGGACATACTGGTGAAATAACATCGATAACATTCTCCCAAGATGGTGACTTTTTTGCTTCTGGTGGTACAGATCGACAAGTTCTCATGTGGAAATCTAACTTCTGTAAGGATGACAAAGCCAGAAAAGTTCCGAGACAATTAATATCACCTACTAGTAAATTGGAATTTAAGCTGGATGTTGAACCAGATGGAAAGTCACTTGCAGATAGTGAAAAGCGTGAGAAACATAAGCAGCAAGGAGAACAGGATGAAGAAGAAATAATAAATCGAGAGGAAGTAATTGAATCAAATATATAAAATATAAATATGTAAAAAATATGTATAAATAGAATATATCAGTAAAAATATATATAAATATATCAGATTACAAAGAGTAACAATTGCATTGTAAAGAACGCAATATATTAATTTACAAAGGATTTCTAATATATTAACTTATATGAAATATATATGTCGTTTTAGTACTTATCAGATATACTGAAAGACTTGAACTTGGAATCAGACAGAAGTCATTGCAGAGGCCCCATTGCTGATATACCGAGGAAAGAAGTTGAAATAATCAATATGAGAAATATTAAATCTCCAGAAAAGAGTCGTGTAATAAATCTAAAACCACAATCAAAACGACATGAGAAATCACTTTATGCGCAGTCATCTAGTCAATCCATCAGAGCAGTAGAAGCACTTCGTGATCAAGTACAGTCATTACACGACACCGTTAATGTATTGGAGGAACGTTTGACAGTATTAGAGGAGACACTTAAGAAGTAAATTTTAATTTTTTTAATCATAATTATTGACTATGTAGGATAATTTGTACGTGTGTGCATGTATGTATATTGTGTGTATGCATGTAACCTTGATAAATATTTTTGAAATAGAATTTAAATTATCTTGATAATTACCTTGTAATACATATGAAGATTAACAAAGTTTACCGATGATAAATGTCTGGATATTTTATGTTATTCTACAAATATAATACAATATATTGTTATAAATTTTAATGTTAAATGTTTACATGTGGCCATATGTATGTAAAAACATTTTATTATGTAAGATTTGTTTTAGATTTTATTATGTAAGATTATGTAAGATTTTAAATACAGTATTTTTGTAATTTTACACATTAAGCAAAATGACAAATTGAAGTATAATAAAGATTTTTATAGAAAATAATGCAACATAAAAAATATTTATGTATTAATATATATATATATATATATATATATGACAGTAGATATTAGCAGCATCTGGTATAATCATATCATATAAACTCAATTTTGTGTCCCTAAAAATTGACACTTTTTCCCAGTTTTTTTAATTGCTTCCAAAATTTCATCTGAGCTGAGTTCAGTGGTGACAAAAACTTTGTTTCCTGATAAATCTATTTTAATATCATCGATACCTACAAAAATTATATATATTTACATAAAATATATTTCTTAAATCTATATATGTTAAGTTATATATATTAAGAAATACACATTAAGTTATATTTCTTAAATCTATTTAAAACATATGGACTACAATATTACATCTACACTGTCTTATTATTACAATCTTACTTTCCATAGTATACTCTTATCTTTATTTTTCTTACAATACACGAGAACATTTAACCTTAATTCATACATTTAATCAAAATTATCACAAAAATAAAATTTTTAGAAAGCTATAATAGTGATATCCACTGAAAGAAAATAAATGTGCGGAAATAATTTTATATTTACAAAGTCGAATAGAAATATCTTCTCAAAGTACCTATTTTTTTCTTGAGCACCTTCTCCACAGCTGTGGAACACCCTTCGCATGTCATCTCAACGTTGAATTCATACACCTGACAAAGAGATCATCAGTCAAATGTTCCATTCATTTAAGAAAATCACAAAATTATTTTTTATTACTTGAGCTGCCATAATGATGAAAATAAATCCGTTTGACGTGGCAGATAGGTTATTGCCAGTTCAGCTGTCGAAGGAGGACTGTGTGCAAATAATGCACAAGGAGAGTCTTATTTGCACTATACGATAGTATACATTTAACAGATAACGACCATCACCAATCTCAAAATTGTGTATTTTGAGTCATATGTTTGCAGAAATGTTTCATATCAAGTTTACACGACACTTGTTGTCTAATCAAAACAGCATTTTTCCGCGTTTAATCTAATCATAGACATAGAGAAAAGTAGACCGAACGTATTTATTAACTGACAGTGAAGATCAAATAGAGAAAGATAGAAAACAATAGCAGGGTATCTTTTTCTCTTTCTACTCGCGCCTGCGTAGTGAAGAACGGGCATGTGCAAAGTTTCGCGGCTTAATTCAAAATATGTTTATTATGATTAAAGCACCGACGAGTAATATAAAGACTGACAGCCCTGGGTAAATTTTCGTATCAGCCAAAGGGTTGGGGGGGGGAGCCAAAGGGCCCACAGGTAATTGAAGAGCGATACCGACTACTTTAGCTACACTCAAGATACATAATACAGCTAGCACTATTGCCGATGCACGGCGAAGAGAAGACAACACGCTGTTATTCATGTTTTATCTCGCCGCTCCTACGTCTCTCGACACATGCCATTAGCGGTTGTTGAATCGACTAAGCCACGCTGTGACCCGAACAGCTGCGACGCTTCTCCAATCATTCATCCTAGCGCGCATTTACTCGTTAGAATTTTGTAATTAATAACTGCATAATTGTTAAGGTCATTCTACAATACGTGTCGTAAGTTGTAAGCCGTAAAAATTGACCAATTATAGCCGGTTATTTTTGTAATAATCGACTGTGATTCGCCAATTCTTACGGCTTACAACTTACGACACGTATTGTAGCATGACCTTTAAAAATATCGCAAAACGGTATGGGACTTTTATGTTTGCATTAACCCGCTCTATGTCTCCATGAGCTCTGCAACAATTATTAGAAGACATTCTGTATACAGAGTGTCGAAGAACAATTTTTACGACGACGATGACGACGACGAAGATGACGAAGACTACGAAGATGACGACGGAGACAACGAAGACGACAAAGACGATGAAAACAACGAAGACGACGAAGACCAGGACGAAAACGAAGAAGACGACGATGAAAACGACGAAGACGACGACGAGGACTACGAAAACGATGACGAAGACTACGAAGACGATAAAACACGAATAACGGCGAGATAAAATACAAGTAGTAGCTCATTGTCCTTCCCCTCGCCGCGCTGGCAACAATCGCTGTTGGCGCTGTCAATTGGCCGCGCTTTGGGCCGAGCGGCTTTGATGCTTTTTTGATATCATCTCGGCGCGTGCTCATTCGTTACATTCCTATAATATTTCGGGAGATATTGCGAATATCGCAAAATGATATGGGAATTTTATATTTATCTTAATCCGCTCTATGACTCCATGAATTCCTCTGAGCCAGCTCTTAGGAAAAATTACTTTAAATTTTCAAATTAATTTAAAATTACCTATAGCTAACTGTAAGTAATTTATAGTTAACTATAAGTAACTTTAGGTAACTATAAGTAACTTTAAGTTAATTTGAACATCTTAAAGTAATCTTTCCTAAGGAAGAAATTCGTGAAACATTCTGTACATATATCTTCGACTGCAATTTTAGTATTATTTCAACTTCGAATTATTAACTCAAGGATGCCAACATGTGTATATATTTAAAATAAAATTTATTCCAAATCTTCTCATGTCTCCTAATCCTAGGAGACATACGCGCATACACACATTTGACCTGTTTTCCGTATTGATAGTCTTTTGATACTTTCCGATATATTTTCCTCATTATTCGATATTTGTTACCATCCATGCTTATTTCGAGCTATGTTTCATATTCCGTCCATAATATTCCTAAGAGGACGCTAATGCACAGCGAGATTTCTCTGGTACGCTAAATTCCGTAAAACCAACAGTCTTTATATATTAAGTGTATGAATTAATTCGGTCCATCTGGCGGTCAATTGCTGTACTATGTAATTTTCTAACCTCTAATGTCTGCAAAAGGCTTTATGTTTTAGTTTTGATATCTGGCAATAATATTCAGTTGATAAACGTTTGAGTTTGTAACAATAACATCGTGTTTATCTGATTCGAAAATGTCGAAATTCGAGCCAGAAAAGCATCATTCCGGGAAGTTCTCATTTTCTGTTTTCATTTGAAGAAAACAGCCGCTGAAGCTCATCGAATGCTCGTATAGAAGCTTATGGTGAAAGTGCTCCCACCGATAAATCATGCAGAAAATGGTTTCGACGTTTCAAAAGTGATGATTTCAGTGTCGATGGCAAATTTCGTCCAAGTCAGCCGAAGAAGTTCGAGGACGAGGAATTGCAGACGCTAATCGATGAAGATCCGTGTCAATCGCAACATGAGCTCGCGCAATTGTTGAATGTTGATCGATCAACAATTTCTGCGCGTTTGGCAGCCATTGGAAAGATTTACAAAGAAGGAAGATGGGTGCCATACGATCTGAAAGAAACATCGAGAGGCGAAAAGCCATGTCTGAAATTTTGCTTACCAGGTAAAAAAGAAAAGGGTTTTTGCATCGTATTGTGACGAAAAGTGGATATATTTCGATACTCCCAAATGAAAGAAATCCATTAGCAACCCAGGAAAACCATTCACATCGATACCAAAGTGGAATATTCACGGCAAGAAAGTAATGCTGTGTATATGGTGGGACCAGAAGGGTGTAATGCATCATGAATTATTAAAACAGAGCCAAACCATCACTGCCGAACTTTACCAACAACAATTGATCCGTTTAAACAACATATTGAAGAATAAGCGGCCGGAATATGCAAAGAGACACGATAAAGTGATCTTCCAGCACGATAATGCTCGGCCACATGTTGGAAAGATTGTGAAGGCCACTTGGAAGCACTTGGCTGGGACGTTTTACCTCACCCGCCATATTCACCAGACATTGCTCCATCCGATTATCACTTGTTCAGATCGATGACACACGGGCTTTCGGACCAGCACTTTAACAATTATGAAGAAATAGAGAAATGGCTCAATGAATAGTTCGCTTCGAAGGACGAGTCGTTTTTCCGTCACAGAATGCAACAACTGCCAGACAAATGGGAAAAAATAATAGTAAGCGATGGCAAATACTTTGATTAGTGTACTTTTTCATGTTTTTTCATACTAAAGCCTTTTTTTGGAAGAAAAAACGGACCGAATTAATTCACACTCCTAATAATAGTATCTCGTCGGTGACTAAAGTTATATAGTATCTAAAGTTATATATTATAGGATCTCGAAATCGAATACATAACATAAAAGAACATCAAATAAATAAACCCTTGACGACGACCGATCAGTGGAAGACTTTCATCAAATATTTTTCACGTGGTGATGCTTGCAACCCTTCGATATTCGTCGCGGCTTTTCATAAATTCGATGCGCGAAAAAGAACCACACAAGGATCATTCCCCTTTCACTCCTGCTTGATATTGCTGGAACCATCAGTTGTTTAAATATGTAATAATTCGTGCGGTTGTAGGCATCACAGTGCACGTTCGTCAGTTAGTCTTGTTCAGACGTTTGTCAGGCAAAATAAAAAAAGAAAGAATCGAAAGAGACTCTTGTGCAAGGAAGCAGTTCGTGCGCCATATAGCCTTGCGTGATTAATCATGACGTTTCGTGCTAAATGAAGCTGCGTGTCTCAAGGCAAAACGGTTGAGGTTTAGCTTGATTTATTGTTTCTCACATCTTTCCTCTCAAAACTATTATCACTGTCGCGGAGTATCTCTCGGTGTATGGAAAAATATTTTTCGCTATTATTGTCTATCATTAGTGAGAGCATATTTTCACAACATGCGGTATTATGCGGTTCACGACTACTGCTCAATAATCTTCCGACTGAACGCTATGTATGTGTGTGTGTTCATTGCATCGCCAACAAGACCGACAAATACGATCCCGAGGCTTTCATGATCTATAATGAGTTATGCTCCTTATATTACAGATAAATATATACATTTGCAGACTGTCGCATTATCGTAAAAAGAAAACATTGTTAAAAAAATACGCTCTTGAACATCAACACAAAATATTCGCCAAGAGGAGATCGTCGTGGAGAGATTCTTACAAGCTTGGCAAAAGGTTCACGCGCCCAAGCGAGTGGCGAATTTTATATAAAACGGAAAAAGAAGAGAGTACACCGGCATGAGAACATAGTGTTCCTACGCAATTATTCTCCAAAATTATGCTGCGTATTACGCGCGAGTCTTACGTTTGTGAACGATTCTAAAGAGAGGTCCATTATTTTCCCAACTGTGAGCGTCAATTGCTTCTGCGCTCTTAATATCACGAATATCAAGGGACGGCTGTTTTCGGGCTTCAACTCGTACCATGCAGAATTATACGCTGCGGTCCCGATAGCTTTGCTCTGTAAAGATAGTTAATTAATTAGCGATAATTCAGTTGAGAGGCCACGAGACGATCATATGGAATGTGCGATCGTTATTTCTGCAAACGGATTCGAGGCAGCCCGTTATACCAAGTTCATCGCCACGGGCATCACTGCAGCTCGTCTCTAACCTTGTTTTTCAGGTATTCACCGGCGAAGCAAAATATAAACGCTTCCAGATTCGTCACAGTGTAAAATAAGAGAGATCTCACTATTTGCTCCGTCGCATCGGGACTGCCGATCGCCTGCAATACCGAAGTATCGAGGCAAAAGAATCATCAAAACCGCAGTACAAATCAATACTACCCCTCATGCACATAAGAAGGCGAGGAGAGAGAATTACGGAAGAGAGGCGTAATAACGGGAACGTGAACGCGGACGCCGGAAATCGGAAATGCGATTGATCGAGTTCGTCTTCATTCACAATTAAACGCTGTGACTCGACTCACGGTCACGATGAGGAATCCCAACGAGCATATCAGCACAGTGTTCGACGTGAATTGCACCAACGCTATGTACGTGTACAGATCCTCGATGCATCTCGAGAAGTGGATAATCCTCTGATGCTTCCGTATGATTTTGCTCGTTCTGTCGACGATCGATTCGCGTCTTTCCACGCGTCTCTCCTCGGGAGCTAGCTCGGTCAGCCAACAGCATAGAACGTCCATTTGACCGCCCACGTGCAGAGTCTGAGATAATAATAATTCCGACGGTCTTCATTAAGCCGATCAGGCAATGAAAGGAGAGCGAAGGGAACGCGGAAATGAAGGAGAGAGAAAAGCGGCAACGTTACTCACCTCGCGCTAAATTGCCGAATTACGCGCTACTTTCAACAACGGACGCCGCGACTTACCAAGGCCAAGAGCAACGAGTTGAGCAAGCCGGTGCCGCAGCCGGACATGATAAGGTGCACGAACTGTGCGCTCAACAGTAGCCTGTACGTGCGCTTGGTGCTGATGTCGACGGGGAGGTTCACTTTCAGCAAGAGCGGCCACTCGGCCTGCCGATCTGTGAAGTCGACGTCGGCCAACAGTATGCCGGCGCTGTACGCTACGATGGTTAACATGTGAAGGGTGAACATCATGTTGGTGATGCGAGATGATAGTTTAGCCTTGCATGTAGGCTCGCACACGTCGACCTCGCTATTGGCGCAATCGTCCCAATCCTCGGCCATCATCATCAATATTCGCATGAACTTCCTGCGCAATAATCGTCAGGAAATCCATCGGATTGGGAATTGATGACTCTCTGTCGCGTGGGACCCTGATTTTCGGCTGAATTCGCATTGTTCGTCTAGACAACGCCAGACAGGGAGACCGTCAACTCTCTGTCGAGACGTTTCTTGATTCAAAGAATCAAGAAATTCGACGGAGGATCGACGGATTCCCATCTGCCGGCGTCCTCGACAGATAATGAGAACCCTGTTCTTGATTCTTGGTTCTTGGTTCCGGAAACATCGCGAACGCAACCTGCTGTCTCTTACCGTTGATTCCACCAGAATATAATCAGCTTCGTGCTGAACTTCACCTGAGTTAGGAAGCTACTGAAACAGTCCATCAGGTCAAACAGATCATTCGAGTGCAGGTGCAGCAGAAGGTAGCGATAATGGCAGACTTCGTCTATTCCTAACGCGATCACCCAATATGCCCTGCAAATCGCGATGCCCGATGTGGTTGGCCACACACCACATACAGTCAGCATTAATTGTAACGTGCGATTAATCGTGCTCCTGCGCGCCATTGTGTCTCAGTCCGCTATCGTTTTCGTGAACGGGGAAAAACATCGGAGCATACGTAACGGGACGGATATCTTTGCGATGACAGATGAGAGGGCAAGGGCAAGAGAGAAAGAGAGAGAAAGAGAGAGAGAGAGAAAGAGAGAGAGATAGAAGGAAAGAGAGATAGATAAAAGAGAGGGGGGACTGTGACCCCAATGAATTGCCGATGGATCTTTTAATAACAGCTTGATGTTGTACTATAAGGTATCAGCGTAAAAACTGAGCGATCCCGAGAGGCCATGAAATGAGTGCACTCCCCTCGACCGTTCGACCAATGGAAGCCGCTCATAAAATATTGTTATGTCGTGCGGTCTACAGCTCTCCCTCCTCCGGGTACGCTCTCAATATGTATTTTCGCGATATTGATACACGAAAAAACAATAGGCAGACCGATTGCTCCCTCCCTCCCACCCTCTCTCGAACACCGGTGATGCGCTCTACTCTCGTTTAAATATGCAATGATTCGTCCGGCCATAGATACGTGGTGGTGAACGTGCAGGGTGTTTAGTCGCGCCCGTCGCACTTGAGGAAAGTCGTCGAGTCGTGAGGGTGGACGCGCCATCGGAAGCCTGTCGCGTTACGGCGGAGGTGTCGGTCGGCTTTCGCACGAACGTCGGAGGGTGTGTTCTACGCGGGGGTTTGTTTATAAGAAATCAACGAATGTCAACGCGGCCTGTCATTAGTGAGTCGCGAGTGAGACTACACGCGGAGGTGATCCGAGAGAGCGACGTCAATGTTCACAAGCAGGCGAGAAGAAACATGCTTCGCGGTTAGTTTCGTATTGCTGTTGTCACAAGTTGGCGCTTCCGGCTTCCGGCGGGTCGACATTGGTATCTGGTTCTTCATTAATTGCGAAGCGGATCAAGTGACTTGGTGAGTATCGGTGTATCGGGTTCTATGAAGAAATCTCTGTATGAACAACAACGACTCGGAAAAGACTATAGCTTTGTATTACTTCACAATCATGTTGCGACTCTCGTGCTAGCGACGTTTCACAGAGATCGCGCGAGCAGAGAAGTACGTCGCGTCACGCCATGCAATTGCATCACTAGTGAAGACATATTCGCACTTCCTTCGAGATACACATGTTTCACGACTATATCGCTTGAAATCGTCCGAACTGTACACAACGCTCACTGCATCGCCAGTAACACCGACAAGTACGATCCCGAAGCTTTCATGATCTATACACAGTAACGTCTTTTGATTAACGTGTTTCTATTCTCTTGTCATTTTTACTAGTATCGCAATAAAAAAAAAATGTTCTTTAAATATTGTTGCCGCGATGAACCTGTCGCAAGAAAGAAAAAAGAAAAAATTCATACGAATAGACACGCGACTGTCACTCCGAACTGTTTTGCGTGCTGAATCTTACACTCGTGAAGGATTCTAAGGAGAGATCCATGATTTTCCCCACCGTGAGCGTCAATTGCTTCTGCGCTCGCAATATCACGAGTATCAAGGTACGACTATTCTCGGGTTTAAGTTCGTACCATGAGGAATCGTACGCCGCGGTCCCCACTGCCTTGCTCTGCAAATAACAATACAGATAACAGTACAGATAACAATAGAGAAGCTTTGTACCTCCTGTTTCATTTCGACAAAAATGAAATAATCTGTACTTTTTATCACCCTCGTAATTATCTTTCCTGACCTTGTTTTTCAGATATTCTCCGGCGAAGCAAAATATAAACGCTTCGAGGGTCGTCACGGTATAGAATAACAGGGACTTTCTTAACTGCTCCTTGGTGTCGGGATTGCCAATCGACTGTAACATCGCAGCAACGTGTAAAAAATTATTAAAATTTGCTCGCAAAGTGGTTGACATTTTCTACTTAATGTACGTAAGGAGACACACAAAAATTAATTAATAAAATAATTTTATATCTTAATCTTTTATAAATAAATAAATGGAGAAATTTATGAGATTAAATTTAAACTATCCTATTATATTATTCAACAGTATAAAAGTTATAGCTATATATATTTTCATTCACATTTGATACTTAAAAAAATTTTTACTCACGGTTACGATAATGAAGCCCAACGTGCAAATTAGCAACGTGTTCAACACAAACTGCACCAACGCGATGTACGTGTACAAGTCCTCAATGTATTCGGAGAAGATGATAATTTTCTGATGTTTTTGTATAATTTTATTAGTCATGATGACGATGGATTCGCGTTTCCGCTCGTTCTCTTTGGGCACAAGCTTGGTTAACCAGCAACGCAAAATGTTCATTTGACCGCCCACGTGTAGAATCTGAAAACATTAATTGTTCCGGACGGTCGTGGGGACCGGTCGGAAGGAAATCAATGGGGCGTATAACTGGCAACTAACACCTAGATCTCCTCAACGTGTTGACATTTTAAGTCGGGACTCGGTTGACGGAGCGGCGTGGCCGTCCCCAGAAAGCACAAATGTGTTCTCTTCATCGGAGACTTAGGTGCGAGAGACGACGCGTGTCGATTCTCGCGATTTGTCAGAAACAGTAATTTTATCACTTAAAATGATCCAAAAACAGAATGGGGGAAAGGGTTGCAAAAATCTCACAGAGAAGCTGTCGCTCGATCGTTAGCGTCGCTGCTGCTAATTTCTGTATAAGTCGTCGACGAGTACCGACGTCGTCGTTGCAACTTACCAAAGTTAAGAGTAGAGCGTTCACCAAGCCAGCCCCGCAGCCGGCTATAAAGAGGTACAGAAATTGCGCGGCTAATAGTACTTTGTATCTGTATTGCGAATGTATATCAATAGGAACTTCCACTTTTAACAGAAGAGGCGGCATGTTCTCGCGATCGTTGATATCGACGTCGGCCAGGATGACCCCACTGCTATATACAACAATTGTTATCGCGTGAAGAGTGACCATCGCGTTAGTGATGCGACTCGATAATTTCGCTTTGCATGTTGTTTCACGCATGTCGACGTCACTGTCGGCACTGTCGCGCCAATCTTCCGCCATCATTGTCAAGATGTTGACGAATTTTCTGTCAACGATTAAAAAATCGATTATGTCCTCCGCATCACAGCAGCGTAATGTTTGTTTCGTAAAGATTTATTTTGTGTCTTTATCAAACCTCACGAAATTATCAGACATATTTTAGTTTCTTCCTTTTTATAAAATTAAATATGTGTACATCTTTTTTACATATTTTGTATATATTTATATACTTCAATCTATTATCTAGGAAATGAATACATTTGCAGCTACAACAGTTGGCCACGCGATTATTTTATTCATTCGACGTCACGAACACTCGTGATCAGCTTACGTATTAATTGACAAGAAAAAAATCGTTACGCTTAGCTTCATTGTCTCGCAAATTATTCGTTGTATTGCATTCCCTTGCTTACCGTTGATTGAACCAAAAGACTAAGAATTTAGTAATTACTTTGACCTGCGCTATGCAACTGCTGAAACAGTCCGTCAAATCGAAGAGGTCATCGGTACGCCAGTGCAATAAGAAATACCGATAGTGACAGAATTCGTCTGTCGCTAATGCTATGATCCAATAAGCCCTGCAGACCATCACACAGCAAGCTCCTGGCCACATGCCGCATAAAGTGAGTATAACTTTTGTCGTGCGGTTGATGGTATTTTTACGCGTCATTGTTCCCTATCTGCTCTCTCTCTCTCTCTCTTTTTCTCCTTCCCTCTCGTCTATATACGACAATGCATAAAACCGACCGTTTGTCAGAGATGAATAAAAGGACTACGTTCCCGATGGACTACGCTCTCGATGACAACGCGATGTACATTACAGAGTCACCAGTGTAAAGACTGGGAGGTCTTAAGAGGTCATCAAATAGGCGCAGCCTCGACACCGATCGACCAATAGTAACCGCTCACTCAATATTTTTTACCATGCTGCGTGTAGCCCTCACATATACTTGTACACTTGTCGTAGCTTCGTGGCAACTTTGATATGCACAAGAAGAGGGAACGGTCAGGCGATCTCTCTCCTTCTCAGCCACTGGCGATGCAACCGTGAATCGCCTCGTTTAAATATGCAACGATTTGTGCGGACATGAGTGCGATGATGCATGCCCCCCGGTAGTCCGTCATGCTGCAGGGAAGTTCCGAAGTCAAAAGAGGGGTAGAAGTCGAAAGCGGGAAGATGTGGTACGACAGAAGTACACGTGTCTCGCTACGCGTTCGTTCGCACGCGACACAGTCGTTGTGAAGTGTCAACCGTACCGTCAGTCGAAGTCGTAACCGTATTGTGTCCAGCAGGAATTTAAAAGCGCTTGGTGAATTACATATCAGCCCGGGGTGCGAGGAATCGGATCATGTATACAAATTTTCCACCCTGTATACGAAACACTTCTTACTAAGATTATTAGGTGTGTATGTGTATTAGGTGTGTGGGTATATTTGTGTTCAACAAGTTCATTAAGATTTATAAATAATTGATTACCCAGATCGACGCGATAGAAAATTGCGAATAATGTTCGAACAATATTCAATTGTCATCTGTCACCAATTTTAACAACAGCTGATTTTGTCTCTGTTGATTTGGGTTATTGTTCATCGTACCAACGGTAGTCAAGTATTTGAGATTCGCAAAAAGACGGCAGATACTCGAAAGATCCAAGTGTCTAGATAATATCCGAAATCAAACATCACATTAACTATTCGTCGTAATAATTATCGCATAATACCGTCTCCAATCGCTGATACGCGCAAGACAGTCAAAAGCGACATATGCTCGAAAAATTCTAGCTTTTTGTAAATGTACACATGACACGTGTATTGATTGGCGAATCGTGTAAGGTCATCGAAGAAGATATCTCGAGTTTTTTCCGAAGAAGCACTTCCCAAGGAAGCAAAGAGAGAAGATGTCTTACGGAGGGAAAAAGTCAAAGGGTTGTTTCAACGAAAAAAGACTTCCGCATATGCACGTTTTATAGTTGAGCTGCTATACTTGCGCTGCGTGCTGGAAATTGAATGAAAATAAGACATTTCTCAATTATTGTGTGCTAATTTTATTTAATTCCTAATTATTGATAATCCCGAAATTCTAATAATGACTACAAATTCCTAACTAATAACTCGTAACATTCAGTCAAAGTATTTATTATTATGAAATGTGTGAACTTTCTTCTCAATACATCGCCAGCAGGACCGACATGTAGGACGCCGAGGCTTTCGTGATCTGTAAGAATGTCGAAAATGCGTTTTTAATTATCAAAGCAAATGCAATTGTCGTTTAAATATCGCAAAGGATGTAACGCGGCACGTCTTACAGTGGAGAATAGTTCCAACGACAGGTTCATAAACTTTCCCATCGTGATCGTCAACTGATGCTGCGACCTCATTATCATGAACAAAATGGTGCGACCATGAAATTTGGACTGATACCAGGGCGAATTGTATGCAGCCTCGCCGATTTTTCTGCTCTGCGTATGGGAAAAAACGCATCTTAATTGAAACTATACCTTACATGACGCTCATTACCGTGTACCGTCGATTATCGCGGATGCTATAGCTAACCTTAGAGCTAATGTACTCCCCAGCGAAGCAAAACACGAAAGACTCGATGTTAATCACGCAGTAGAACATGATGTTCTTCATGATCATCTTAGCGAAAATGGGCGACCCGACCGACTGCGACAACAGGGAAGATAATTCGGCAATAACGGCGTATTTCTCTCGGCCGAGTGGTCGCCGACAAGCATTAACGCACTGTTTTCTGTTGCACGTTGTTGCAATATCTCTTGTTATTATTCATATAACATACTATTCACAGAGAGACTCGTCGACGAAGACTCAGTCTTCAGCGTGATTCGCTATCGCGATCTTTGTGTTACTCACCGTGACAAGTATGAAACCCAAGCCGCAGGTGATCAGGGTGTTGAGAAGAAGCAATACCAGCGCAATGTACGTGTACAGGGACTCAATATGTTCCGAGAAGGTAATGACGCTCTGGTGTTTCCGGATTATTTCCTTCACCACCGTCACGTCCGTTATGCGCACGTGCTCGCCCTGCGGCATGTGCGTCAAGCATCTACAAATAACGTCGATCTGACCGCTTAAATACAGCATCTAAAAGACACACAACGCTGTTTATTCTCGTTTAGAACAAAAGGATGTGGATAGTAAGCACGATGTGTTCAACACTTTTGCTACCATGCTCAATTGAAGATCGTTCTCTAAACGTCCGCATTATGTCTTACCATACTTAATGCACGTTTGTATTTATACGTACAAAATATGTCAAACTGACAGAGCAAGATCGACCGTTTTTTTTAGTGCACACAGATGGCTCTGATCTTTAGCGAGAGATCGATATGTTGCATACGTGTGGTAATAAAAAAGAAAAGATTGATTTGACGCGACGATGAACGAGGCAATTGAATTTTGGTCGAAGAAAAGAGCGTTCCCAGATTCACATTCGACTAGAGGAACTGAAAATACTATCTCCTTCCAGCGGTACGCCTTTCGTTCATAGTCACGCTAATTCAGTCGGTCTTTCTCTGCGTCTAGTAGCGAACGCGTTAATCATTTCTCTTGCGCCACTTCGACCACTCACCAAAGTGACGAGAACCGAATTGATGGTGGCAGCGCCGGCGGAAACGATCAGCAGGTAGAAAAATTGTAGGAATATCACGACTAGATATACGGATTGTTTATTAATGTCGAATGAAAGATGCATCATCAAGATATACGATCGCGTTGTGTTGGAAGCCTCATCGTAATGAATCGCGTTCGAGAGGGTGTTTGCGGAGGTCATTATCACGGACACCGAGTTGAATGCAACGATGAAGTTGGGTAAATGGCGTAACACGTGCATTTTCCCGCCGCTGTCAATCGCGCTTGTGCAACCGAGTTCCCAATTCGTCGACATCGTTTTCCACATCTCGTTGAATCTTCTACAAGCGGTCATTCTTACAGGCGGTTATTCTAACAACATTCACGATTGGCGGGTTTCGATTTTGACAATGAGCATATTACTATAGTCCAAGAGTCGCGATGTAATCGCAATGAGCTTCGATCACGATGCCGCACGCAACCACGTACGTAAGCCGAACGGTCGTCTTTAATAGCGTCGTTACGAATGCGACAATTAACTCGACATCGATTTTCACTTCATCGCGACCGTAAGAAAATCGAACTCGCCGTGATTACACCGCTTGCGATTTTCTGACAAGCACCGCTGCACACACGCGTACTGATAATCACTGAGCACTCTCGATATCTATCGACATTACGCGTACAACACGCATATTATCATATATATCTCACCGCTGATTGTACCAGAAAATGGCTATTTTGATAAACTTCATGCTCATAGCTAGTGACGCTGCGAGCGCATACATAAAAATAGTGAAGTTAATGGTGCGCGCGTGAATGAAGAGGAACGTGTACTGAAGGCTTGTGCAAACGACCATTACGATCAGCCAAGAAGCTTTGCAGATCAGGCCATACGTCAGGCCTGGCCAAATGCCGAATAGACAAAGCAACATCTTGAGCGGCCAACTGATTATCCTTCTCGATTGTACATTTGTCGATTTCTCCATGTTTCGTTATTATGCAGACTTCAAAAAAATGTATCGGATCCGCAGACAAATCGTACGGGATGTTTATACGTGGACCTATTGATTGCCGAACGATATGCGCGACTAAGTTCCCTTTGGTGAACTGGAGAGTCTTGACGGAAGATGAGCCGGACGAGCGCTCCCTCCTCCGATTCCACTGGGAATTGCTCATTAAATATTTGCAATCGCGTCATACGGCTCGTCGTGTTTTCTCGATGATTCATGGTACTGCTTTTACAGAAAAAGAGGATAAAGGAAAAATAGAAATGTCGGGAAAAGAGACACGCTGTTGGGCTGACGAATGCCACGTCGCGATGAGCAATTTTCTTTAAAGATTCACGGAGTCAAGCATGCGTAGACGCGGTACATGACATCGTAATATCAAATTGTTTCTAACGACCGCGCGCATAATATTCTCTCGACATATTACGGAAAGTTATTTTCGAGAGAAGGAACTCGACAACGCGGACCTTTTAAGTTTGGTATAATTATTGCGTGCTCGCAACACGCTTGCCTTAATAATATACAGTATCGTGTAACGATTGGAATTGATGTAAGTGTATATATGAAAACCAACCGTACGTCCCTTGAGGAACTCGCGGAGTAAGCTACTAAAGAAGGAAATATTGGAGGGAAAATAATAATACTACGCGCATCGGTGGAGTGAGTCGTTTTTACGGAGTGTTTTACTGGCCTTTGTACACGCAAAGTTTGTATGTTCCAGGTTGTTGACCTGATGCTTCTTTCTCCAAAGAATTGTGTATTCTAATCATTCATGCTTGTAAATCCGGAAAATAATTAGTAAATGTTCAAAAATTTGGTCCCTGGTGTAGAGAAATTAATTCCGTCAATTACTTACTTAATTATTTATTATCACATAATGTACCAAAGTTATTTGAAATTTGAAACGATATATTTCAATGTATATATATACAGGGTCTGTCATAAGTTCCGGAACGGCTAATTATTTAAAAAACTAATGAGTGTTTAAAACAATGTTTGAAACAAAAGTTGTAGGACTTAGAAAAAGCTATCAGATATTGATAATTGTTTGACCTTGGAATGATCTTGGAAATATCGCAATAAATATTAGGCATATAGAAAAATGTTTCATACAAAAGTTGTTCAAATTATTTGATTGAAAAAGACGGTGTAATAAAAAATTTGAATTTCCATATAAGATTTTTATGTCGACCTTGATAACGTTTCTCAAGATCATTCCAAGGTCAAGCAATTATCAATATTTGACAGCTTTTTTAAGCCCTACAACTTTTGTTTCAGACATTGTTTTAAACAATCATTATTTTTTTAAATAATTAGCCGTTCCGGAACTTTTGGCAGACCCTGTATAAAAAATTATACAGGACAAAATAACGATTTTCTAACTCATCGACAATCCCGATATTACGGTCAAGGCCAGGTTGCTTGAAAAACTCAAGTTTTTTATAAATGTACACACGATATGCATATCGATTTGCGAATTGTGTAAGGTCACCGAAGAAGATATCTCCAGTTTTTCCGAAGAAACGATTTCCGAAGAAGGGTGCGACGAGAAAAAGTGTTTTATGAGGGGAAAAAGTTAGAGGGTTGTATAGACAAAAAAGACTGCCGCGAATGAACGTTTTATAATTGAGCTGCTACTATATACTTGCGCTGCGTGCTGGGAATTGAACGGAAACAAGGCACTTCTCAACCACAGTGTGCTAATTCTCTTTAATTCCTAACTACTGATAATCTCGAAATACTACTAATGACTACAAATCCATAACTAATAACTCGTAACATTCAGTCAAAGTGTTTATTATTACGAAAAATGTGAACCCTCTCCTCAATACATCGCCAGTAGGACCGACATGTAGGACGCCGAGGCTTTTGTAATCTGCAACAATATCGAATATTTTTAATCATCGAACGTTAAATATCGCGGAAAGTGTAACGAGACGCGTCTTACAGTGGAGAATCGTTCCAACGATAGGTCCATGAACTTTCCCATCGTGATCGTCAACTGATGTTGCGACCTCATTATCATAAATAAAATCATGCGACTGTGAAACTTGGATTGATACCACGGCGAGTTGTACGCGGCTTCGCCGATTTCTCTGCTCTGCGTGCGAGAAAGGAAACGCCTCTTAATCGAAGCCGTACATTACATGACGCTCATTACCGTGTTCTGTCGATGATCGTCGATGCTATAGCTAACCTTAGAGCTAATGTACTCCCCGGCGAAGCAAAATATGAAAGTCTCCATGTTAATCACGCAGTAGAACATGAGGTTCTTCATGACCATCTTAGCGAAAATGGGCGACCCGACCGACTGCGACAACAGGGGAGATAATTCGGCAATAACGACATATTTCTCTCGGCCGAGTGGTCGCCGACGAGCGTTAATGCACTATTTTCTGCTGCACGATGTTTCTTGTTACGAGGGCCATTCAAATATAAACCGGATTTCTTTTTTACAGATTTATTGGTAACAGATGGAATTACAAAAGCGATATATTACTTTTCTACATAGCTTCCTTCAACGGAAATGCATCTTCTCCACCGAATAGGTTCATTTCACAGTACATTTCTCCGAGTTTTTCGCGGGTTAAGGCTGCTGTATGAGGTCACGCGTTGTCATGGAGGAGCAGAATGTCGCGAATGGGTTGCTGGTATTCTGAGAGAATTGTATGAGCACTCCCAATACTTATGCCCACCTCCGATGAGATTTTGACTACAGTTAAGCGCCGGTCATCTTGCACAAGTTCGCGAACGGCCCGAATGATCTCATCAGTGACACTCGATCGCGGACGTCGCGACGTTCGTGACTTTCGTTTTCCACAGCATTACGACCACTGTGAAATATTTTCGCCCAATCAAACACTTGGATTCTTGACAGGGTACCATCACCAAACTGTGCTTGCAGTCTAGTCAAAATTTTAGTTGGTTTGACGCCTTCGTTAGCAAGAAATTGGACGATAATGCGTTGCGCAACAGTCGTAGGTACCTCTTAGTCAGTCATGGTGCTACTGACGAGGGAACAGCAACTGTGGAATGTTGCAGGGAAACTTCCTTCCACACATCTCTACCTAACTGCTTGGAGTGTCTCGGCCCGCTTGCGGCTCTTTCTGAGTCCGCAGATAAAAAGTCCGGTTTATATTTGAATGACCCTCGTATTATTAATATAACATACTGAACTCGTCGACGAAGACTCAGTCTGCAGCGACCGTGATTCGTGATCTCTTTGCTACTCACCGTGACAAGTATAAAACCTAAGCCGCAGGTGATCAGGGTGTTGAGTAGAAGCAATATCAGCGCAATGTACGTGTACAGAGACTCGATATGTTCCGAGAAGGTAATGACGCTCTGGTGTTTACGGATTATTTCCTTCACCACCATGACGTCCGTCATGCCTACGTGTTCGCCCTGCGGCATGTGCGTCAAGCATCTACAAATGACGTTGACCTGACCGCCTAAGTACAGCACCTAAAAGACACACGAAGCTGTTTAATTTTGTGTAGAACAAAACGAAATCGACAGCGTGCTCGATGTATTCAACACTTTTGCTACCACGCTCGAATTGAAGGTCGTTCACTAAACGTCCACATTATGGTTTACCATATTTAATGCACATATATATATACATAAGATGTGTCAGATGAGCAAGATTAGGCGTTAAATAATCTATACTGATTTGATCTTTAGCGAAAGATCGATACGTTGTACATGTGTGATGATGAAAAAGAAAAAATTGATTTAACGCGACGATGAACGAGGCAAGCGAATTCTGGTCAGAAAAAGAAGCGTTCCCAGAGTCAACTTAAGGGACCGGAAATTCTGTCTCCTTCCAGCGGAACACCTTTTGCTTCGTTCGAAGCCACGTTAAATCAGGCTGTCCTCCTTTCCATCTGGTAGCGAACGTGTTAATCATCTCCTGTATGCTTCGGGCACTCACCAATATGACGAGAACCGCATTGATGGTGGCGGCGCCGGCGGTAATGATCAGCATGTAGAAAAATTGTAGGAATATCACGACTAGATAGACGGATTGTTTATTAATGTCGTTTAGAAGATGCATCATGAAGATGTACGGTCGTGTTGTGTTGGAAGCCTCATCGTAATGAATCGCGTTCGAGAGGGTGTTTGCGGAGGTCATTATCACGGACATCGAATTGAACGCAACGATGAAGTTGGGTAAGTGGCGCAAGACGTGCATTTTCCCGGCGTTGTCAATCGCGCTCGTGCAAGCGCTGCCGAATTCCCAATTCATCGACATCGTCCTCCACATCTCGTTGAATCTTCTACAAGCGGTCATTCTTACAGGCGGTTATTCTAACAACATTCACGATCGGCGGATATCGATTTTGACAATGAGCATACTGCTGTAGTCCAAGAGTCGCGATGTAATCGCGATGAGTTCCGACCACGGTGCTGCGTGCGATGCATGCGAGCCGACCGGTCGCTTTTAATCGCGACGTTACAAATATGACAATTAACTCGATATCGATTTTTACCTCATCGCGGCCGTAAGAAAATCGAACTCGCCGTGATTACACTGCTTCCTGCTTTCCGACAAGCACACGTGTATTGATAATCATCGAGCACCTTCGATCTCTATCGACACTACGCGTACGATACGCGGTTTATCATATATGTCTCACCGCTGATTGTACCAGAAAATGGCTATTTTCATAAATTTTGTGCTCATCGCCAGTGTCAAGGCGCACGCGTACATAAAAATGGTGAAGTCGATGGTGCGTGCGTGAATGACGAGAAACGTATACTGAAGAATCGTGCCGATGACCAGTACAATCAGCCAAAACGCTTTGCAGACCAGGCCGTACGTCAGGCCTGGCCAGATACCGAGTAGGCAAAGCAACATCTTGAGCGGCCAACTGATTGTCCTTCTCGATTGTACACTTGTCGGTTTCTCCATGTTCCGTTGTTTCGCGGAAGGTGACTTCGAAAGCAGACAGATCGTATCGAGCGCTTATATGTGGACCTGTTGATTGCCGGACGATATGCGCGGCCAGGTGTTCTTCAGTAAACTGCAGGGTCTTGACGGAAGATGAGCCAGACGAGCGCTCCCTCCTTCAATTCCACTGGGAATTGCTCATTAAATATTCGCATTTGTGTCATACAGCTCGTCGTGTTTTCTCGATGATTCGTGATACAGCTCTTACAGGAAAAGGGAACAAAGGAAAAATTGAAATGTTGGGAAGAAAGACACGCTGTTGGTCTGACGAATGCCACGTCGCGGTGAGCAATTTTCTTTAAAGATTCACGGAGTCAAGCATGCGTAGACACGGTATGGGACATAATATCAAATTGTTTTTAACGACCGCGCGCATAATGTTCCCTGGACATAATAGGGAAAATTTTCGAGAGAGGAGAAACCTGACGTCGCGGGTCGAAAGATCTTTTACATTTGGTACAATTACTGCTCATAGCGCGCTTACCTTAATAATGTAGGGTATCGTGTAATGATTGGAATTGGTGTAGGTGTATATATGAAAATCCATCGTACGTCCCCTGTGTGGAACTCGTGCAGTAAGCTACTAAAGAAGGAAATGTTGAAGGAAAAATAATAATGCTACGCGCATCGGTGAGGTGAGTCATTTTTACGGACTGTTTTACTGGCCTTTATACACGCAACGTTTGTATGTTCCAGGTTGTTGACCTGATGCTTTTTTCTTCAAAGAATTGTGTATTCTAATCATTCATGCTTGTAGATCCGGAAAATAATAAGTAAATGTTCAAAAAAATTTGGTCCCTGCTATAGAGAAATTAATTCCGTCAATTACTTAATTATTTATTATCACATAATGTACCAAAATTACATTTGAAACGGTATATTTCAATATATATATATATATATATATATATATATAAAATTATAAAGAACAAAATAACGATTTCCTAACTCATCGACAATCCCGATATTACGGTCAAGGCCATTTTGCTTAAAAAACTCAAGTTTTTATAAATATACATACGATATGCATATCGATTTGCGAATTGTATAAGATCACTGAAGAAGATATCTCCAGTTTTTCCGAAGTAGCGATTCCGAAGAAGGGAGCGAAGAGAAAAAGTGTCTTATGGGGAGAAAAAGTTAGAGGGTCGTATCGACGAAAAAGACTGCCGCGAATGAACGTTTTATAATTAAGCTGCTATGCTATTGTGCTGCGTGCTGGAAATTGAATGGAAACAAGGCACTTCTCAACTACAGTGTGCTAATTCTCTTTAATTCCTAACTACTGGTAATCTCGAAATACTAGTAATGACTACAAATCCCTAACTAATAACTGATAACATTCAGTCAAAGTGTTTATTATTACGAAAAATGTGAACTCTCTCCTCAATACATCGCCAGCAGGACCGACATGTAGGACGCCGAGGCTTTTGTAATCTGCAACAATGTGGAATATTTTTAATCATCGAACGTTAAATATCGCGGAAAGTGTAACGAGACGCATCTTACAGTGGAGAATCGTTCCAACGATAGGTCCATGAACTTTCCCATCGTGATCGTCAACTGATGTTGCGACCTCATTATCATAAATAAAATCATGCGACTGTGAAACTTGGATTGATACCACGGCGAGTTGTACGCGGCTTCGCCGATTTCTCTGCTCTGCGTGCGAGAAAGAAAAGGCTTCTTAATCGAAACCGTACATTACATGACGCTCATTACCGTGTTCTGTCGATGATCGCTGATGCTATAGCTAACCTTAGAGCTAATGTACTCCCCGGCGAAGCAAAACACGAAAGTCTCGATGTTAATTACGCAGTAGAACATGAGGTTCTTCATGACCATCTTAGCGAAAATGGGCGATCCGACCGACTGCGACAACAGGGGAGATAATTCGGCAATACGACATATTTCTCTCGATCGAGTGATCGCCAATGAGCGTTAATGCACTATTTTCTGCTGCATGATATTTCTTGATACGAGGGCCATTCAAATATAAACCGGATTTGTTTTTTACAGATTTATTGGTAACAGATGAAATTACAAAAGCGATATATTACTTTTCTACATAGTTTCCTTCAACGGAAATGCATCTTCAGCACCGGATAGGTAGCTTCCTGATCCCTTCATCAAAAAAAAAGAAGAAGGGCGCTCCAACAGCCAATTGCGCACGTACTGCTCAACCGCTACGTCGTCGTTAAATCTTTCCCCTCCTAAAGTCTCCTTCAGGGGTCCAAACATGTGAAAGGCAAATGAGGATAAATCGGGACTGCAAAGATGGTGTTCAAGTGGTGTCCAGTACATCTTTCCGAGTTTATCGCGGGTTAAGGCTGTTGTATGAGGCCGCGCGTTGTCGCGCCGCGCGATGGAGAAGCAGAATGTTGCGAATGAGTTGCCGGTATTCTGAGAGAATTGTATGAGCACTCCCAATACTTATGCCCACCTCCGATGAGATTTTGACTACAGTTAAGCGCCGGTCATCTTGCACAAGTTCGAGAACGGCCCGAATGATCTCATCAGTGACACTCGATCGCGGACGTCGCGACGTTCGTGACTTTCGTTTTCCACAGCATTACGACCACTGTGAAATATTTTCGCTCAATCAAACACTTGGGTTCTTGACAGGGTACCATCACCAAACTGTGCTTGCAGTCTAGTCAAAATTTTAGTTGGTTTGACGCCTTCGTTAGCAAGAAATTGGACGATAATGCGTTGCGCAACAGTCGTAGGTACCTCTTATTCAGTCATGGTGCTACTGACGAGGGAACAGCAACTGTGGAATGTTGCAGGGATGCTTCCTTCCACACATCTCTACCTAACTGCCTGGAGTGTCTCGGCCCGCTTGCGGCTCTTTCTGAGTCCGCAGATAAAAAGTCCGGTTTATATTTGAATGACCCTCGTATTATTGATATTATTGATACTGTTCACAGAGGGACTCGTCGACGAAGACTCAGTCTGCAGTGACCGTGATTCGTTATCGCGATCTTTTTGCTACTCACCGTGACAAGTATGAAACCTAAGCCGCAGGTGATCAAGGTGTTGAGTAGAAGCAATATCAGCGCAATGTACGTGTACAGGGACTCGATATGTTCCGAGAAGGTAATGACGCTCTGGTGTTTACGGATTATTTCCTTCACCACTGTCACGTCCGTCATGCGCACGTGCTTGCCCTGCGGCATGTGCGTCAAGCATCTACAAATGACGTCGACCTGACCGCCTAAGTACAGCATCTAAAAGACACACGAAGCTGTTTAATTTTGTGTAGAACAAAAGGAAGTCGACAGCGTGCTCGATGTGTTCAACACTTTTGCTACCACGCTCAAATTGAAGGTCGCTCGCTAAACGTCCACATTATGTTTTACCATATTTAATGCGTGTATTAATATACATAAAATGTATCAGATGAGCAAGATTGGGCGTTAATTAATCTACACGTTCTGATCTTTAGCGAGAGATCGATACGTTGTACATGTGTGATGATGAAAAAGAAAAAATTGATTTAACGCGACGATGAAAGAGGCAAACGAATTTTGGTCGGAAAAAGAAGCGTTCCTAGAATCAACTCGAGGACCCGGAAATTCTGTCTCCTTCCAGCGAAATGCCTTTTGGTTCGTTCGTACCGCATTAATTCAGGTTGTCCTCCTCTCCATCTGGTAGCGAACGCGTTAATCATTTCCTGTACGCTTCGGGCACTCACCAAAATGACGAGAACCGAATTGATTGTGGCGGCGCCCGCGGAAAGGATCAGCAGGTAGAAAAATTGTAGAAATATCACGACTAGATACACGGACTGTTTATTAACGTCGAATGGAAGATGCATCCACACCACGTAGGATTGCGTTATGTTGGAAGCCTCATCGTAATGAATCCCGTTCGTGAGGGTGTTGGCGGAATTCATGATCACGGATATCGAATTGAACGCAACGATGAAGTTGGGCAAATGGCGCAACACGTGAATTTTCCCGGCGCTATCGATCGCGCTCGTGGAAGCGCTGCCGAGTTCCCAATTCGTCGACATCGTCCTCCACATCTCGTTGAATCTTCTACAAGCGGTCATTCTTAGAGGCGGTTATTCTAACAACATTCACGATCGGCGGATTTCGATTTTGACAATAAGTATACTGTGCTATTCAAGAGTCGCGATGAGTAATCGCGATAAGTTCCGACCACGGTGCTGCGTGCGACGCACGCAAGGCAACCGGTCGCCTTTAATCGCGACGTTACGAATGTGACCATCAATTCGACATCGATTTTCACCTCATCGCGGCCGTAAGAAAATCGAAATCGCCGTAATTACACTGCTTCCAGCTTTCCGACAAGCACACGCGTATTGATAATCACCGAGCACTTTCGATCTCTATCGACATTACGCGTGCGATACGCGGTTTATCATGTATGTCTCACCGCTGATTGTACCAGAAAATGGCTATTTTGATAAACTTCGTGCTCAGCGCCAGTGTCAAGGCAGACGCGTACATAAAAATGGTAAAGTCGATAGTGCGCGCGTGAATGACAAGGAACGTATACTGAAGAATCGTGCCGACGACCATTACAATCAGCCAAAATGCTTTGCAGGCCAGGCCGTACGTCAGGCCTGGCCAGATACCGAATAGGCAAAGCAACATCTTGAGCGGCCAACTGATTATCCTTCTCGATTGTACACTTCTCGATTTCTCCATGTTCCGTTGTTTCGCGGAAGGTGACTTCGAAGGCAAACTAATCGTATCGGGCATTTGTATGTGGACCTGTTGATTGCCGGACGATATGCGCGGCGAGGTGTCCTTCAATAAACTGGAGGGTCTTGACGGAAGATGAGCCAGACGAACGCTCCCTTCTTCAATTCCACTGGGAGTTGCTCATTAAATATTCGCATTTGTGTCATACAGCTCGTCGTGTTTTCTCGATGATTCGTGATACTGCTCTTACAGGAAAAGGGAACAAAGGAAAAATTGAAATGTCTGGAAAAAAGACACGCTGTTGGTCTGACGAATGCCACGTCGCGGTGAGCAATTTTCTTTAAAGATTCACGGAGTCAAGCATACGTAGACACGGTACGGGACATCGTAATATCAAATTGTTTTTAACGACCGCGCGCATAATGTTCCCTGGACATATTAGGGAAAATTTCCGAGAGAAGAGAAACCTGACGACGCGGGTCGAAAGATCTTTTACGTTTGGTACAATTACTGCTCATAGCGCGCTTACCTTAATAATGTAGGGTATCGTGTAATGATTGGAATTGGTGTAGGTGTATATATGAAAATCCATCGTACGTCCCCTGTGTGGAACTCGTGCAGTAAGCTACTAAAGAAGGAAATGTTGAAGGAAAAATAATAATGCTACGCGCATCGGTGAGGTGAGTCATTTTTACGGACTGTTTTACTGGCCTTTATACACGCAAAGTTTGTATGTTCCAGGTTGTTGACCTGATGCTTTTTTCTTCAAAGAATTGTGTATTCTAATCATTCATGCTTGTAAATCCGGAAAATAATAAGTAAATGTTCAAAAAAATTTGGTCCCTGCTATAGAGAAATTAATTCCGTCAATTACTTATTATTACGTCAATTATTTATTATCACGTCAATTATTATTACGTCAATTATTTATTATTACATAATGTACCAAAATTACATTTGAAACGGTATATTTCAATGTATATATATATATATATATATATGTAAAAAATTATAGAGAACAAGATAACGATATCCAACTCATCGACAATCCCGATATTACGGTCAAGGCCATTTTGCTTGAAAAACTCAAGTTTTTTTATAAATGTACACACGATATGCATATCGATTTGCGAATTGTGTAAGGTCACCGAAGAAGATATCTCCAGTTTTTCCGAAGTAGCGATTCCGAAGAAGGGAGCGAAGAAAAAAAGTGTCTTATGGGGGGAAAAGTTAGAGGGTCGTATCGACGAAAAAGACTGCCGCGAATGAATGTTTTATAATTAAGCTGCTATGCTATTGCGGTGCGTGCTGGAAATTGAACGGAAACAAGGCACTTCTCAACTACAGTGTGCTAATTCTCTTTAATTCCTAACCACTGGTAATCTCGAAATACTAGTAATGACTACAAATCCCTAACTAATAACTGGTAACATTCAGTCAAAGTGTTTATTATTACGGAATGTACTCTCTTCTCAATACATCGCCAGCAGGACCGACATGTAGGACGCCGAAGCTTTTGTAATCTGCAACAATGTGGAATATTTTTAATCATCGAACGTCAAATATCGCGGAAAGTGTAACGCAACGCGTCTTACAGTGGAGAATCGTTCCAACGACAGGTCCATAAACTTTCCCATCGTGATCGTTAACTGATGTTGCGACCTCATTATCATAAATAAAATCATGCGACTGTGAAACTTGGACTGATACCAGGGCGAGTTGTACGCGGCTTCGCCGATTTCTCTGCTCTGCGTGCGAGAAAGAAAACGCCTCTTAATCGAAGCCGTACATTACATGACTCTCATTACCGTGTTCTGTCGATGATCGCTGATGCTATAGCTAACCTTAGAGCTAATGTACTCCCCGGCGAAGCAAAACACGAAAGTCTCGATGTTAACTACGCAGTAGAACATGAGGTTCTTCATGACCATCTTAGCGAAAATGGGCGATCCGACCGACTGCGACAACAGGGGAGATAATTCGGCAATAACGACATATTTCTCTCGATCGAGTGATCGCCAATGAGCGTTAATGCACTATTTTCTGTTGCACGATATTTCTTGATACGAGGGCCATTCAAATATAAACCGGATTTCTTTTTTACAGATTTATTGGTAACAGATGAAATTACAAAAGCGATATATTACTTTTCTACGTAGTTTCCTTCAACGGAAATGCATCTTCCCCACCGGATAGGTTCTTCTTGACCCCTTCATAAAAAAAAAGAAGAAGGGTGCTCCAACAGTCAATTGCGCACGTACTGCTCAACTGCTGCGTCGTCGTTAAATCTTTCCCCTCCTAAAGTCTCCTTCATGGGTCCAAACATGTGAAAGTCAGATGAGGATAAATCGGGATTGCAAAGATGGTGTTCAAGTGGTGTTCAGTACATTTTTCCGAGTTTATCACGGGTTAAGGCTGTTGTATGAGGCTTCGCGTTGTCATGGAGAAGCAGAATGTCGCGAATGGGTTGCCGGTATTCTGAGAGAATTGTGTGAGCACTCCCAATACTTATGCCCATCTCCGATGAGATTTTGACTACAGTTAAGCGCCGGTCATCTTGCACAAGTTCGCGAACGGCCCGAATGATCTCATCAGTGACACTCGATCGCGGACGTCGCGACGTTCGTGACTTTCGTTTTCCACAGCATTACGACCACTGTGAAATATTTTCGCCCAATCAAACACTTGGGTTCTTGACAGGGTACCATCACCAAACTGTGCTTGCAGTCTAGTCAAAATTTTAGTTGGTTTGACGCCTTCGTTAGCAAGAAATTGGATGATAATGCGTTGCGCAACAGTCGTAGGTACCTCTTATTCAGTCATGGTGCTACTGACGAGGGAATAGCAACTGTGGAATGTTGCGGGAGGTCGCTTCCCTTCACACATCTATACCTAACTGCCTGGAGTGTCTCGGCCCGCTTGCGGCTCTTTCTGAGTCCGCAGATAAAAAGTCCGGTTTATATTTGAATGACCCTCGTATTATTGATATTATTGATACTGTTCACAGAGGGACTCGTCGACGAAGACTCAGTCTGCAGTGATCGTGATTCGTTATCGCGATCTTTTTGCTACTCACCGTGACAAGTATGAAACCTAAGCCGCAGGTGATCAGGGTGTTGAGTAGAAGCAATATCAGCGCAATGTACGTGTACAGGGACTCGATATGTTCCGAGAAGGTAATGACGCTCTGGTGTTTACGGATTATTTCCTTCACCACTGTCACGTCCGTCATGCGCACGTGCTTGCCCTGCGGCATGTGCGTCAAGCATCTACAAATGACGTCGACCTGACCGCCTAAGTACAGCATCTAAAAGACACACGAAGCTGTTTAATTTTGTGTAGAACAAAAGGAAGTCGACAGCGTGCTCGATGTGTTCAACACTTTTGCTACCACG
This sequence comes from Harpegnathos saltator, assembly GCF_003227715.2. Lineage (NCBI taxonomy): Eukaryota > Metazoa > Arthropoda > Insecta > Hymenoptera > Formicidae > Harpegnathos > Harpegnathos saltator. Next base: position 533,449 of record NW_020229910.1, read on the forward strand.
CTCAAATTGAAGGTCGCTCGCTAAACGTCCACATTATGTTTTACCATATTTAATGCATGTATTAATATACATAAAATGTATCAGATGAGCAAAATTGGGCGTTAATTAATCTACACGTTCTGATCTTTAGCGAGAGATCGATACGTTGTACATGTGTGATGATGAAAAAGAAAAAATTGATTTAACGCGACGATGAAAGAGGCAAACGAATTTTGGTCGGAAAAAGAAGCGTTCCTAGAATCAACTCGAGGACCCGGAAATTCTGTCTCCTTCCAGCGAAATGCCTTTTGGTTCGTTCGTACCGCATTAATTCAGGTTGTCCTCCTCTCCATCTGGTAGCGAACGCGTTAATCATTTCCTGTACGCTTCGGGCACTCACCAAAATGACGAGAACCGAATTGATTGTGGCGGCGCCCGCGGAAAGGATCAGCACGTAGAAAAATTGTAGAAATATCACGACTAGATACACAGAATGTTTATTAACGTCGAATGGAAGATGCATCCACACCACGTAGGATTGCGTTATGTTGGAAGCCTCGTCGTGATGAATACTGTTCGTGAGGATGTTGGCGGAATTCATGATCACGGATATCGAATTGAACGCAACGATGAAGTTGGGCAAGTGGCGCAACACGTGAATTTTCCCGGCGCTGTCGATCGCGTTCGTGCAATCGCTGCCGAGTTCCCAATTCGTCGACATCGTCCTCCACATCTCGTTGAATCTTCTACAAGCGGTCATTCTTACAGGCGGTTATTCTAACAACATTCACGATCGGCGGATTTCGATTTTGACAATAAGCATACTGTGCTATTCAAGAGTCGCGATGAGTAATCGCGATAAGTTCCGACCGCGGTGCTGCGTGCGACGCACGCAAGCCAACCGGTCGCCTTTAATCGCGACGTTACGAATGTGACCATCAACTCGACATCGATTTTCACCTCATCGCGGCTGTAAGAAAATCGAAATCGCCGTAATTACATTGCTTCCAGCTTTCCGACAAGCACACGCGTATTGATAATCACCGAGCACTTTCGATCTCTATCGACACTACGTGTGCGATACGCGGTTTATCATGTATGTCTCACCGCTGATTATACCAGAAAATGGCTATTTTGATAAACTTCGTGCTCAGCGCCAGTGTGAAGGCAGACGCGTACATAAAAGTGGTGAAATCGATAGTGCGCGCGTGAATGACAAGGAACGTATACTGAAGAATCGTGCCGACGACCATTACAATCAGCCAAAATGCTTTGCAGGCCAGGCCGTACGTCAGGCCTGGCCAGATACCGAATAGGCAAAGCAACATCTTGAGCGGCCAACTGATTATCCTTCTCGAATGTACACTTATCGATTTCTCCATGTTCCGTTGTTTCGCGGAAGATGACTTCGGAGGCAAACTGATCGTATCGGGCATTTGTATGTGGACCTGTTGATTGCCGGATGATATGCGCGGCGAGGTGTCCTTCAGTAAACTGGAGGGTCTTGACGGAAGATGAACCAGACGAGCGCTCCCTCCTTCAATTCCACTGGGAATTGCTCATTAAATATTCGCATTCGTGTCATACAGCTTGTCGTGTTTTCTCGATGATTCATGATACTGCTCTCACAGAAAAAGAGAACAAAGGAAAAATAGAAATGTCGGGAAAAAAGACACGCTGTTGGTCTGACGAATGCCACGTCGCGATGAGCAATTTTCTTTAAAGATTCACGGAGTCAAGCATGCGTAGACACGGTACGGGACATCATAATATCAAATTGTTTTTAACGATCGCGCACTCAATGTTCCCTCAATATATTACGGAAAGTCATTTTCGAGAGAAAAGAAACCTGACGACGCGGCTCGAAGGATCTTTTACGTTTGGTACAATTACTGCTCATAGCGCGCTTACCTTAATAATGTAGTGTATCGTGTAACGATTGGAAATGCTGTAGGTGTATATATGAAAATCAACCATACGCCCTGAACAACTCGCAGGGTAAGGAATTGCATTAAAGAAAGGAAATGCAGAAGGGAAAATAATAATGCTACGCGTCTCGGGGGATGCGTCGTTTTTACGGACTGTGGTGACCTTCATACATGCAAACTTGCGTGTTTCAGGCTGTTGGCTTTCTTTTTTCAAGGAATTGTATATTCATGCTTGAAGATCTGGAAAATAATTAAGAAATGTTCGAAAAAATCTTGTCTCTGATATAGAGAAATTAGTACCGTCAATTATTTCATTGTACTCATCATCATATAATGTACCAAAGTTACATTTAAAACGATATATTTCAATGTTTATATATATCAAGAATTATAGAATACAATATAACAATTTGTCCTAACTCATTGACAATCCCGATATTACGATCAAGGACAGTTTACTTGGGAAATTCAAGTTTTTTATAAATGTGCACACGACATGCATATTGATTTGCGAATCGTGTGAGGTCAGCAAGGAAGATATCTCGAGTTGTTTTGAAACAGCAATTCCCAAGGGAGTGAAGAGAAAAAGTCTCTTATAGCCCGTTAGACCGAGGGAAAAGTCGGAGACTCAGGGAAAAATGTCTTGAGTGGAGATCGAGTTCGCGAGACATGTATCGAATAATCTTTTATGAAATTTTACGCACCTTATATCATCAATAAATTATGTTTGCTTCGGAGGACATAGCGAAAAAACGTGTAGGTTACGTTTTGTGCTCGTCTTGATCAAATTCACGCCTTCCTCCTTGCCGATATTACAAAGGTAAACGCATAATGCGTGTTTTAATAAATTCCATGGGGACTGATATACATGTTAAGTGTACTTGACGAAAAGCTCCGACGTATTTTGTTATTGACTGGTTATGTTGGATATTAGTAGCAAAGATTTTATCGAGAGAGAATTGTGGGTCAATTTTCTTCAATTCCTAAATACGTAGTAATAATTCGTAACATTTACTTAAAATATTAACTATCAATACGGTATGTGTTCTCTCTTCAATACATAGCCAACAGTACCGATATGTAAGACGCTGAAGTTTTTACAATCTGCAAAAATACCAAACGTACGTCTTTAATTAATCCATTATTGTGATATCTTGAAATCTACGCACTGCCTTACAGTGGAGAACTGCTCCAAAGATAGATCCATGAATTTTCCCATCGTGATCGTCAGCTGATTCTGCGACCTCATTATCATGAACAAAACGACGCGACTGTGGAATTTGGACTGATACCAAAATGAGTTATACGCAGCCTCGCTGATTTCTCTGCTCTGTGTGCGGAGAAGAGAACACCGTCTTGTCATCGAAAATTTGTCCTACGTTATATTTATCATCATTCACCGCCGATGATTACCTTGGTACTGAGATATTCCCCGGCGAAGCAGAACACAAACGTCTCGATGTTAACCGCGCAATAGAACAGAAGGTTCTTCATCAGCATCTTGGTGAAATGAGGCGATCCGATTGACTGCAACGATCGAAAAAATTACTTGATAATAGTGGGAGTGCAATATAGTATTGGTAAATTTGTATCGATACATTATTTTTGCTGTTGCACCATATTAAAATCTCGTTATTATCAATAACACATTGTTCACAGGAGGACCTTGATTGGTAAGAATTTAGCGGCAATAATGATTCTGTTGACTGCTCGACTTGCCGTCGCTACTCACCGTGACGAGTATAAAACCTAAAACGCAGGTGAGCAAGGTATTAAGCAGGAGTAACCCCAGCGCGATGTATGTGTACAGCGATTCGATATTTTCTGAAAAATTGATGATACTCTGATGCTTTTGGATTATCTGTTTCATCGTCGTCATGCGTTCATTCTCGCCTTGCGGCAACTTCGTCAGGCTTCTGCAAACGATATCGATCTGATCGCCTAAGTACAGCATCTAAAAAACACGAGCCTATTCATTTTCGTTTATAGGAGCGAAGAGGAATCGTCGGTGAGCTCGAGAAGCTTGTTTCTCCTGCAGCTCACGGCCGCCAATACTCACCAGAATAATAAAAATCGAATTAAGGGTGGCCGCACCGGTAGTAATGAGCAGCAGATAAAAGAATTGCAGAAATATCACGACTAAATACACGGACTGTTTATTAATGTCGAATGGAAGATGCATCATCATGATGTACGGCCGCGTCGTGTTGGAAGCCTCGTCGTAATGAATCCCGCTCAAGAGGATACTGACAGAGGTCATTATCACCGATAGCGAATTGAACGCCACGATGAAATTGGGCATGTGACGCATCACATACATTTTCCTGATGTTACTCGTGTAGGCATCGCTGAGCTCCCAGTACGACGACATCACGGCCCACATCTCGTTGAATCGTCTACAAGCGATTATTCTTATGGACGATATTGACATTCGCCGGGAGATTCAGACTTTTACATACTGTCGTAAATGAGATCGTGAGGAGTCCCGGTGTGGTCACGGTGAGTGCCAATTTCGATGCTGTAAATACATACTAACAAATGTTCAAGTTCCAGCGCGACGATAAGAGCGCTGTTACCCGAAAATGCTGCGACGATTAACTGAAAATTATTCTTTTCACTCGGACCCAGCATCGGAAAGTCAACTTCGCCGTAATTACACCGTTTCCGATTTCTCGACATAAGCTTTTCTACATTCATGGTGAAAGTGACGCATGCGTGCGAAAGTACTTTGAAGCTCGATTTGACGCGTGTAATTATATCATGTATGTCTCACCGCTGATTGCACCAGAAAGTGGCTAGTTTAAAGAGCTTCATGCTTCCCGCCAGAGACACGGCGATCGCGTACATAAAAATAGTCAAGTTGACGGTGCGCGCTTGGATGATGACAAACACATACTGAAGGAACATGTTGGTCGTCATGATGATCATCCAGATCACTTTGCATAGTGGACCGTACGATACGCCTGGCCAGATGCCGAACAGGCGAAGCAGCATCTCGAGCGGCCAGCTGATCATTCTTCTCGATTGGGCGCTTTTCGAGTTCCCCATGTCCGTCCCGTCCATTATTTCGTGAAAAAGGCTCTCGGCAACGCGACAATTTCGTATCGAGCGCTATCGTGCGTGGACACGTTGTTGATTGTCGGACAATGTGCGTGTCCTTCCATGAACTGGAGGATCTCGACGGAAAATGCACTGGACGAGCGCCTTTCCTCCGATTGCAGTGAGAATTGCTCATTAAATATTTGCGTAGTATAGAGCTCGCGTGTGCCCCAGTCGCGTTTTTCTCTTGCTCTTGCGCGTTTCTTGATTAAAAGCTATTTAAAAGAAGGGACAAAGGAGAAAGATCGGCGAAAGGCGATTCGAGAAATTTTCTTTAAAGATTCACGAAGAGTCAAGCAGGCGTAGACATAATGTGCGACGTATGACAGAAGATATGAAATTGTTTTCAGCGATCACGCATATGATGCTCCTTCGATTTTTCCCGGAAAATTATTTTCAAGAAATAAGAAAGGGCAGCAGCCGGTCGATTTTTACGTACGATAAGATACTACTCCCAGTATTGTTGCCTCAATAATTGAGGCATTTTGTCGTTCAAGTCGGGGGATGTACATACTGTGTGTGTGTGTGTGTGTGTGTGTATGCGCGCGTCGGGATAGTAATTTCTGTAAATTTGAATTGCATGTGTTTCAAACTACTCACTTGCCTCCTGAGGCTCTTCTTTCGAGTTTATTTTTATTCATGTAGAGTCCTGCGGAGTCCACATTTCTCTCTCTTTTTCTCTCTCTTTCTCTCTCGTGGCACAAATTATCTGTTTCACTGCAAACACACCTATCACAAGCTATCTCTCGATATCTCTGTTTCTCTCTCTCTCTCTCTCTCTCTCTCTCTCTCTCTCTCTAATTATCTCTAATTGTATCTCTCGATACAAAAAATGTGAATGAGTCGTTGGATCGAAGCGGACGTCGCAGGAGAGGCATGTATTTCGCAAAGACAGCTTTCGCGAAGAAAGTAAAGTTCTTTCGCGAAGAAAGTAAGGTCAAAGTACCGGTGCCGAGACATATGTCTCGTTCTCGACATTCTTATTGTTTTGGTAAAATTTTCGGAGTCAGATACATGTCCGGGCATAAATGCTTTCACCTTATCAATTCACTTTGCGAATTCGTCACAACACATGCGAGGATTCGTCGATATTGGTGAAAACTGCAGTCTCGAACATGCGCAACGACGTATATTTCACCCCAGCACGACAGAGTCGTACAGTTGAATAATTAACATCTAAAAGTAACACATGTGGAATCGGTCGTCTTGTAGTCAGGACGGATCCTAGATTTACATGAGGCTCTCAATCTAGAGCGCGATTCGTTACCGAAAATCGCTCATGGCTTTCTCGCAACTAATCGCTCGCTTCTGGACGCTCGTTTTTCGCAACTAAGTGTGATTGCTAACCGTGTCCCTTTATCTTCCTCTTTCTTTCTTTCTCTCTCTCAGGACATGGCCAGCAGCATCGACACGTAGGACGCCGACGCCTTTATAATCTATAATGATAATATGCTATACATATGGGGGAGGATTATCAAAGATGACGCGTGAACGGATGAGAGATTCAATGGAGCTTTAATATGCGGATGAATGAGTCATAGAATGACGATATTGGCAGTACGAGATATTCAACAGACAACGTGAGACGATGGTGCAATACGGAGGCTTACGCTAGCGAAACGTTCCAATGAGAGATCCATGATCTTTCCGATCGTAATCGTTAGTCGCTTTTGGGACCTCAGGATCAGGAACGTTATTGGCCGACTCTCGTTCACACGCATATCGTACCAATGAGACCCGTAAGCCGCGTCAGCGATGTTCAAGCTCTGGAAAAGCCACGCAAGAAGCGAGATTATTGTTTTCTGTAGAGATGCCATATTGATATCGTACGCTGACTTTAGTGCTCAGATATTCCCCGGCGAAGCAGAAGATGAAGGCCTCGAGGTTCATGACGATGTAAAACAGCAGGGTCTTCACCAATATCGTGGAAACGTCCGGATTGCCTAACGACTGCAACATAGCACGACGCTATTTATCCCTTAATACGCGTGTGGCATTTTTAAAATTTTCATTTTTTTGGAAACGCTATCAAAAATCGTGTTTTAGGATATAAATTTTATGATGAAGATAATTAAGTAGCAACCGCGTTGATAAAATCCCGAGATCGATTATTTCCCGGTTTAATGTGCAATTAAATTCAATTAACGATTCATTCGCTCACTCAAGAAGCTGAAGAAGCTAAAGAAATTTAAGAGGAGTTGAATTTTTAATTTCTTTCTTGATATCTCTTGTTGTGAAGATGCTTGATTAACGATTAATCGAAGCTCGCAAGTTTCTCTCAATAATACTCACAGAGGCAATGACAAAGCCTATGGAGCAAATGATCAAGGTGTTTGATACAAATTGCATGAGCGCGATGTAAGAATAGAGACTCTCGACACTCTCGGAGAACATGATGATTTTCTGGTGTTTCCCGATGATAGTCTTTATGGTGATTCCACTCGTGCCGTACATACCACCGCTGGGGAAAATGTTCGTTAACCACTCTCGCAAGATATCGATCTGACCGCCGACGTGAAGTATCTACAAATTATAAAATAAATCTAGAAATGTCTCATTGGAGGAAACGCGATGCAACGCTCTCTCAACCTTGCGTTCTATCGCGGTTACTCAAGTTTGTACGTCCCGGAAAAATGAAAATACACATCGAGACTTGATTTCCCTCCCACTTTGCACAATCCCGTAGAATTTTGCTCAAGCATTCAGCTATCACGAAATAACGAAGTTAAGTCAGGCTTGCAAGATTAACAACATTATTCCTGGAAGACGTTAAGTCGATGCAGTAACGCTTGGAAGATTCGATTTACTTCAAGCCGCGAAATATTCGTCTCGAGGAAAGAAGATTCGATAGGTTTTCGAAGCTCTGCAGTATTCATCCTCTGAATTCACGAGAGTTACCTCCCGCACCTATGTGTCTTACCAACGTCAAGATCAAGGCGTTCAGCACGTCGATCGCGCAGGCGTTTGACATCAGCTGGAAGAATTGCACGACCATCACGAGTTCGTAGACGGGTGAGCTGTTGCTGTCGAAGGGCAGTTCCATCTTTATGATGAGCGGTCGCGCAGGCACGGTGGACGCATTAAAGCCCGCGTTCTCGACGTCGGACAACAGCACGCCGAAGCTATAGGTCAGCACGGCGACCATGTGGAGGCCGATTATCGCGTTCGAGACGCGATACGACATCGTGGCCGTGCTGGTGGTTACGTGCATGCCGAACGGATAGTTTGCGCACTCCTTCCAGTCGCTGGCGATCATCGTCAGGACCTCGTGGAATTTTCTGCGACGTATTCATGCGCGATAGGATTGGGTGATCCCGGATGATTTCACCGTGGAGAGCGATATTGAGAAAATGAAGGTAGGGAGAGGAGCACAACAGCAACCGTAAGACTTACCGCTCATTGACCCAGAAGATAATCAGTTTGATGAGCAGCAGGGTGTAGGCCAGGGCGCAGCTGAGGCTGTCCATGAGGTCCGGTAGATCGTCCGTGCGGAGGTGCACTACAAAGTACGCGTACTGAAAGACCTGCGTGACGATCAGCAACACGGACCAGAACAACCTGCGTAGGACGACGCACGATGCGTTCGGCCAGACGCCGAAGATGCGGAGCACAAATTTTATGGAGAAGCACACCGTGCTGACTTTCATGATCGCTGGGCAGAAGGAGCTCTTCTGTCGTTAGTTGTTCCGTCGTGGAATATCTCGAGGCGCCACGCAACGTGCGACAGAGATGTCTCGCTGAAAGTTGGACGGTCGCTCTTCGGGAGAGCTCGTCGCGGGGCGATTGACCCTGACGGTCTCGATTAGCCATCAATTATTCTCGCGGTAGCAAGCGTAAAACGCAACCGCGACTATAGTCGCACGAGGGTGGGAAGGCAAAAGGGAGGGGAGGGAGAAAGAAAGAACAATTCGCAGGTTAGAGGCGAGTTTTCGTTCCTACCCCTGGCAGGTGCGACGTCGCGACGCCAGCAAATTATCGCGCGATTAAACATGCAGGCCGTTATGCACGAGCATAAAGCGTGTAATTTCGGTGTGGAAAACCCGAGGAAAAAGAAACGGAAAATCGAAGGGGTCTGAGGAGTGAGTGAAGAGGTCGGTGTGGAGGGGAAACTGCGAGGTTACTTTATGTTCGGGTTCATTGAATTAATATCACGCATCTCAAATTATCGATTTTGCTGTGCGAGAGCCTCTCGCCCCTCAAAAGCTTTATTCTCTTGTTCTTTTCGCATGTCGGGAATGACTGATGAGAAGTACCGCAGCGATTCTCGTCGATACTAATTGGTGTGCAAATTTTTCGTTCCGCGAACAGAACAGCTGCACTTGAACGCTCATAACGCAGAAGTTCGACGCTGCACGAGCCCCGCTTTTCTCAGTACATCGCAAGCAGAACCGATATATAGGAAGCTGAAGCCTTCACGATCTACAACAATGTTATATTCGCTAGTGGATGCAAGTCTCTGCAGCCGAGTTAATATTTACGCGATGCATTATTTCTGATTGCCGCAAGCAAAAGAAGGTGACAGGATAACGCAAGTGAGTAAGAAGCGTAAAACTGTAATTTTCGTGGTCTTTACGTACGTTAAAAGAAAAGAAAACATGTCGAACACAAGAAGTTAAGCAACATGTGCATGGTGCGAAAATTAGGTCAATAAATTAATAATAAGATCAATGCTGTCGGTATAAATTGAAAAATTTCTGCGGCCGGTTATTGGAATGTTTATCTGGAAAAATTTCGGTGTTTGAGTGATATTTGAATCATACTTTTGGATATCCGGATATTGACAGCACCAGATATTAAAAAGCGATGTCTCAATGAAATATTCAACCGAGTTAATAAGCGCGTTAGAAATCCATGTACATAAAACAAGCGATCTTACGCCGCTAAATCGTTCCAAAGATAAGTCCATGACCTTCCCGATTGTGATGGTTAGTTGATTCTGCGACCTCATTATTAAAAGCAACATCAGCCGACTGTTTTTGGGATTCGATTCGTACCACAGGGAATCATACGCGGCATCTCCGACGGTTTGGCTCTGCACGTAAACGTCGAATGAAACTTGACATTAACATATCTTGGGATATTTCTCCGAGTAGATGATATCTTGTTTATCTGATTATAGCTGATATCTTTAACCTTAGCGCTTAGATATTCTCCGGCGAAACAGAATATAAATGCCTCCAGGTTCATGACGATATAAAATAAAAAGGTCTTTATTATAATCTTCGAAGCACCAGGTGTCCCGACCGACTGGAATATAAGAGGAAAGTTTTTTCAATAACCAATGATGCATATCTTTCTTTATCGCGATGTGCAATTGTCAGAAGCTACTCCTTACCGCAACGATTACAAATCCCAAGCAGCAGATAATTAGAGTGTCCGATATGAATATTACCATCGCGATACCTGAATACAGGTCTTCGATGTGCTCCGAGAAAGTGATGATTTTCTGATGCGTCTTGATCACTTTCCTTATCATGATAAGATTCAAGTCGCATTTCCTCGCTAACGGAAAAATTTCCACCAACCATTCGCAAAGTATATCGATTTGACCAGCGACATGTAGAATCTGAAATACACCGTTTTGTCAACTGCCATGCTAATTGGATTGGAAAAAATCGTTAAATGTTCAAAGCTCAATCAAGCTTCTGATGTGAAATCTCTGGAAAAGGCAAATATGTAGTAAAAATCGCAGGATGAATGAAATTCATCAGTAAAATACTTTTCATAATATGAACAATCCGAACAATTTGTTTGCTTGACGATATATCATGACAGCAACTTTGTTAATGATAACTACTTCGTCTGATTTGCATTCATTGTAACGTGAGCTTAATTGATGATCGAATTATTGAGGATGTGGTAAATAAATCAAATTCGAAATGTACATATCTTTCATTTCGTTTCATTAGCTTTTTCTTAATTGTAAACTATTTTTCACGTGACTTAATGAGACATTGCCGGCCACTAATTAGCATGGCTTACAATGTACAATAAAATGATAATAAATCTCGGTCACAATGTACTCACCAAGATTATAAGTAAAACGTTGATCGCCGCAAACGTACAGGAGCACGACACCAAGTGAAAGAATTGTGTAATTATGATCGACTCGTACACGAATCTTTTGTCACTGTCGAACGGGATCTCCATCTTTAGAATGAACGGTCGTGCGCTGCTATTGGAGATTCTGCTGATATTCAAGCGGTATAGCAGAACATCGCTGCTATACAAAACTACAGCTATCGAGTAAAGAGTGATCGTCCAGTTCGCGAGCCAGTGCGACACCTTCGCTTTGCTCGTCATCGCGAACATACTGAACTCCGTGTTGGCGCACTTCTCCCAATCGACCGCCATCATCGTTAATATCTTGTCAAACGTCCTACAATTAATCTTCACTGGTCATGATATCGCGAAAAAATGATCGAAGCAATTATCATCATCGGGAGCTTTCTTAGAAAAAAAAAAAAACGGAGAGGTTTCGCTGACACTACACAATTTATCATATGATCTGCTGTATAATCTCAAAGACAGAAGTACACGATACACATTTTACCTCTGATTGGCCCACAAAATGATGAGTTTTATGAACAACAAGGTGTACGCCATGGTACTGCTCACCCCATCCATGAAGTCGGCAAAATTGTCGGAGTGGTAATGTATCAGCAGGTACTGATACTGCAAGACCTGAACTATCCCCAACGTAACTACCCACAACAGCCGGTAGAGAACGGTCGACGGCAGATATGGCCAGACACCGCAAGCTTGTAGACCGATTTCCATCACGCGACTGAGCGTGCTCATCTTCATGTTTATCGGAGATGGCGGAAAACGCGACAAGATATCCGTTGTCTTTGTCTTTGTGCATCCGGATTCTACGCTCTTCATCCTATACGCACTGAACGACCCAGAGAAGAGAAGTCGTAGCTTTATGTGTCGGCAAATAGTGACCAATCGCGCAAGCACTCGTTAAGTATTACTAACGCACATATGCAAAGTGCCGAACATGAAACCACGTGTGACAGTTCCAGCGACTATCGTTCTTCACCTCCTCTTCTCTTAACCCCGGGTCCTGGGGGTGGCTTCCATCCCCTCTGTAACCGCCGAGAGTATATAGCGCAATCGCATGGCCGTTTTAAAAATGCAACAAGCAGCGAACTTGGTAGTGCAGCTTCCATGAGTCGGCTGAACGCGAAGTTGAAAAGTTTCTCGCTCCTGGGGGAGCATGGCGAGGGTGAGAAACGAGAAAATGCCTCGCGTGATTTTGTGCGAACGTTGTTGAAGAAACGGACTGTATGCTGAGATTATAGTTCGCAATTAGACTTCGCTTTGCTCGTCATGGCGGAAATATTGAACTTCGTGTTGATGCACTTCTTCCATTCGACCGCCATTAATGTTAATATCTTGTCAAACGTTTTACTTATTAATTATTTTAATTCTTAATTAATGTTTGCTGATTACAATATCATATTGGTATCAAGAGCGCGAAAAAATGATCGAAACAATTATCGTCACCGGAAATTTTGTTCGAAAATAGAAAAAAACTGAAAACGGTGAGGTCTCGCTGGCACTGCACATCGCTATGTATATTGTTGCGTATTTTACCGCTGTTTACACCAAATAATCCCGAGTTTAGTTAATAATATCAAAAACGCCATTATTTCACTCAAAGTTTTCATCACCTCGGACAAGTCGACGTTAGAGAAATTCGTCGTGATATATCGATATTGCAAGGTTTGTTCGATCATGAGCATGAGGGTCCAAAACAATCTGCGCGGCATGACGATTCCGGCCAGATCCCGAAAATTTGAAGCCAGACTTGTATCGACTGACTGATCAGATTCTCCAGTTTCATATTTCTATTGTTACTTCTTCCTTTTATCTTTCCTTATATCTTTCTCTTATTCTTCTTTTTTGATAGAAGCAAATTGATATGTTTGCATCAATCTCGACAGGACGACAATTTCGAACATTATGAAATACGTCTTATAGATAGCGTTTCGTGTATAATACATCTAAAAGCTGGCGCGCGCAAAGAGAGAGAGAGAGAGAGAGAGAGAAAGAGAGAGAGATAGAGGGAGGGCATATGTGTGCATATGCAAACTGCATGCGCTCTCCCTCGTGCCGCCGCTTATTAAATATTTTGATCGTGTCATGGGCAGTTTGCATACATACACGCTATTGTTGCGGTATGTTGGCGGACGGGACAGGAGAAGGTAAAAACTTCCGGGTGGTCGGTCGACCCTCTCTCGAATTGTCGGGCAAACCGGGATATGCACAGTGTTATTTGCTTTAAAAATGCAAGCAAACGTTGCAGTGAGCACGATTCAATTCCGGTGACCGCGAAGAAAACTTTTGTAGTTCCACAGATGGGAAAGAGAACTCGAATGGACATGAGTGACGAAAAGGAGGGTAGGTAGAAAAAAGGCAGAAGGCAAAAGTTTCTTTTTATAAAGATTTTCTGTTTCGCTCACTGCCGTAGAGAATTTTTCCTGCATTACAGCGAGTTTTTTCCTCGAAAAATGTAACTCGCATAATTCCCCGGGTAAAACACACGGATATGTCTCACAATCAGTTGCGTAATGTTGCATGCGATAACCGTAGAAAGAGTAACTCAGCACCCAAAGATGGGGAAACAAAATAGTAAGGAAAGTTTTGTTCAAATGCTATGTATGCTCTTCTATTCTCTTTGTTTCATTCCCTTTTCCTCTCTCTTTCTTACTCCTCGCGGACGATAAACTTATAACATCAAACTTTAGAGGTTTATAGTGCACTGTAAAAAAGTAAGAACTCAGTCATATATATCTAGGAAGAATTAATTTTCCCGTACAATGTCAGCTTAAGTATCACTTAAAATTTCATTACGCAATTGTCGTCTTTGTTTTGGGTGTTTTAATTAGTTGGAAACAGCATAGTCCACAAGTTAATACATGCGAATAGGTTTCGGTCAGACGAGTAACAAATGCACCAATTTAAAATAATGCGATGACGATTTCTAGATTGTTGTTACATCGATGCGTTCTTGTTGTTATTACAGCAACTACTTAATATTACTGTTATGTGTGGACACTGAAACTGTCAAGATACTATTATCGATCGATCAAGGCGTGGGTCTTCAGTTTATCGCCAATAACACGGAAACATATGACGCCGATGCCTTCACGACCTACAATGTTAGTCGCTGCTGATGTATCATGAATTTTAGTTACATTAATAACGTATATTATAAGCATCATAAAAAAGTAATTTAACTCGGGATACAATTTGATGAAAATCGATAATTCAATTGTCGTTTGTGTGTCGATTTGAAGCCAGCCTGAATTTTAAGCGAACGCATAAATGTTACATTACCGAGCCGGGGAACGTGCAAGAAGAAAACGGAAAGTCAAGACTTACGCTGGCGAAACGCTCCAATGAGAGATCCATGATTTTCCCGATCGTGATGGTCAGACGTTTCTGCGACCTCAGTATCATCAGCAATGTAATTCGATTTTTTCTCGACGTGAGGTTGTACCATAGCGAATCGTAGGCCGCATCGCCGATCATTTGGCTCTGGAAGAAGAACAACGAACAGAATTTTCAGATTTCTCCACGTCGTCGAGAAGCCGTCGACGCTCTCGTGGAAATCGCGAGACGCAAACCTTGGCACTCAGGTATTCACCCGCGAAGCAATATATAAAAGCCTCGAGATTCACCATGATGTAGAATAACATGGACCTTACCAAGATCGCCGGGCCTTCCGGTGTGCCAATTGACTGTAATGACGATATTCAGAATAATTCGGAACAATTCATAGAGTTTTGATAATGTGTACACACAGAGAGCATGAAAAAAGTCCGTCAATGGATTTACTATTGCCTGGAGACCAGACGGCAATTCGATTACAGGGATTAAGAAATTCTTGTAGAAAATTTCCACTCCGTTAATCGCTCTCAGTTACTTCATTCGAGTTTAGCGGAACGAGATCTCACATTTTTAGACGAATCCTCTCACGATATCAGAGACATTATTCTTCATCACCGAGTCTTGGAGTCTGATCTCCATTGAATTACATAAACTAAGATTTGTTTTTCCATACAGATATTATGAATAGTCGTCTGAAATTTCTCTGTTCCTTATGTAACGCTCTCGCGATTTTTGCCGATATTACTCACCGAAACGATGATAAATCCCAGACAGCATATAATAAGGGTATCCGATACGAACAGCATCAGCGCGATGTATGTGTAGAGATTCTCGATATTTTGCGAAAATACGACGATCCGTTGGTGCTTCGTGATCAATGCCCTTATCGTGATTCGGTTCACAGTGTTGATGACGTTTTGGGAAAACCCTCTCAGCAGCCAGTTACGTAGAATATCGATCTGACCGCCGATGTGAAGGATCTAGCATTCGCGTTTCAGTAGTAGCAAAGCATTGCACATTCGCTGTCATTTTGTGTCAACACATTCGCTACCGCGCTTAAATGGAAAGTCACACAGTAGTTTTTCCAAGTAAATTATTTTTATGTGTCACATTAATCTCTGATGATAAATTGGTGCGTCACGTACGTGTAACGTTGGTAGCGAAGGTGTTGTTAATTAAGATATGACAAATCTCACCAAAGAGACAACGAGCGAATTAACGATGGAAACCCCACAGGCGCACATGACCAGGAGGAAGAATTGGAGTATCATAACCAGTGCGTACACGGGAGACGTGTTGACTGTGAATGGTAGCTTCATCTTAAGGATGTGCTGCCGCGCGGACACGTTCATCCGGCGCATTTCATCGGCGTTTACGGCTAGGACGCCGCATATATAGAGCACTATGGCGATCAATTGAAGACCTATGATCCAATGCGAGAAACGGTGCGACAGTTTCGCCCTGCTTGTTGTAATATGAAGACTGTGGTCGGTCAAGCTGCAATTCTTCCAGTCCGTGCTCATCATTTGCAGTATATCGGAAAAGCTTCTACGGATGATCGGGTTCAACCGATCGCGACACTTTTCAGCGCTGATCTACATATCACTCTTTCTTTCGAGTATTAGTGAGTATTAGTGAGTAAAGTAAGGTATAAATGACGAGCTGGTGATGTTGTTTATATGTATGTAATACATGTTCATACTTTTATAGGAAACGAGATAATATAAATTTATCATGTAATCTGCTGTATAATCTCAAAGTAAAGACAGAAGTACACGATACACGTTACCTCTGATTGGCCCATAAAATGGTGAGTTTTATGAATAACAAGGTGTACGCCATAGTGCTGCTCATCCCATCCATGAAGTCGGAAAAATTGTCAGAGTGGTAATGTATCAGCAGGTACTGATACTGCAAAACCTGAACTGTCCCCAACATAACTACCCACAACAGCCGGTAGAGAACGGTCGACGGCAGATATGGCCAGACACCGCAAGCTTGTAGACCGATCTCCACCACGCGACTGAGCGTGCTCATCTTCATGTTTATCGGGGATGGCGGAAAACGCGACAAGATAACCGTTGTCTTTGTCTTTGTGCATCCGGATTCTACGCTCTTCATCCTATACGCACTGAACGACCCAGAGAAGAGAAGTCGTAGCTTTATGTGTCGGCAAATAGCGACCAATCGCGCAAGCACTCGTTAAGTATTACTAACGCACATACGCAAAGTTTGCCGAACATGAAACCACGTATGACGGTTCCAGCGACTATTGTTCTTCACCTCCTCCCCTCTTAACCCCGGATCCTGGGGACCCGGCTTCTACCCCCTCTGTAACCGCCGAGAGTGTATAGCGCAACCGCATGTTCGTTTTAAAAATGCAACAAGCAGCGAACTTGGTAGTGCAGCTTCCATGAGTCGGCTGAGCGCGAAGTTGAAAAGTTTCTCGCTCCTGGGGGAGCATGGCGAGGGTGAGAAACGAGAAAATGCATCGCGTGATTTTGTGCGAACGTTGTTGAAGAGACGGACTATATGCTGAGTATGCTTATAGTTCGCGATTAGACTTCGCTTTGCTCGTCATCGCGAAAATACTGAACTTCGTATTGATGCACTTTTTCCAATCGACCGCCATTAATGTTAATATCTTGTCAAACATTTTACAATTAATGTTCGCTGGTTACAATATCACATTGATAACAAGAACACGAAAAAATGATCAGAACAATTATCATCACTGGGAATTTTATTTGAAAATATTATAGAAACAAACTGAAAACGGAGAGGTCTCGCTGGCACTGCACATCGCTACGTATATTGTTGCGTATCTCATCGCTGTTTACACCAAAATCCCAAGCTTAACTAACAATATTAAGTACGCCATTATTTCACTCAAAGTTTTTATCACCTTGGAGAAGTCGACGCCAGAGAAACTCGTCATAATATACAGATACTGTAAGGTTTGCTCAATCATGAGCATGACGGTTCAAAACAACCCGCGCGGCATGACGTACGATAATTCCAGGTAGATTTCGAAAATTTGATGCCAAACTTGTATCGACTAACTGATCAGATTCTCTAGTTTCATATTTCTATTGATACTTCTTTCTTATAACGTTCTCCTTTTCTTCTTCTTTTTTTTTGATAGAAGCAAATTGATGCGTTTGCATCAATCTCGAAAGGACGACAATTTCGAACATGATGAAATATGTCTGATCGATAGTTTTATGCACGATACATCTGTCTGCGGACTAAAAGTACGCGCGCGCAAAGAGAGAGAGAGAGAGAGAGAGAGAGAGAGAGAGAGAGAATGTTTGTGCATATGCAAACTGCACGCGCCCTCCCTCATGCCGCCGCTTATTAAATATTTTGATCGTGTCATGGGCAGGTTGCATACATATATGCTATTGTTGCAGTATATCTGCGGGCGGGACGGAAGGAACGAAAAATTTCCGAGTGGTCGACTCTCTCTCGAATTATCGGGCAAACGGGTATATGCGCGTAGCGCAATGTTATTTACTTTAAAAATGCAAGCAAACGTACAATAAGCACGATTGAATTTCGAGTGACAGCGAGGGAAACTTTTGTAGTTCCGCGGGAGGGAGAACTCGGATGGACGTGGGAGGCGAGAAGGAGGATAGGTGGAAAGAAAGCATAGGGCGAAAGTTTCTTTTTATAAAGATTTTCTGTTTCGCTCACTGCCGTACAGAATTTTTCCTGCATTACAGCGAGTTCTTTCCTCGAAAAATGTAACTCGCATAATTCCCCGGGTGAAACACACCGATATGTCTCAGTTGCGTAATGTTGCATGCGATAACCGTAGAAAGAGTAAGTCAGCACCCAAAGATGGGGAAACAAAATAGTAAGGAAAGTTTTGTTCAAACGCTATGTCCACTCTTCTATTTTCTTTGTTTCACTCCCTTCTCCTCTCTCTTTCTTACTCCTCGCGGACGATATAACATCAAGCTCTAGAGGTTTATATCGCATCGTAAAAAAGTAAGAACTTAGTCATATATCTAGGAAGAATTAATTTTCCCGTACATTGCCGGCTTAAGTATCACTTGACCTTTCCTTATATAATTATCTTCTTTGTCTTGGATGTTTTAATTAGCTGTAAACAGCATAGACCACAAGTTAATACATGCGAGTAGATTTTGGTTAAGCAAAGAATAAATGCACCAATTTAAAATAATGTGATGACAATTTCTAGAATGTTGTTACATCGATGCGTTCATGTTGTTATTACAGCTACTACTTAATATTACCACCATATGTGAACATTGTGAAGATACTATTATTATTCGATCGAGATGTAGGTCCTTCAGTTCATCGCCAATAACACGGAAACATAAGACGCCGATGCCTTCACGACCTACAATGTTAATCGCTGGTGATGTGTCATGAATTTTAGTTACATTAATAACGTACATTATAAGCATCATAAGAAAGTAATTTAACTCGGGATACAATGAAAATTGACAATTCAATTGTCGTTTGTGTGTCGATTTGAAGCCCGCTTGAATCTTAAGCGGACATGTGAATATTACGTCGCCGAGCCGGAGAACGTACAAAAAGAAAACGAAAAGTCAAGCCTTACGTTTGTGAAACGCTCCAACGAGAGATCCATAATTTTCCCGATAGTCATGGTCAAACGTTTCTGCGACCGCAGTATCACCAGCAGTGCAACTCGACTTTTTCTCGACGTGAGGTCGTACCAAAGCGAATCGTAAGCTGCGTCGCCGATCATTTGACTCTAGAAGGAAAACGACGAACAGAATTGATTTCTCTACGTCGTCGAGAAGCCATCGATGTTCTCGTGAAAATCGCGAGACGCAAACCTTGGCGCTCAGGTATTCACCCGCGAAGCAATATATGAAGGTCTCGAGATTCATCACGATGTAGAATAACACGGACCTCACCAAGATCGCCGGGCCGTCCGGTGTGCCGATCGACTATAATATCGATATTCGGAGTAATTCGGAATAATTCATAACGTTTCGATAATGTGTACACACGGAAAAAGCATGGAAAAAGTCCGTTAGTGGATTTACTGTTGCCTGGAGACCAGACGGGAACTCGATTGCAGGGATTGAGAAATTTCTGTAGAAGATTCCCACCCGGTTAATCGCTCTCAGTTATTTCAATCGAGTTTAACGAAATGAGATTTCACATTTTTAGACGAACCCTCTCACGATAATAGAGACATTATTCTTCATCACCGATTCCGGTCTCCACTGAATTACAAAAACTAAGATTTGTTTCTCCATACAGATATTATGAACAGTCGTCTGAAATTTCTCTGTTCCTCACGTTCTCGCGATTTTTGCTGATGTTACTCACCGTGACAATAATGAATCCCAGACAGCATATGATAAGGGTATCCGACACGAACAACATCAGCGCGATGTATGTGTAGAGATTCTCGATATTTTGCGAAAATACGACGATCCGTTGGTGCTTCGTGATCAATGTCCTTATCGTGATTCCGTTCACGGTGTTTACGACATTTTTGGAAAAAGCTCTCAACAGCCAGTCGCGCAGAATGTCGATCTGACCGCCGATGTGAACTATCTAGCATTCACGGTTTAGTAATCACAAGGCTTGGCACATTCGCTGTCATTTTGTGTCAACACATTCGCTACCGCGCTTAAATGGAAAGTCACACAGCAATTTTTCCAAATAAATTATTTTCATGTGTCACATTAATCTTTAGTGAGAGATTGGTGCGTCACGTGCGTGTAACGTTGGTAGCGAAGGTGTTGTTAATTAGGACATGGTAAATCTCACCAAAGTGACGACGAGCGAATTCACCAAGGAGATCCCGTAGCCACACATGACCAGGTGAAAGAACTGGAGTATCATAATCAGTGCGTACACGGGAGAAGTGCTGACTGTGAACGGCAGCTTCATCTTAAGAATATGCTCCCGCGCGGACACGTTCATTTGACGCACTTCATCGGCGTTTACGGCAAGAACGCCGCAGCTATAAAGCACTATGGCGATCACTTGAAGGCCTATGATCCAATGCGAGAAGCGGTGCGACAGTTTCGCCCTGCTCGTCGTGATATACAGACTGTGGTCGGTCAAGCCGCAATTCTTCCAGTCCGTGCTCATCATTTGCAGTATATCGGAAAAAGTTCTACGGATGATCGGGTTCGATCGATCGCGACACTTTTCAACACTGGTCTATATATCACTCTTTCTTTTAGGTGAGTATTAGTGATTAAGTTAAGTGTAAATGGCGGCTGGTGTTTATGCGCATGTTATACATGTTCATACATTTATGGGAATACGCGATAATCTAAAATTTATCGTGTAACCTGCTGTATAATCTCAAAGTAAAGACAGATGTAGACGATGCACATCTTACCTCTGATTAGCCCACAAAATGGTGAGTTTTATGAACAATAGGGTATACGCCATGGCGCTGCTCATCCCGTCCATGAAATCGGAGAAATTGTCGGAATGATAATGAATCAACAGGTACTGATACTGCAAGACCTGAGCCGTCCCCAACAGAACGATCCAAAATAGTCGACAGATAACGGTCGACGGCAGATATGGCCAGATACCGCAAGCGTGTAGACCGACCTCTACCACGCGACTGAGCGTGCTCATCTTCATGTTCACCGAGGTTGGCGGGAAACGCGACAAGATAGCCGGTGTCTTTGTCTTCGCGCATCCGGATTCTACGCTCTTCATCCTACGCACACTGAAGACCTAGAGGGGAGGAGTCGTAGCTTTGTGTGTCGGCAAACAGCGACCAATCGCGCGAGCACTTGTTAAGTATTACTATCGCCACGTACGCAAAGTTTGCCGAACATGAAACCACGTGTGACGGTTCCAGCGACTATCGCTCTTCACCTCCTCCCCTCTTAACCCCGGATCCTGGAAATGGGTTCCACCTCCTCTGTAATCGCCGAGAGTGGGTAGCGCGATCGTATGGCTGTTTTAAAAATGCATCAAGCGACGAACTTGGTAGTGCAGCTTCCATAAGACGGCTGAGCGCAAAGTTGAAAAGTTTCTCGCTCCTGGGGGAGCGTCGCGAGGGTGAGAAACGAGAAAACGCACCGCGCAAGTTTGTGCGAACGTTGTTGAAAAGACGGACTATATGCTGAGATTATAGTTCGCGCTGGTCACGAACAATCGTGAAAAGTTATGAGCGCGATCATGATTACGATACAAAAAATTTTTCCAGGAAAAGAAAAATTCACTTCGACCCTCGAGCTCAACTCCTCTTCGTGAAAAAGATCGGAAGTCTCGGAATTTCCCATATCAACATGAAAGACGTTTATATCCCTTTAAGTCTGCATTTATTTCTTTCTTTTTGAAGCAAATGAGCGAGCTTACGTAATTACATAGTGTCGAGCACTAATTACGATGTAACTAAAAGTGCGCGTGCACGTCAGGCGTCAAGGGAAAGCGAAATTGTAAAAGTTCTCCCCTCAGAAAACCGCAAGAGATCCCTCTTCATCATGGACGTGCAAATCGAAAGTTGTGGAAAAAATTGTGTGAACGCAGGTTGATCGTTGCATTGTGTGCGTTGACAATATTGTCCTAAGTAGCAGAAATAAATGTCTAACGAGATGAGAAGTTTTCCTTGCGTAATTTTCGTGTTCCAGCTCCGAATTAACAATTATAAGTTACTTTTTTTGCGAAAGAAGAAAAAGCGCGAGTTTCTGCTCGCGAAGAACGAATGGAATAGAAAAGGCTGTCATTTAGAAAAAAAAACTTCACATATTTTCATCTTGTTAATGATAATAGTCATCGTACCCTTCGCTCTTCAATACATCGCCAAAAGCACTGACATATATGACGCCGATGCCTTCACAACCTACAATTTCATAGTTCGTCAAATAACACGCTAATATTTCGCTTATTTGATGAAGCGGCTAACTTCGATCTTACGCTAGTGAAACGCTCCAAGGATAGGTCCATAACTTTCCCACAGGTGATAGTCAGTCGTTTCTGCGATCTCAAAACGATGAACAATACGATCTGACTATCCTTCGCCGCAACGTTGTACCAAAAGGAATCATACGCTGCGTCTCCGATCATTTTGCTCTAAAAGAATGATTGGACGATTGCGTGATTCGTTCAAATTGCCGACGACACGATTACCTTGGCGCTCAGATACTCGCCGGCGAAGCAATATACGAACACATCCAGATTCATCGCGACGTAGAACATTAAGGACTTCACCAAGATCGCCGCGGCGTTGGGCTCACCGAGCGACTGCAATATTCGCAGGAGCGATTCGATATCGCTCGATTAAAGTGGTATTCCTCAGATACGAATAGCAAAGATCACTTTCGACCGCGATACTCACGGCGGCGATGACGAATCCTAAGCAGCAGATGATCAGGGTGTCTGAAAGTAGTATCATGAATGCAATGTACGTGTAGAGATTTTCGATGTTCTCCGACAATAGGATGATCTGCTGATGTTTCATGATTAACAATCGTGATGTGATCTCATCGGACTCGGTCTTGGAGAATGCTCTCGTCAACCAGTCCCGAAGAACGTCGATTTGACCACCGATATGGAGGACCTGTCTTAATGAGTCGATTTTCAGAAGAACTTGCATATGCTTCGGATAAATACTTAATATTTCATGATTATATAGCAACATTTCGAGAAAATCAAAGCCTTCACGATTCGCGCGCTATTCGCGCAAATTCGATTGGCAATGTCGGATTTTGCGTAACTCGGACTCACCAGAGTGACAAGAAGCGTGTTAACAATAGCAATGCCCCAGCCGATGAACATCAGATGGACGATCTGGACCACTGTGACAGTCACATAGATAGAATATGTACTAATTTCGAAAGGTAGTTTCATCTTGAGGATAAGCTCCCGATTATAAGGCTCCCATTTCTTAGGATCACCCGCGTTAGCGGCGAAAATCCCGAGACTATAGAAGAACACTGAGAAAAAATTTGTATGAAAAATTATCCTCGAAATGCGGCGCGCGACTAATGTCGCTT
The DNA here is from genome assembly GCF_003227715.2 of Harpegnathos saltator. NCBI lineage: Eukaryota > Metazoa > Arthropoda > Insecta > Hymenoptera > Formicidae > Harpegnathos > Harpegnathos saltator. The sequence continues at coordinate 556,841 of NW_020229910.1, forward strand.
TGGTCATGATGCTCAGGTTATGGTGGTTCGACGTGTGATCCTGCCAGTTCATCATCATTATTCGCAATATATCGCTGAACTTTCTACGGAAGACCGGACTCGATGTTGAAGTTTATCTAACTGTCAGTTGTCACGTGAGGTGACGCGATACAAGCCTCGATCACAAGGTCGTTAACACGTCTTACCGTTGATTGATCCACAGGATAATGAGCTTGATGAAGAACAGGGAATGGGTCATCGCGCTGCTCACTCCGTCCATGAACTCGGAGAAGTTATCTGTATCATTGTTCATGACTACGTAACCGTACTGAAAGACCTGAGCTGTGGTCATTGCTATAATGCAGTACGATCGGAAGAGCACAGTTGACGGTAAATATGGCCAAACCCCGTAAAAGTGAAGCCCGATTTTCACTATCCGACTAAACGTGCTCGTCCGCATCCCTCTTTTTTCGAAAACGTTTCGTACGAGACGATCGAGTGATCGCACTAAAATCTCTCTTTTTCTCTTTTTCTCTCTATCTGTACTTTTCTCCGCCGGATCGACGAACTCACGTCGAGTCGAACTCACACCAGTGTCGTCGACCATCGGCCGGTCGAATCACCCTTCGTTATTAAATATTACTGATAGTACAGCGTATAGACGAAAATGCAACTACAGGGAACTGCAATGTTAAAACTGTAATTGCTCGGCGATTCAACAAAGCGGTTTCTTCTGACCGTGAAGTAAGCGCGTACTTCCTCCCCATGTCGACCAACTTCCTCCCGCGATGTCATTGTATGTCTATTTTAAAAATGCATGTAAAGTAAAACTCTCCTCGAGGAAGAAAGAGACTTCCACGAATCGCCGGCTCTATGTTCCACTCTCTTTCTACTACATTGAACTGTAAATTCTTGTATGAGAAATTTTGCTGCGAGGGGTGCGTGCTTGCGAAAACCGATGAAGAAGAAAAAGAAGTGAAGACACTTGTCTTGAGATTATGGGGTTCTGTTTATTGAAAAAAGAAAAGACGTGCTTCCAGCACAGAAATCATAATTCAAGTCACGCTTATGAGGGCATTTGCTGTCGAAGGAAATCGGACGATTATCAACGATGCTGGTGAACGAGAATAAGAGAAGAAATGAATCTCGACAGGCGGTTCTTCGAGATCGGAGCAAGTGTTAAGTTGAGCCATAGCAGAATGTTATCAAATATCATACGAAGTAGTACCGTACGAATATTTTTCCATAGCCTGAAGTGTGTGAAGTTTGACCAAATTGAGATCACGCTTAGAGATAATCTCGGCAATGTCTGAGACCTTTTTATAAGAGTTTGCAAGGCGTTCCCCGCATGTTTTCTTCCATGAAGCTGCCCAGTCGCGGTACGAGATGGAAAAGTCTTCTTGTTCTATGGGGGAGAATTGTGAATGGTGGACGGGAGACGAGTTCGTCGAAACGAGGGTTCGATGAGATAAAGCGCAACAAGATATTTTCGCATCGCAGATATTTGCGAGAAGGAAACTAGGGGGAACAAGGAAGAATAAAAACAAAGTTTTACAAGTTGGAGTTGTCATTAACGAAAGTGACTATCTTGGGATGCTATTATATACAGGTACGGAACACCCTGTATATATACATGGTGTTCCGTAAGTCGAGGTCAATCGCTCGAGAGATGAATGGGGAACCACAAACAAGAAAGAAAGTTGATATAAATATAGGTCCAAAAATGCGTTGTTTTCGAGTTATCGCCATTTTTATGTTAAAATTTGAAACTGCTTTGCTTTCGAATTTTTTGGTTTTGGAATTCCGATGGTTTTTATGAGTTTCAAAACACAACTAAAGTCAAATAAAACACACACACACATATACACACGACAGAGAGGGTTTGGAGTCACTAAATACCACAGGAGTGACGAACTGTGGGGTCCTGATCTCTGCTAAGGGATGCTAAGCGGGCTGTACCTCCACGCGGTGCATCCTGGGTAGTGCTAAAACAGCCCGTAATTTTTATTTGACTTTAGTTGTGTTTTGAAACTCATAAAAACCATCGAAATTCCAAAACCAAAAAAATTCGAAAGCAAAAGAATTTCAAATTTTAACATAAAAATGGCGATAACTCGAAAACAACGCATTTTTGGACCTATGTTTGTATCAACTTTCTTTCTTGTTTGTGGTTCTCCATTCATCTCTCGAGCGATTGACCTCGACTTACGGAACACCCTGTATATATATATATATACTTTTTTCCAACCTGTATTGCGAAAAAAACGTGAATGCATTTAAAAACAAATAATGTAAAAGATTTGAAACAGGGGTGTTAGAAAAGTAGGATTTAGAAAAAAGATGCATTTATTTTCATACTACTATGATCACGGACAATTGCAAAAAGTTATGAGCGCGATCATGATCACGATACAAAAAATAACATGGAAAAGATGAAAAGTTCACCTCGAGCCTCGAGCCCGACTACTTTTCGTGAAGAAAGTTGGAAAACTCGGAACTTTCCGTATCAACGCTTGTATCTTGTAGAGACGTTTATATCCCTCTAAATCTGCACTTATTTCCTTCTCTGTGAAGTACGTGAGCGAGTTTATAATTATGTAGTAACGAGAACTAATTACGATGTAATTTAAAGTGCGCTTGCACATCAGGCGGAAATAAGAGAAAGCGAAGTTGTAAAAGTTCTCCCCTCAGGAAATCGCGAAAGATCTCTCTTCATCATGAACATGCAAATCGTAAGTTGTGGAAAAAATGGTATGAATGCAGGTTTATCGTTACGTTGTGTATGTTGATAATATTGTCGTAAGAGTTATATTGTCGCAGAAATAAGCGTCTAACGAGATGAGAAGTTTTCCCGCGCAATTTTCGTATCCCAGCTTCAAACTAATAATTGTGAAGTTTTTTTGTGACTTTTTATGAGAGAAGAAAAAGCGCCGATTTTTGTTCGCGAAAAATAAGTGAAATAGAAGATATTGTTGTTTAGAAAAAAACTTCATATATTTCCATGTTGTTAATGATATTGGTCATCATAGTATTCGCCGTTCAATACATCGCCAACAGCACCGACATGTACGATGCCGATGCCTTCACAACCTACAATTTCATCGCTCGTCAAATAATTGGCTAATATTTATGTGATGAAGCGGCTAACTACGATCTTACGCTAGTAAAACGCTCCAAAGACAAATCTATGATCTTCCCGCAAGTGATGGTCAGTCTTTTCTGTGATCTCAAAACAATGAGTAATACGATCTGACTGTCTTTCGCCGCAACGTTGTACCAAAGGGAATCATACGCTGCGTCTCCGATCATTTTGCTCTAAAAGAATGATTGGACGATTGTGTGAATCGTACAAATAGTCGAGGATACGATTACCTTGGCGCTCAGATACTCGCCGGCGAAGCAGTATACGAACACATCCAGATTCATCGTGACGTAGAACATTAAGGACTTCACCAAGATCGCCGCGGCGTTAGGCTCACCGAGCGACTGCAATATTCGCAGGAGCGATTCGATATCGTTCGATTAAAGTGGTATTCCTTAGGTACGAATAGCGAAGGTTCCTTTCGACCGCGATACTCACGGTGGCGATGACGAATCCTAAGCAGCAGATGATCAGGGTGTCTGAAAGTAGTATCATGAACGCGATGTACGTGTAGAGATTCTCGATGTTCTCTGACAACAAGATGATCTGCTGATGCTTCATAATCAACAATCGCGATGTGATTTCATCGAGCTCGGTTCTGGAGAACGCTCTCGTCAACCAATCCCGAAGAACGTCGATTTGACCACCGATGTGGAGGACCTGTCTTAATGAATCGACTTTCAGAGGAACTCGTGTGTGCTTTGAAGAAACTTTGTATCCCATGGTCATATAACGACATTTCGAGAGGACCAAATTCTTCACGGTTCGTGCACTATTCGCGCAAATTCAATCGGCAAAGACGGTTTTGCGCAACTTGGACTTACCAGAGTTACAAGAAGCATATTGACAATGGCAATGCCCCAAGCGATGAAAATCAGATGGACGATCTGGACCACTGTGACAGTCACATAGATAGGATATGTACTAATTTCGAAAGGTAGTTTCATCTTCAGGATAAGCTCCCGATTATATGGCTCCCATTTCTTAGGATCGCCCGCGTTAGCGGCGAGGACCCCGAGACTGTAGAGGCATACTGAGAAAAAGTTTGTATGAAAAATTATCCTCGAAATACGACGTGCGAGAAATGTCGCTTTAGTCATGATGTTCAGGCTGTGGTGGTTCGACGTGTGATCTTGCCAGTTCATAGTCATTATTCGCAATATATCGCTGAACTTTCTACGGAAGACCGGACTCGATGTTGAAGTTTGTCTAACTGTCAGTTGTCACGTGAGGTGACGCGATACAAGCCTCGATCACGAGGTCTTTAACACGTCTTACCGTTGATTGATCCACAGGATAATGAGCTTGATGAAGAACAGGGAATGAGTCATCGCGCTGCTCACTCCGTCCATGAACTCGGAGAAGTTATCTGTATCACTGTTCACGATTATGTAGCCGTACTGAAAGACCTGAGCTGTTGTCATCGCTATGATGCAGTACGATCGGAAGAGCACGGTTGACGGTAAATATGGCCAAACCCCATAAAAGTGAAGCCCGACTTTCAATAACCAACTAAACGTGCTCGTCCGCATCCCTCTTTCTTCGGAAACGCTTCGTATGAGACGAACGAGTGATCGCACTAAAATCTCTCTTTTTCTCCTTTTCTCTCTATCTGGACTTTTCTCTGCCGGATCGACGAACTCACGCCGAGTCGAACTCACACCCGTGTCGTCGACCATAGGCTGGTCGAATCACTCTTCGTTATTAAATATTACTGGTAGTACAGCGTGTAGACGAAAATGCAACTACGGGCAACTGCATTGCTAAAACTGTAATTGCTCGGCGATTCAACAAAGCGGTTTCTCCTGACCGTGAAGTAAGCGCGTACTTTCTTCCCATGTCGACCAACTTCCTCTCGCGATGTCATTGTATGTCTATTTTAAAAATGCATGTAAGGTAAAACTCTCCTCGAGGAGGAAAGAGGCTTCCACGAGCCGCTGGCTCTATGTTCCACCCTCTTTCTACCACATTGAACTGTAAATTCTTGTATGAGAAATTTTGCTGCGAGGGGTGCGTGCTTGCGAAAATCGATGAAGAAGAAAAAGAAGTGGAGACTTGTCTTGAAATTATGGGGTTCTGCTTATTGAAAAAAGAAAAGACGTGCTTCCAGCACAGAAATCATAATTCAAGTCACGTTTCTGAGGGCATTTGCTGTCGAAGAAAATCGAACGGTTTACCAACGATGCTGGTGAACGAGAATGGGAGAAGAAGTGAATTTCGACGAATTTCTATTCTTCGAAATCGGAGCAAGTATTAAGTTGAGCCACAGCAGAACATTATCGAATATCGTACGAAATAGCGCTGTAAAAGTATTTTTCCATAGCCTGAAGTGTGTGAAGTTTAACGAAGTTGGGGTCATATGCAAAGATAATCTTGTCGACAATCGAAGTCTAAGATTTTTGAAAAGTATTAAAACCCGCGCCGCGTTTCCTGCATGTTTTCCTCCTTGAAGCTGCCCGGTCGTGGTGCAAGATGGAAAAGTTTTTTTGCTTTATGGGAAAGAATTATGAACATTGGACGGGAGGCGAGTTCGTCGAAATGGGGGTTTGATGAGATAAAGCACAATAAGTTTCGCACCGCAGATATTTGCAAGAGGGTAACTAGGGGAAGCGAACACGATCACGACGCATGTAGGAAGAATAAAAACAAAGTTTTGCAAATTGGAGTTGTCATTGATGGAAGTGAATATCTTGAAATGTTATTATATATACAGGGTGTCCCAAAAGTAACGGACTACCCTAATAACTCTTCAGTATTGAAGTTTCAAGGAAAATGATCTGAATAAAAGTTGTAGGGATTTAAGTGAGCTACCTTATGATGACCTTGACTTTAATTTCGACCTCTATTTTCAAGGTCATTTGAAGGTCAACTTGCGTTTTTCAAATGTGAACCTTTATTTTTATTACACTTTTTTTTCTACCAATTAATTTGAACAATTTTTATCTAAAATACTTTTTTATTTTCCTAATATTTTTTGAGATATTTGAGGAAAACTTGATAACTTTTTCAATATTTAACTTATTAACTTATTAACGATATCTCGCTATTTGTCGGAAGAAAAAGTGGTACTATACTTTCTTGCTTTATTTGGTCTCAAGAATATATTGTTACAGTAACGTCCTTATTTTTGTTAATTTGATGATTTTGAAATTTCCAAAAGTCTGTAAGTTAACAAAAGTCAAAGCGCTATTGTAATAATATACTCTTAAGACTAAATAAAACAAGAAAGTCTAGTACCACTTTTTCTTCCGACAAATAGTTAGTGAGATATCGTAAGTTAAATATTGAAAAAGTTATCAAGTTTTCCTCAAATATCTCAAAAAAATATTAGACAAATAAAAAAATGTTTTAGACAAAAGTTGTTCAAATTAATTAGTAGAAAAAAAAACAGTGTAATAAAAAATAAGAATTCCCATTTAAAAACGCAAGTTGACCTTCAAATGACCTTGAAAATAGAGGTCAAGGTCAAAGTCAAGATCATCATAAGGTAGCTCATTTAAATCCCTACAATTTTTATTTAAATCATTTTCCTTGAAACTTCAATATTGCAGAGTTATTAGGTGGGTCCGTTACTTTTGGGACACCCTGTATATGTTTTTTAACTTGTATTGCAAAAAAAACACGAATGGATTTAAAAACAAATAATGTAAAATATTTGAAATAGGGATGTTATTTAGAGAAAAGATGCATTTATTTTCATACTACTGTGAATATCACTAATGCTCTACGACTCGTGTAATTCTATTGTAATAGCCAGTATAAACACTTTGCCTACCTTCAATACATCGCCAAGAGCACCGACATATATGACGCCGATGCCTTTACGACCTGTAACGTTATCGTTCATCATTTATCGCGCACAAATGTACAATACACATCTATTTGCGGATCAATCTTTGCGGACGAATCTTACGCTAGTGAAACGCTCCAAAGAAAGGTCCATAATTTTCCCGCAGGTGATGGTCAGTCTTTTTTGCGATCTCAAAATGATGAATAATACGATCTGACTGTCTTTCGCCGCAACGTCGTACCAAAGGGAATCATATGCTGCCTCTCCGATCATTTTGCTCTAAAAGAATGATTGATCGATTGCATAAATTGTTGAAATCGCCAAGAATGCGATTACCTTGGCGCTCAGATATTCGCCGGCGTAGCAATATATGAACACGTCCAGGTTCATCGTGACGTAGAACATGAAGGACTTGACTAAGATAGCCGCGGCGTTGGGTTCACCGACCGACTGCAATATTCGCAGGATCGATTCAGTACAATTAGATACAATTGTATTGATGATACAACGGTATTCTTCAGATACCAATAGCGAAGGTCACTTTCGACCGCGATACTCACGGTGGCGATGACGAACCCTAAACAGCAGATGATCAGGGTGTCGGAAAATAATATCATGAATGCGATGTACGTGTAGAGGTTCTCGATGTTCTCCGACAATAAAATGATCTGCTGGTGTTTCGTGATCAACAGTCGTGACGTGATCTTATCGGACGGTTCTGACTCGTTTCTGGAGAATGCTCTCGTCAACCAGTCCCGAAGAATATCGATCTGACCACCGATGTGGAGGATCTGTCTTAATGAATCGACTTTCAGAGGAACTCGTGTGTGCTTTGGAGAAACACTTTGTATCTCATGGTCACATAACGACATTACGAAAAAATCGAAACCTTCACGGTTCGTGCAAATTCGATCGGAAACGTCGGTTCTCACGCAACTTGATCTCACCAGAGTGACGAGAAGCGTATTGACAACGGTAATGCCCCAGCCGACGAACATCAAATGGACGAACTGGACTACCGTGATTGTCACGTAGATGCGATACGTGCTAATTTCGAACGGTAGTTTCATCTTCAGGATAAGCTCCCGATTATACGGCTCCCATTTCTCAGGATCGCCTGCGTTAGCGGCGAGAACTCCGAGACTGTAGAAGAATACTGAGAAAAATTGCATGAGGATAATTATCCTCGAAATGCGACGCGCAAGAAATGTCGTTTTCGTCATAATGCTCAGGCTGTGGTGGTTCGACGAGTGATCCTGCCAGTTCATCGTCATTATTTGCAATATTTCGCTGAACTTTCTACGGAAGACGGGACTCGATGTTGAAGTTTGTCTAATTGTGAGCTATCGCGTGAGATGACACGATATGACGTGAGATGACTCGGTCACGAGGTTGTTAACATGAGCGCGTCTTACCGTTGATTGATCCACAGGATAATGAGTTTGATGAAAAGTAACGAAGAGGCCATCGCGCTGCTCACGCCGTCCATGAACTCGGAGAAGTTGTCTGTGTCACTATTCACGACCACATAGCCATACTGAAAAACCTGAGCTGTACTCAACGCCATGATACAGTACGATCGGAAGAGCACCGTTGACGGCAAATACGGCCAGACGCCAAAAAAGTGAAGGCCGATTTTCACTATTTGACTAAACGTGCTCGTCCGCATCCCTCTTTCTTCGAAAACGCGTCGAAAATGCGGAGTCGTACGAGACGATCGAGTGATTCCAATCAGACTAAAATCTCTTTTTTTTCTTTCTCCCTCTATTTCTGTCTTTCTTCGCAGGGTCGACAGTCGAACTCATGCTCGTGTCATTGACCATTCGAATCGCCCCTCGTTATTAAATATTACTGAAAGTACAGCGCGCAAACGAAAATGCAACTACGCGCAACTGCACTGCTAAAACTGTAATTGCTCTATGACTCACCTAAAGCGATTTTTCCAGTCCGCGAAGTAAGCGCGTACTTCCCTCACCTGTCACCCAACTTCCTCCCGCGATGTCATTGTATGTCCATTTTAAAAATGCAACATGTAAGGTAAGGCTCTCTTTGAAGAGATTTCCACGAACGGCTGGCTTCATGTTCCACCCTCTTTCAACCACGTTTGAGCGTAAACTTTTGGATGAAAAGTTTTGCTGCGGGGGTGCGTATTCTCGAAGACTGGTGAAGTAGAAAAAGAAGTGAAAACTTGTCTCGAAATTATGGCGTATTGCTCATTGTGAAAGGAAAAAACGCGCTTCCAACACAGAAATCACGATTCAAGATTTAGTGTGCTATGGGGCATTTTCTGTCAAAGAAAATCGGACTGTTCATCAACAATGCGATTAAGTGAGAACGGGAGAAGTAAATATCGTCTGTTGATTCTTCTTCGTAATCAAAGCTAATATTTAATTGAGTCAGAATAGAACGTGATACCGAACATTGACCGTACGAGTATGTTTCCATAGCTTGAAGTGCGTGAAATTTGACAGAGTTGATTTCTTTAAAAGTACGAGGAATCGCAAGGCGTCCCCTGCATGTTTTCCTTCCATTAGGCTGCCCGGACGCGGTATGAGATGGAAAAGTTTTCTTGCTGATGGGGAAGAATCGCGAAGGGTGCACAGGAGGCAAGTTCGTCGAGACGGGTGTTCGCTGGCATAAACTGCAACAAGATTACAGTTTCGTACCACAGATATTTGCGAAAAGGTAACGAGAGGGTAGCGAATATAATTATGACGATGGGGATGTACGCTGCGCGACATGTAGGAAGAATAAAAATAAAATTGCCAAGTTATAAATTTGTAATATTATTATAAATTTGGAATCGCCATTGATGCAAGTAAGTATGTACGTACTTCGATACGTTACATATATTTTTTGTATACACATATATGTATATATATATATATTTATATATATATTTATTTATTATCTTTCTTTAAATTTTATACTGCAAAAAAGACATAAATATATTTAAAAACAAATAACGTAGGAGAATAGAAACAGGTTTGTTATTTATAGAAAAACAAGTCCATTTCTATATTTTATTCTATATTCTATATATTCCATATTTCTATATTATTACTGTAAATTTCATTAGTTCACTGTTACTCTATTGCTTATACAACGCTATGTTATCAATCAGTATTTCGTCTATCAAGAGTCCATTGCCAATAGTACCGATATATATGAGCCTGATGCCTTTATGACCTGTAACGTAACCGTTCGTCATTTATCTCGTATAATTGTGCAATTATAAATGTCAGTATAAAAAGTAACGAGAAGGCTACAAATAAATGCCGATTTGTCAATCTTCGCAGCGAATCTTACGCTAGTGAAAAGTTCCAAGGAGAGATCCATGATTTTGCCGTTTGTGATCGTCAGTTGCTTTTGCGCTCTCATTATGATAAACGAGATTATGCTGGTATACTTGCGGAGCATCGTACCAGAGACAATTGTACGCCGCCTCTATGATTTTTATACTCTGAAAAACAAAGGGGATGAGATCGTTGGGGTGGACAAAACAAAGGGGGTGAATCGTTGAGATCGTCGGAGACACTAACCTTGAAGCTCAGATATTCCCCGGCGAAACAATATATGAAGACTTCGAGATTCATTGTGATGTAAAACAATATGGACTTCACTACGATTACTCCACCATTGGGCGTACCGATCGACTGCGATTTTCGTGTTCACGGTTTGGTAATTCAGTGGGAATTAATTGTATCGGGGTAAATTAAGCCATTTGCATCAGCAGCGAATGTATTAAGATTCGGTGATATGAGAATATTTATATTATTTTTGAAAAATCTCTTTTATACATAAAATTTTTTTTGAGGGCAATACTTTCAAAGATGCAAACGGATGAACGTAACGTTCTTTTGGTACTTCCACGGTGTTTTTATCGAGTATCGCAAAATATCTGTATTCTCAAATATCTTTATCCGATATTTTTCGTCGTTCATGTTACTTACGCTAACGATGATAAAGCCTAAACAACATGTAATCAGCGTATCCGACAATAGTATCATTAATGCGATGTACGCATAAATGTTATTAATATTGGTTGAAAACTTGATGATCTGCTGGTGCTTGAAGACTATCGAGCTTATTGTAATCTCGTCTGTCTTACATTGCGACGTATCCTTGGAGAACATTTTCGTGACCCATTCGCAAAGAATATCAATTTGCCCACAATCGTGAAGTATCTAAAATTTATTAGATATGAGGAGATTTTTGAAAAAAAGATAGAAAAGAATTATTTTCGAAGTTAGAAAATTATATCCAGAAAATACGCGTGAATCATTACGTCACTAGAAATGGTTTTGAATGAGATAATATAGACTCACCAGAGAGAGCAGGAGCGAATTAATAAAGGTGATACCGCAGGCGATCGACAACAGATGGACGAACTGCACGCCAATAAGGCCCCAATAAATCGAATTTGTCATATTGATTGGAAAGTCCACCTTTAGAAATTGCTCTCGCGCTCCCGGGTTTGCGACCTTGTAGGGATCGTGCGCGTTAGAAACGAGCGTTCCATACATATAGAACAGCACAGAGACCACTTGCAGACTGATGATCAACTTCGAGACGCGATGTGCGACATGTGCTGTCTTTGTCATCACACGTGAGCCGAAGTCGTTCGAGGTGTAATTCCGCCAGTCGGCGTCCATCACTTGTAATATCTCTTGAAATGTTCTACGGAGAAGACTAGGTTCGCATCGGGTTCGTGCTAACGTTTGCCTGGCGAGAAGCTACCGAGAGTCGCGTTTTATCACAGGATCAGATCGAATATGAATTTTATTTTGGAAAATTACTAGTGCAATCGTAGTGAATTTCGTAGGTGAAGAAAATTTCTTTTTCCAACGAAGGTCTTGCTGCTTAAATTACTAATAACATTATTTATGTATAAGTTGCTCTGTATCTGCAACGATAATCCAGATGCGAGATCGCGTTACCTCATGATTCACCGTTGATTATGCCACAATATGTTGAGTTTAGTGAAAAGTAACGAGGAGACCATTGCACTGCTCAGCCCCTCTATTAATAGAGGGAAGTTACCCATAACCATGTACACATACACGTACCGATATTCAAAGATTTGAGCCGTACACAGTACCATGATCCAATATGATCGAAACAATACGGTGGTCGGTAGATACGGCAGAATGCCGTATATGTGAAGGCCGAATTTCACCAGTCGACTGAGTGTACTCGTCAACATTTCTTACAAATCCCTTCGTGAACGACAAGTGATATTTCGCGGAGGGACTTGAACCAGGTCTACATCGTGAAGTAACTTCACCTGTAGCTAAGATCTCTCCGCAGGTTACGATCGCTCGACCGAACCCAGTACCACGTCATCGGGCTTTAGCATATTTGAATTGCCATTCTTTAAATATTCATGTTGCATCTCATACAAAATTGCAGTTGTGCGCTACAGTAATTTCAGTTCCGACAATAACTTCCGCGATTGAAGATCAAAGGATGCATCGTGTGCTTTGGTCGTGTATATAAATATGCGCGCTCTCATTAAAAATGCAACGAGTAATATCGCTAAAAGAATATATTTTTCTCGAGCTATTCGCTGCGCGCGCATACTTCAAAATTGCTTCGGCAATAAAGATGTCGCCAGGATGTCGCGAGGCCGTAAGGTGAGGACGTATAGCGACGAGAAGACTAGCCGATGCGTGAAGATAGCAGTATATGTCGTGAATGCTCGCGAGGAGGATCGGACAGTCGACTGATAACGGCATAAGTAGGAATAAAGCGTTGATGAAAAGACAAACTTCGATGGGTGATATTTGTTCTTCTTTCATGAAGAAAGAGCTGGAACGGATGTGTGATATTAGGTACTGTTAAATATGTCTTCTTTTTTATTATACTGCGTCAGAATGTTTGGCAATGTATATTGCTCGGGAGAATTCACTTGTGACTTCGCAAATAATCTTCATATGAACTAAACGGATTCGTCGCGATGACCAACCGATACCTCAGAAAAAGAAACGTTACCTTTGCTCGCTGGTTCACACAGATGAATCCGTCGACTTTCTTAAGATTAAGAAATTCACTAAATGCTCAAAGAAAGATGCGAGAATGCTTCTCGCAAGATAAAGAATGGCAAGCGTGAGCGAAGCAGAAGATAAATGCGTGAGTAATGATTGGCAGGTGTCATATTTATGTCACTTTAAAATTGAACAATTGTTTTTCAATTTTGACAAATTTACACTCTGAAAGAGAATTTTCGCCATGTTCGCTGAAAGTTTTACAAATGAGTAAATCCTTTTATTTGGACTATTGGAATAATTATAATATCAAATCGGAAGAAAAAATCATTGTATTTACGACTCTATGCGTATATCTTATAAGCTGCTTATATACTGTGCTTGTCAGTTATCGCATAGAGAGAGAACTGAAGCTACAGCAAATCGATGTTTCAGCAAACTATATCCGCTCGTTTATTCGGATATATTTGTTATAAAACATCGTTCACTCTCTGCAGAAACTCACTAATTATGTGTACAGCTGGTGACAGTAATAAATGTACAATATCCTTTTCACATACGAATATATAGGGTGTCCGGAATTTTTCAAAAACAAAAAATTGTGAAGATTAATCAGATGAAAGTGAGAAGAAAGTTCATGTACCATTTTGCAAAAATCGCAATAATTATTAAGTTATTAATGATTGAAAATGATCACATCTAGAGATTTTTTAATTGATAATTTGGAAATTTGCGTACTTATTTGCAAAATAAGCGACAAGTGCAAGATTCAAAGTTCAAAGTTCAGTATAATAATACTAATATCTATCGCTAGACACAATAGCCGTCATATAATTGTAGATTAGATTATTTTGAACAAAAAAGTCCTATATATATGTACACACACATATATAATCTGAACTATAATTCTAAATTTGAATATGATAATATATGATAATAAAAAAAATGATGAATTATAATTTGAACATATATAATTTGAATTATATCATATAACATTATATTATATAATTTATTATATAATATATTATATAATATATTATATAATATTATATAATATTATATAATATATTATATAATATTATATAATATATTATATTATATTATATTATATGATTATATATATAATATATTGGGTTGGCAACTAAGTGATTGCTTAAATAAGAATGAAAATTCAAAATTTTTAATTTGCTTTTTTAAATTTTTTTCAATGCATGTATGCGATACATTGAGCTTCTCTGCAATATCACGTGTTGTGCTATGACGATCTGAATCGATAATGGCCTTGATATGGGTCTCATCGACTTCAACTGGACGGCCAGATCGTTGAGCATTTTTCAATGAAAAATCACCAGAACGAAATCTGGCAAACCAATTTTGACACTGCCTTTCTTTCAAGGCTTCATTCCCATATACGGCATATAACTTCTTGTGTGCTTGCGATGCGTTCTTGCCTTTTCGGAAATAATACAATAAAATATGTCTGAAGTGCACGTCTTGCTCTTCCATTTTTAAATTGGGATAAAAACAAAACTAAAGAACTAATCGATATAATTTTTGTACTAAATGAAAGGTAGAAGTCCAAACAATAAGAAAAAAATATAGGTTAGGTACTTTGAACACGTTAACGAAACAAAAGAAAGTGTAAAATCCATCTGTCGACAAAATCCGCAATCACTTAGTTGCCAACCCAATAATATAATATATTATAATATTATAATATAATGTTATATTATAATTAATATATATATATATATAATATTATATTATAATATAATATAATATAATATAATATAATAATATTATATAATTTATCATATAATTTAAATAACACATCTCTTAAACAAAACACATTGATATATATTGTCGATAATATCTCTGTTCATTAATTGTACACTTGCAATTACAGGAAACACTGATGAATTAGCAAATATTCGTACTTACCAAGGTTAACAGTAAGAAGTCCAACACATCTAAGATATTAGCGGTACTCATCTGACGAATAAATTGTGTAACGAGAACAGCTATGTAAACTGATCCGCTCTCTATGTGGGAAGACATCCATCTTGAGGAACGGTTCTACCGGGATAATCTTCCGATTGCGACTCTTTTTAGTGATCTATATATCTTTCTCTTTCTTTTTGAGTGAGTATTAATGACTAAGTTACATGTAAATAGTGAGTTGATGATATTATATATGTTATATGTTCATAAATTTATGGCAAACGTAATAATTAAATATTTATTATGTAACTTGTTGTGTAATCTTAAACTAAAGGCAAAAGTATACGACACACATCTTACCGCTGATTACCCCACAAAATTACGAGTCCGTTTTCTATGAACCAGTTGAGCGCAAAGTTAAAAAGTTTCGCGTTCCTAGGAGACTATTGTGAGGATAAGAAACAAAAAACTTATCGCGCGAGTTTGTACGGATGTTGTTGAAGAGACAGACTGCATGCTAAGATTATAGTTTGCACTGATCATGGTTAATCGCGAAAAGTTATGAGTATGATTGTAATCGAACAATATAAAAAAACACGGAGAAAGCAAAAGTTCACCTCGAGCCTCAAGTTCGACTTCTCTTTATGAAAAATGAGCATCTTAGAATATTAATACATACACATACACACACATACATTTTTTTAACTTGTATTGCGAGAGAAAAACGCGAATACATTTAAAAATAATAACATAGGAGAATTAAAATAAGAGGGTTAATTGAAGAAAATACATATATTTTCATATCGCTATTATGAATTCCATTAATGCTATATTGCTCAATGATATTTTACGTAATAACCAGTATTACCACTTCGTCTATCTTCAGTACATTGCCAGTAACACCGATATGTACGACGCCGATGCCTTCATAACCTGCAACATCATCGTTTGTCATTTATCGTGCTGAAATATTCAGAGACAAATATTCAATTATAAATATCAGTATAAAAAGTAACTGGAAGGCTATAAGAATGAATATCTATATGTCGATCATCGCGGATGAATCTTACGCTAGTGAAACGTTCTAAGGAAAGGTCTATGATTTTGCCGCTCGTGATCGTTAGTCGTCTTTGGGCTCTCAATATGATGAACAACATCACGTGGCTATATTTGTTCGGAGTGTTGTACCAGAGAGAATCGTACGCCGCGTCCGTGATTTTTCTACTCTAAAAGACAAAAGGGAATGGGATCGATTGATCGTTAAGATCGTTAAGATCGTTAAGATCGTCGGAGATGCTAACCTTGGCGCTCAGATGTTCCCCGGCGAAGCAGTATATGAAGACTTCGAGATTCACCGTGATGTAAAACAACACAGACTTTACCAGAATCGCTCCACCATTGGGTGTGCCGATCGACTGCGATTTTCATGATCACAGTTTAGTGATTCGGTAGGAATTAATTATATCGGTGCAAATTAAGCTACTTGCATCGGATGTATTGAGATTCAGTGATATGAGAATATTTATATTATTTTTGAAAAATCTTTTCTGTACATAAAATCCTATTTGAGGACAAAATATTTCCGAAATCTCTCTCTTGACCCTTTGAGGCATAGTGATAAATATACTTATCACCTATTTATTCCCACATTTTTATGAAATATTTGAGGGATTCTTATCGGGTTTTTTGCGTTTTTTAACTTCTTATATGGTATAGGAACATACATGAAAGGTTGAAAAATGTTTTACATAAATTGTCCATTTATTATAAATAAACAAAGTGTGAAAAGTACACATTTTTACAGAAAAAAATCATTTTCCACGAATTATGAATGTATTTTTTGCTCAAAATCAAGATATGGGGTTTTTTTTGGGTCGCTGATTACGAATCTGAGGTTCAAATTCCAAACTTAATTTTCTAAGATGGCGGATTCAAGATGGCGGATCATAGAATTTTTATTAAATTAGCTAAAATTGTATTCTGGTTAGTTTTTGAGCTCGCTGATTACGAATCTAAAGTTCACGTGGGGCAAAAAGACCTTGAATGTGTGATCAAAGCATAAGATGAACGCATGACTGATGATTGTCAGATGTCATATCGGTCACTAAAAAAAAAAAGTTAGACGCAGAACACACACGCACATATTTTTTTAGCTTGTATTGTAAAAAAAAGACGCAGATACATTTAAAAACAAATAACGAATGGGAGAATTAAAACAGGAGCGTTATTTGAAAAGAATGCGTATATTTTCATATTGTTATTGTGAATTCCATTAATGCTGTACTGCCCATACAATGCTATTTTAACAACCAGTATTAATACTTTGTCTATCTTCAGTACATTGCCAGTAACACCGATATGTATGACGCCGATGCCTTTACGACCTGTAACGCCATTGTTCGTCATCTATCGCGCGCAAATATGCAATTATAAACATCAGTATAAAAAGTAACAGGGAAGCTACAAGAATAAACATCTATTTGTCAATCATCGCGGGCGAATCTTACGCTAGTGAAACGTTCCAAGGAAAGGTCCATGATTTTGCCGCTCGTGATCGTCAATCGCCTTTGCGCTTTCAATATGATGAACAACATCACATACTTGTATTTGCTTGGAGTGTTGTACCAGAGGGAATCGTAGGCCGCGTCCGTGATTTTTCTACTCTAAAAGACAAAGGGAATGGGATCGGTGGATCGTTGAGATCGTCGGACGCTAACCTTGGCGCTCAGATGTTCCCCGGCGAAGCAGTATATGAAGACTTCAAGATTCATCGTGATGTAAAACAACACAGACTTCACCAGAATCGCTCCACCGTTGGGCGTGCCAATCGACTGCGGTTTTCGTGATCACAATTTAGTGATTCGATATTAAGATTCGGTGATATGAGAATATTTATATTATTATTGAAAAATCTTTTCTAAATGTAAAATTCTTTTTGAGGGAAATATTTTCGAAATCTCTCTTAAAGATGTAAATGAGTGAATCTAACCTTCCCTCGATACTTCCACGATATTGAACTTTTTATCGAGTACACAATATATCTGCATCCGATATTTTTCTTCGCTCATGTTACTTACGGTAACGATGATGAATCCTAAGCAACACGTGATCAAAGTGTCCGACAGCAGTATCATCATTGCGATATACGTATAAACATTCTCGATGTTGTCCGAAAATTCGATGATTCGCTGGTGTTTGATGACTACCGAGCGCGTTGTGAACTCTTCTGTATTACACTGTGACGTATCCCTGGAGAACATTTTCGTGAGCCATTCGCAAAGAATATCAATTTGCCCACAGTCGTGCAGTATCTAAAATTTACTTGATATGAGGAGCTTTTTGAGAAAGATAGAAGAGAATTAGGTAATTATGCATAAAAGAGGCCCCCTTCCGATTTAATTTATTTTTAAATATGTTGTTCCAGAAGTCTTCCTAAGTCTTCCTGAGTAGTTTCATACACATATATAACGGTCGGACGCAAATAGCTTCGAAAATACAAGCTGAAAAACGATGAAAGTAATAAATATGAAAATTCATTTAACGTAATGAATCACCGAAGCACACACACATACAGACACACACATCGAAGGGGGGTGCGGGTGGGGGAGCCTTGGGCCGAAAACCCCCCACCCGAAGCCTCCTTGTCTGGTCGAACTTGCGTCATGTAGAAAATCGCAAAATCATGTGACACAGAACAATACGATTTTCTATATGAAGCGAGTTTCATCCGTCAAGGGGGAGTGCAGGTGGGGGGGCCTGTTTGTTTATGTTTTCAAAATTACTCTATTGGTTTGTTTATGTTTGAATTTTTTAATATATTTTCACCTAAATATATGAAAATATAATAGCCAAAATTCGTTTATTTTTATACGTGTTATTTCTATCCTTTCTCAACTTGTATCTCTGAAGCTATTTGCGTCTGACCCTTATATATGTATATGAAATGACTCAGAAAGACTCCCCCAACAACATATTTAAAAATAAATTAAATCGGGGAGGGGGCCCCTTTTATGCATAAATACCAAGAATTACTTTCGAAGTTGATTAGAAAATCATATTTGTAGGATACGTGTGAGTTATCATGTCACCAGCGAGGATTTTAAGTGAGAGGATATGGACTCACCAGAGTGACAAGGAGCGAATTGATAACAGTGATACCGCAGGCGACTAGCATTAGATGAACAAACTGCACGATCGTAATGCTCAAATAAAGCGAATTTGTGCTGATATTGAACGGAAAATCCATTTTTAGAATGAGTTCTCGCGCGTACGGCTCCCATCTGTTGGGATCACCTGCGTTAGCAGCGAGCACTCCATAAGTGTAGAAAAACACAGCGACAACTTGCAGGCCGATGATCAACCTTGAGGCGCGATGTGCGACATAGGCTGTTTTCGTCATCAGATTTAAGCCGAAGTGGTTTGAAGTGTAATTCCTCCAGTCGGCGTCCATCATTTGTAATATCTTTTGAAATGTTCTACGGAGAAGATTAGGTTCGCACACCGGGTTCATATTAATATTTGCTTGACGAGAGGCTATTAAGACTCGCGTTTAATCAGGGGATCAGATCGAATATAAATTTTATTTTGGAAAATTACAGGGGCAAGTCGTAATGGATCTCGTAGGTTTGAAAAGAATTTGTTTTTTTCAACAAAATTTCAGCTGTTTAAATTACTAATAACCTCATTTATATATAAGTTGTCCGGTATCTGCGGCGATAATCCAGATGGCGAGATCGCGTTATCTCGTAACTTACCGTTGATTGCTCCACAATATGGCGAGTTTGATGAAGAGCAACGAGGAGGCCATCGCACTACTTACTCCATCCATGTACTCGGAGAAGTCATCCGTATCAATGTTTACGATCACGTATCGATATTGAAAGACTTGAGCCGTACTTAGCGCCATGATCCAATACAATCGAAACAATACGGTGGTCGGTAAATATGGCCGAATGCCGTAAAAGTGAAGGCCGATTTTTACCGCCCGACTGAGTGTACTCGTCACCATCCCCCTTCTCGTACAAATCCTTTCGTGAACGACAAGCGATATCTCGTGGGGGAGATGAACTCGGACGGGGTCTATGTCGTGAAATAACTTCACCCGTGGCTGAGGTCTGCCCGCGGGTTACGATAGCTCGATCAAACTCAGCACCACGTCATCGGCCATTGGCACATTCGAATTGCTATTCATAAAATATTTACGCTACATTGCGTACAAAACTGCAGTTATATGTTATAGTAATTTCAGTCTCGATGACAGCTTCTGCAATTGAAAATTAGAGGACGCCTCGTATGCGCTGGTTGTACATGTAAATGTGCGCGTTTACATTAAAGATGCAACGAAGAAAGTAATTTCGTAAAGTAAAAGAACATTTCTCCCCTGAGCTGCCCGCCGCATGCGCGTAGTTCAAAAAGTTGCTTCGCCGGGAAAAAGAAGGTGTCGCCAAGATGTCGCGAGGTCGCAAGGTGAAGACGTATCGCGACCAGCCATTGTCTGAAGATCGCAGTACATGTCGTGGGTGTTCACAAGGAGGATCGAACAGTCGACCGATGGGATTGCAAGTGAGGACAATGCATTGGTGAAAAGGCGAATCTCGACGTGCGATTCTTCTTCTTCCACGCAGAAAGAGACGAAACGGCTGTGTGATATTTGGTAATGTGTAATGGTAGTGTGATATATGTTAAATATGTCTTCTTTAAAAGACTAAAAGAAAAACCGATATTGAAAAAAAAAGGGAAAAAACATCATTCTGCTCGTCTACATGGCTATACCCGTCGATTTTCTGAATAAGAAATTTGCTAATTGTGTAAACGAAGATTTACGTGAGATAAAGAAATCAGGAAAATGTGGTCATAAAGCATAACATGAACCCATGTCTGATGATTGTCTATATTATTAAAAAAAAAATTGGACGATTTTCTTTCGGCTTTGTTCGGCGAATTCATCCCCTAAGAGAATTTTTAGTACGTTCGCTTAATATCTCGGGAATGAGTAATTCCTTTTGTTTGGCCGGTATAATAAAAATATTTTTTTTTGGATATATAAATTTATTGCAATCTGTCTATATAGACATTCAGCAGTAGTTTAGGCGTAGCTTTTGATAGTCGTGCGTGGAATGAGCCCAATGGTTCACCCATTACCAATAAATCTTCTAATCAAAGATTAGATATTAGGTCCTGTAGGTATCCTTCTCTTTAGCCTGTAGAATATGCTCTTCGGGTTCTTTAACTGTGATGCCAAAATGTTTGGATGATTTTGTATACAAGTTTTATATGCTTCGGTTTTAATTTTAACTTCGTTTTTGACTGTAGGAATGTCCAGGTCATGATGGATTCTGTTGTTAGTTAAATACCACGGTGCGTTAGTGATCATTCGAAGTATTTTTGATTGAAAACGTTGTAGAATCTCTATATTAGAGTTTGCCGTTGTACCCCACAGCTGTACACCATATATCCAAATAGGCTTGATGATGCTTTTATATAACAGCAATTTATTTTCAAGTGATAGTTGTGAATTTCGACACACAAGCCAATATAGCTTCCTCAGTTGAATGCCCATTGCTTTTCTCTTGATTATGACGTGTTTTTTCCATGTAAGTCGCCTATCTAAATAGAGACCTAAGTATTTAGCTTCGCTTGACTATGGAATTAAAATTCCATTTTGAGACACATTAGGGCAATTCCCGCGTCTAGTGGTAAAAGTTACATGCACTGATTTCGCTTCATTTACTTTTATACGCCAGTTTTTAAGCCATTTAGAAATATCTTCGAGGCTTCTCTGCAGTTTCGCAGACACCTCCGCAGGATTTACGTCAGTAGCTACAACTGCAGTATCATCTGCAAAAGTTCCTATTATCATTTGTAACGGGAAAATCAAATGTATAGATAATATACAAAATAGGCCCCAATACACTGCCCTAAGGCACTCCGGCCTGAATAGTACAGAGATCAGTTACCACTTCCCTTTGTTTCACAATGAAATGTCGACTATTTAGATATGATTTAATAAATTCATAATGACTAGTTGGGAGAATAAAAATATAAATCGGAAGAAACAACATTGTATTTATCACTCTGTGCTTATACGCTATAAGCTACTATATGCTGTGCTTGTAAACTATTGCACTTGAAGTTATCATAAATCGATGTTTCAGCAAGCAATTCTATCCCCCGTTTATTCGCACATATCTCATATGAAACTTCGTCCATTCTCTGAGGAAACTCGCAAATTGCGTGTACAGTTGGCGGTAGTAGTAGAAGTACAACATTCTCCCTGCACACAGATATGTAAGTAGCTGCACAAAGCACGCTAAAACTTCAGTACATCGCGTGTAACACCGATACGTATGACGCCGAGGCTTTCACGATCTATAACATGAAAGAAGAATACACGATCACCGTGTGGTAACATCGTGATCGCGACGAAGCGACTGAGAAATGCCGAAAAGTCCGCGACTCAATAACACTTGCGTGGGTTTTTCGATCAGGCACGTTTTCGTCACCTCGCGAAAATCTTACGTTGCCAAATTGCTTCAAGGATAGAACCACGAATTTGCCAGCTGTGAGCGTCAGATGCTTCTGCGATCTCACGATCATGAAAAAAAGATCGCGATTCTGATTCGGCTTCAGATCGTACCAAAGTGCTTCGTACGCCGCGTCGCCGATCATTTTACTCTGTAACATACGGCAAGGTTTCCTCGTAGAGCAACCAATCTCGTACTTAGGGCGTCATTTTTTATTTAAGATATTATTCGAGCAGTCATGTTGTATGAAAAAGTTCCTACAATATTTTGAAATAGACTCAAGACGATTTCAGATTTTAAGATTACACATAACGGTCGTTTTTGATATCTTATGAGAAATACACTGACCTTTGAACTGAGATATTCCCCGACGAAACAAAATGTAAACGCTTGTATACTGACGCCGACGTAAAACAATACAGACTTCACCAAAATCGTCGACCCATTCGGGAGGTCGATGGACTAAAATCATTGAGATATCGTGTGTCCCGATAATAAAGTTCGATATTTCAAACTACTTACAATAACGATGAGAAAGCCCAAGCAACAGATGATCAAAGTGTTCGATAGAAATTGAATTAACGCGATGTTCGAGAACAGGACCTCGATGTTCTTAGAAAAGGCGATAATCCTCTGGTGCCGAATGATTAGCATTTTCACGATACTCCCGCATGCATCGCGTTCGATATCTTTTCGCGTAATCGCGCTTAATTTATGCTGCACACTATCGATTTGTCCGCACACGTGAAGAACCTGAATGTCATGAGACATTCTCTCTTTAATCTAGCGAATTGTGTTACGAAGGCCGAATGAATTTTGAAAGAATTTAATGTATATTAGAATTGAAATTGCAGTCTCGGGAGAGATATTTTATATTTTTATTGAGCACCGAATTCGTAGAATAATAATATATAATATAATTATATAATTATTAATAATATAATTATATTATATAATTTAAATAACACATTTGTTAAATGAAACACATTGATGTACATTATCAATAATATTTCCGTTTATTAATCGCCGGAAACACACGGATGAATCAGCAAACATTTTCACTTACCAAAGTTAACAGTAAGGAATCCAATACGCCTAAGATACTAGCGGCGCTTATCTGATGAATAAACTGTGTAACGAGGACAGCTATGTAGACCGACCTGCTCTCGACATGGAAGGGTAGGTCCATCTTAAGGAAAAGTTCCCGGTTGTAGGTCCGATTGTCGTCCTGATGCCACATGAGGGTGCCGGTCGCATAGAATATAACTGATATCGCGTTCGAGAAGATTATCAAATTGGAGAAGCGACGAGCAGCGTAAGTCATTCTGACCATCGCGTGTTCGTCGGACGTGTCGCGCTCTTTCCAGTCCTCGATTGAGCATGCTATGATTTCATCAAGCAGACTATAACGAATTAATTTCGAAAATGACGAGTATGATATTTGTACGTGACGACGACACAGATCTTCTCGTGAAACGTTATCGAAGTCTTATAAATTTGCGATAAACTCCGAGAATATCGAGCGTGGGATCAAAATCGCTCAAGGTCGCTCACGAATCGAGTTCGGCCGAGGATGCCACTTACCGAGCTTTAGAGGTGAGGATGATTAGCTTGATCAACAGCAGGCTGTAAACCATGGCCGCGCTCAGAACGTCCATAAGAAGAGAAATATCGTGCTCCCCGAAGTGAGCGATCAGGTATCGGTACTGAAAGATTTGAAACAACGCCATCAGAGCTATGTACGAGAATTTGCGCGACATCGACGTGCCCGGCCATATGCCGACTAAGCGAAGACCGAACTCCACGGAACGACACATGGTGCTCTTCGTGTCACTCGTCATCACGCAGGTGAATCTCGTGAGCCTCGGCGGCATCCGCACGGAATTTGCTCACTAATTAACACCGCTTAACTCGATCTTCCGTCTCTGTCTACATCTCACAGACGCGATCAACGGAACGGAACGGAGAGGAACCTCGATTCACGTCCCAGTGGATTTGTTCAACCCTCTCGACTCGATCCGAATATCTTCCGCTGGACCCGCAAGACTCTTCCGCTGGAATTCGCAGCGTCATTGACTGCAGCTGGAATATGGACGACAAAACTGTCGATTATAGACTGACCGAAGTCAGTCGTCCGTTGATGTGATTGGCCGCAAGATCTCGCAGAAACTGCAAAATCCGAGGGATTCTACGGTCGCGCGATCCCCACCTCCTCGACCGTGTGATCGACCAATAGGAATTACCATGATATTACCTCTTCGTCTTGGAAGTCACGAGTAAAAAATGCGAATCGATAATTACGATCGCAAAAACAGGGACAGCGGCGGCGAGAATGACAATGAAGCACGCCTCGTGCACCCTCTGCTCGTCGCTCGCTGCACCGTCCGTTATTTGCATTAAAAATGCAACGCGAGCGTACCGTTCAATGCGCGTGGGTGCATAATTTCTTTGGGCAAATGGTTAAGGGTCCCGCACGATAGAGAGAAACGTAGATGATGCAAATTGTAGAACATAAATTCACATGAGGACGAATCGAAAGAGAACGGAGAAGTGGAGATTCACGAAGAACGGCGGGGAGAACTGCGGAGGATCAGGTGGGGAGCACAAAGAAACACAGTTTGAATTTCAATGCAATTGTCGTGTCGATTACGGTGTATTGACGTACTTTTTACATGAGGTCGCGTGTATTCACGATGGACGGTGGTCGTTGCGTTTCTTATAATAGCTATGAATGTACACGAAGAGCATTGCATCTTCGATTGTTCACGCTCTTCAAGACATCGCATGCAACACGGACACGTAGGACGCTGACGTCTTAATAATCTGGAGAAGAAATGTCTTTCACAGCCGATAGCCTTTCCGTGAGGATTATCAGAGCGTTGCATATTGCGGCATTTTGGTCAATCTAATCTAAAAGCTTGGTCAAATCAAGAATGTAAACGCGATGTTCTTATTTATACATGCTTATGGTCAAAAATATTATCTTTTTTCTGCGAGTATGTAAATGAAATTTGAAGCAACAGTATGAAAAAGCTAGCGGTAACTTTCGTTAGACGGCAAGAGAAAAAGCGCGAATCCCGAAGTGCGTTTTACTGTAGTGAAACGCTCCAGCGAGAGATCCGTAAACTTCCCAATCGAGATGGTCAGCTTCCTTTGCGACCTCAGAATCAGCAGTAACATGATACGACTCTGTGTGGGACTGGAATTGTACCATTTCGCGTCGTACGCAGCATCGCCGATCATTCTGCCCTGTTGATGAAGAGTCGCGCTAACAGAAAATCGTTCGGCCGGAATTGGTAAAATTATAACAATGCGTTCCCACCTTGGCGCTGAGGTATTCCCCGGCGTAGCAAAATATGAACGCCTCCAGGGTGATGACGATGTAGAAGAAGAGAGACTTGATCAGCATCGTCGAGTTTTGTGTATCGCCGATCGACTATAACACGGTTGGAAATAGTACATGTCGATGGTTCCGCAAGATTTCCAACTCGATTTTCGAAGTAGATTTTTGGAGAATTCGAGTTTTTTTAAGAGACGTTTACAGAGAGACTTTTGGAGAACAGTTTTCGAATGATCTTCGTTGTTTGTGCGTCAATTGTGACATTCGCGCGCGCTCGATTATTCGCTCGCTCGATCGCTGCGTTACTCACGGTCACAATTACAAATCCGAGGGAGCAAATAACCAAGGTGTTCCACAGGAACTGCATCAGCGCTATGTAGCAGAAGAGCGTCTCGATGTCGCTCGACAGCGCGATAATTCTCTGATGCCGGCGTATTAGTGCATTGACGACCGGGCTCGGCGAGTCGAACGCGTCGTCGCCCAAAGAGATTTCTAACAACCCTCGGCACATAATATCGACCTGACCACCTACATGAAGAATCTAAAAATAACTGTCGATGCCCTGCAGCGTGTTCCCGGCATTGGCTGGCCAAGCCAAGCACAATTGTGTAAGCTGAGAGACTCGGCGGCCGAAAGATTCGGCGGCGTGAGGCGGATCAATAAGATTTGTCGATTTGTTTTCAAGTTATATCTCTCTTACATACTTACATACTACATACACGTAGCATAAAATATAAATCTGAGGGCGAGTGGAAGAAAATTTTAAGCGTTTCTATTGAGCAGTCAAAGGAGTAAGTCTCACGTGGAGTATGTTTTTCAGAGACCGACGTCAGGTGGCAAATGAAATTCACTCACCAGCGAGACGATCAATGCGTTCAGCACGCCGACTATCGTCGCCGCTGCGAGCTGATGGAAAAACTGCACGACCATGACGACTTCGTAAACGGGCGAAATGTTGGACTCGAAGGGCAGCTCCATCTTGAGAAACTGCTCTCGCGTCGGCTCGGAGAACTGTTCGTCCTCGGCCTCATCGGACTCGTCGGTGTGACCGACCAGCACCCCGGTGCCGTAGAGGAGCACCGACATCGAGTAGAGGCCGATGATCAGGTTGGAAGATCGGTGTGAGACGTAAATCGTCCTCGACATCGAACAGGCGGCCCAGCCAGTCGCGCAGTCGCTTCGATCTCGCGCCATCGTCGCGAGGATGTGGTGGAATATCCTGCGAGAAACTTGGCTATTAAGGGCGAGGATGCGGTGACCAGCCTGTTTCCTTTGTGCAGGTATGTGTGCGACTTCGCGATTAGAATTGCCTTTTAAAATTTCTTCTAATGACCCTGGCAAAAGTTGCCTTACGAAGGAAGCAATTTTTGTCTCGCATGTTTAGTTTATTTCATCATATTTTCAGATGCACTCTCAGCAGGCAGGGCATCTAACAGACCTGTTTTACATGTAAAGCGATTCTTCGTACATTTATCTTATTTCAAAAAACAGAAAGAAAACTAATTTGAATTCAGTCCAGAGCTGTTAGCATAGATACGGCTGAGTAGCGTCTGCTTTCCTCGGTCGCAAACTCACCGCCTGTGTATCCAGAATATCGTAAGTTTCAGCAGCAGGAGACTGTAGGACATCGTGGTACTGAGACCGTCCATGAGCCGCGATAAGTCGTCGGTGCGCACGTGTACGACGAAGTATCGGTATTGAAAGGTCTGCGCGATCGTGAGCGTGATCATCCAAAAGGCGCGGCGGAGACTCGAGAAGGATGAGTCGGGCCAAACGCCGATCACGCGAAGACCGATCTCGATCGAGCGGCTGACAAGGCCGACGAGCGTCGAGTCGATCTTCGTGGCCATTGACGGAGCTCCGTGCTGAGGATCGACTCGTCGTTGGCTGCTTCTCACATCGACACCGTCGCGAAATATTCAGACGATGCCTCGTCGAAAACCTGGCCTTGCGCTTCGTGTGACAACTACGTCGAACGCATGGACGAGTACACGGATGAACACAGGGGTGAGTACGCTGGCGTACTCTTCTGATAACCCCCACCCTGACGTTCTTCATGAACCGATGGGGGAGGAATATCTCTGAGATATTGTCGACGCGATGATGGGCAAATTGCCGGATAAGGTTGCAACAGTCAGGTAAGATAACTGCGGCTATAGACGGCGAGAAAAAAAAGAGTAGAGTAGAGTAGCAGAAGACACTCTACGCTTGCTGCAGAAAAAAGAGGCAGAGGAGAGAGGATAAGAACGTCGCGGGAACGTCGCGTCTTCGGAATTACGTTGGGATCCTTAAACATTCAGGAGCCGTGCGCGATCATGAGGGACAGCGCTCGGGGTAATGATCGGACAGGTCGAGACGCCCTGAAGCGTGGCAAAGAAAGAAATAATTATTTGCAGCGTCGTATTTCCGGCGTTACCGCGATGGAAGAGACGAGACTGTGGACTTTGACTGATACGAGCATATATGTATGTGCGACTGTATTACGTTGCGTATAAAATTAATAGAATCCATGAGAGAGAATATGTCGGGTCATATAGTCCGAGTGGTTGAATAAATAAAACGCTCACGTTCACTGCACTTTTCGCGTGATATCCGACGAATCACTGTACGAGTTTGGGCGCGGATAATTTTAAACTTTCGTCCCGCCTTGATATATCGCGTGCACTTAAACGCACCATGCAAATGTTGTATAAACCCCGAAATATGAAGACATCTTTATAATCTGGACAGGGTGCATTGAAAGTTGATCAAGTGAAAAAGCGAACAACAACTGCGCTGTGTATAATATAAAGAAAATAACAAATGGGTGAGAGAGAGAGAGAGAGAGAGAGAGAGAGAGAAAGAGAGAGAGAGAGAGAGAGATGAATCAAATTAATGAAGAGAAGGAGAAACAATAACACAGTGCCAGAAACGTCGCTATTATTAAATCTACTAATTCACTTCGAGATGAAAACAATGAATATAAAATCAAGGTATTCACAACTAATATTGCATAATAATCTAAGGTTTTCAAGATTGCCATAAAGCTGTCTGCAAATCTCTTGCAGCCTCTAATCATCCGAGACGAAAGCTCCGTCCGCGACTTTCGCTGCTGTGACCGCTCCCCGAAAAACAGCCGTTTGCCTCGCAATTTTTCGCAAGTTGCTTTCTTCTTGTCAAACGCAGCTCGTCTCAAAATGGCCGCGTATGATGTTACACTTCTTACCGCTCGATACGTCCACGACCGCGATGGATGAGAGAGAATGGTCGTAATCTTCCGATCTTCAGCTTAATATATCGCGTGAAGCACCGATATGTACGAGGCGGACGCCTTCATCACCTGGCCGAAATAAAACGATGAATTTCGCTGGCTTAACGAGCGGCCGATTATTCCCCGCTCTGTCTTAACGAGTCTTGTCTCGCAAACCGGGCTGCTTGTCTCTCGGTTCGCGCGGTGTATGTAATAAGCATAAATGCAATAAAAACATGACTCCTCTTACGGTCGTAAATCCTTCCAAGGAGAGATCCATGACGTTCCCGGCGCTGATCGTCAACCTCTTCTGCGACCTCAGTATCAAAAGTAACAGGAACCGGCATTCGGCGGGTGTCATTTTATACCAAAGCGATTCGTACGCCGCGTCGCCGATCGATTTGCTCTAAAAGAATGGCGTGATTGCAGATCGATCAAGTGCTGTCGATCAATCGAGTTCTCTACTGACGAGATGAGGCGTGGAAGTTGCTCGCGAGAAGACCGTAAATCATAATAGTGCCGTAATGGAGCGGAATAACGTGCGAACCTTAGCGCCCAGATATTCCCCGGCGAAGCAAAAGATGAAGGCTTCCAGCGTCACGGCAATGTAAAAGATAACTGACTTCATCAACACCAAGGAGACGCCGACCTCGGCGAAAGACTACGGCGGAACGATGACGATAGCCCCGAAAATATTTCGAAAATTTAGTTACGTGCTACGAATTACGTTGGATCAATCGACCGGACTACTCACGCTGATGAACGTGAAGCCGATGCAACAGATAACCACGGTATTCGACATGAACTGCATCAGCGCTATGCTCGAGTAGAGCTCGTCGATGTTATCCGACAGCGTTATTATTCTTTGATGCCGGGCGACCAGCAGCCTTATATTGGCAACGATCGACTCATGCGGCCGAGACGCGTCGTAATGGATCATTGATAATTGCCTGCGCAGGATGTCGATCTGTCCGCTCACGTGCAGCACCTAAATGAGACTATTAATGACCGATAAATATCGTCTTTTCGCATCATAGTCAGCGAAAATCCTCGGACATCAACCCGGCAAGTTAAAAAAGAGAATTGAAAGAGAGAGGTAAACTCGTCTCGTCTGTAGAGCTTACTTCTATGTTTATAGTCGTTGCTTAAAACTCGTCTCACGATAGCTGGACAGCTGGATCTATGCTCAAAGTTAGGTCTCAGGTTCTGAGTTGAATCACACGTGACGTACATAACGTATGTTAGAATCTAAACTCGGACGCGAGTCAGTTCCACGTGAAATAAGTTTCAAGCGACGACTACGAAGAAATGCAGGTAACTCAGATTTTTGTCAACAGTTGTGACTTGCGTCTCATTAGGCTCATCTGAAACACCCAGACCTGAATTCACACAGCCGGACCTGAGCTTTGAATTATATGACATAAATGGTACTTTTTATTATACTTGTCATCGCGATTCAGAACTAAGAAACTCACACCTGACTGATTCGAGACTAGTCTCATGTAACAACTCACCAGCGTGACGACCAAGGAGTTTATCGTAGCGACCAAAGCGGCGATTGACACCTCATGGAGGCATTGGACGACCACCAAGAACTCGAAGAGCGGAGACGCGTCGACCTTGAAAGGGAACTCCATCTTGATAGGCAGCTCTCTCGAGCTAACGTTGAGGTCCTCTTTAAGGTCGCCCGACTGCCGCATCAGGCCGCTCATGGCGTAACACGTCGCGGCGGTGGCGTTGATACTGATCAACATGTTGGAGCAGCGTCGCGACAGACTTGCGTTGTCCGTCATGATGCACAGCAGCGAGTTATCATAGTTGTTATCGTACGCCGACGCATCCCTCCAATCCTTGTCCATCGTCAGCAGGATATCGCAAAATATCCTGCAGCAAAATCGTACTTTGCGTCCTCGCCGGTCTCCTCTTTCCCTGTTCGCCGGAGGGGGCAGAAGAAGCGGGTCTCTCACCTGCGGTTCGACCAGAGAGAGATCAGCTTGAGGAAGCCGAGGCTGTACGCCAGCGTGATGCTGAGCGCGTCGATGAGGTTCGAGATGTTGTGCACATCGAAATGATCGAGAATGTACGCGTATTGAAAGTACAACGCAACCACCAGACTCGTCATGTATGCGGACCAATAAAAGTTCCCGTATGACAGGCCCGGCCAGATGCCAACAAGGCGCAGGCCGATCTCGACGGAAGTGCTGATGGAAGCCGAGCGCATTGTCTCGTATGAATCGGTTGGCCAACTTCGTTTCCTCTCTCGCTCTTTCTTTTTCTTTCTTTCTCTTTCACTCTATCTCCCTATTATGTCGGAAGTGAACGATTACTGGGTGAGCGACTCGGTGGTCGGAAATTAAACATGAGTTTCGGCCAGTTGAAAGCTACCACAGCGGCCGAGCTGCGCGAGGTAGCAATACGTCGACCCTCGACAGCCGGTTCGTTATCGATTAATCGCAATTACGCGCGCGTTTCCGTCGTGCTTAATGCGACGGCGAGACAGAAAAAGCGCGTACGCTACGTATCGCCGATGATTACGGGTTGTCGTCGGCGGGAGAGAATAATAATTCGCGGAGATGCGCGCATCGGACGTCGCGAAGGGGACACGGGGATATTTTGATTAGAAAATGTAGTCTTCAGAGATATCGCGCATGTGCGATGGCGGGATGCAGCTATACCGAAAGAAAGCCGCGGGAAATGAGCATGTGGAGGAAGGAAACAAAACAAAAAGGGAGAATGTCGCGGGAAGATCGTCCCGAAGTGTCGAAGTGTCGTGCGAAATTTAAGAGAAATTTAATGTCACACATCAGGACTGCTCGAGAGAGGAGGTATTTATTGCTTACTAATTATTCGTTATTGTTTATTCCACTATATGTTCACTAATTACATCATGATGTCGTGTACCTTAACACGCTTGAATGCCACGTCATTCGTGAATGAACGACGCTGACAGTTCGACCGGTGCCACGTCGTAAAGTTTTATCTGAGGGGTCTTAAGATCACGAGTGATGAAACAATTAGTACAAAAACGAATTCCGACGATTAGCATAAAGTGACGTTTAGAGGTGGAAAATAACGACGGCTGAAGCGAAAACCCCGGGGAGGAATCTTAGTGAGAGGCAACTTTGGCACGCAATGTGTTAGTGTATTCGGAAATATACAAAACATGTTGGCTTACGTCACGAGTGTCAGTAGTTTATTAAAAACGAAAGACGTTGATTTACGACTGAGAATAACGCGATTCAGACGGACGTTAGGCTCCTGAGTCGAGCGTGTTTCTTTCTTCCGCGGGTGATACGAAAGAAGCGGGCGCGCAAGCATCCACGCTGCATCATCAAGATCGCGTCATCGTCGTGCTAATGATCGATCGTCGCATTTCAGGAAGCAGATCTCGCGCTTTTCCCCACGTCCTCCTACAGTCGATTTCGTCGTTGGCGGACGAGAGAGTGCGACTCGCCGTCTGCGTTCGCGCGTTTCGCCTTTCAAAATTCCCGGCGAACTTCAGTACATCGCGTGCAACACCGATATATACGAGACATAAGCTTTCATAATCTGCGGGAAGATGTGTTATTTTTACTGCAAATATTTCTCATATATGCGTGTCGCAAAAAAATGCACTCGGACGCGATCGTCGCTTGCATCGCCGATTGTTCGCACGATCGGCTTTCAACTTTCACTCCAAGACGCGCCTAATAGCGACCCTGTTACATAAGAACGAGCCTTACGCTGGTGAATCCCTCCAGTGAAAGATCCATCATTTTTCCGGCCGTGATCGTCAGTCTCTTTTGTAACCGCACAATCACGAATAAGAGAGTCCGACACTGGCTGGGCGTTATGTCGTACCAGACGGAAGCGGCATCACCGATCGATTTGCTCTGAAAATCATGCAGCTGAATTCGAAGACGAGAGAGACGACGGCGCGCGAGGCGTCGTTCGCGGATATCTGAGAGGTTGGAGGTATTACAGATAAAATTCAAAGGAGAAACAAATTTAAGCGACAGTTGCGAGTGAAACGCAACGCGTAATGCAACGCAATTTTCGTCCACGTAACGACAGCTCGCGCTAAAATAAAGAGAAATTACTCTGAAGGTAAGACACAATTTAGTAAATGTGGTGACCTTCGCGCTGAGATACTCTCCGGCAAAGCAGAAGACGAACGCTTCCAGCGTGATCGCGACGTAAAATAAGATGGACTTCGTTAATTCTACGGTTCCCAGCTTGTTAACGATGGTCTGCAAGATCGATGAACGGACATTGTAAGTCTGTTATGCGAGCAACGAGGTGCGGAGACAAAAATTCGCGCGCTATCGGGCTCTTGCGAGAGCGGCTGTCGCTTGAAATAATTATTCGAGGTAACTGAATGCGGCAATACTCAAGCGAGAGTCATAAAAGTGCAGATACGTGGATATATAATTAGTAAAAAATTAATAGAAAAAAATCAATACAAAAGAAAACAAAACAACACTACGACTCTCCTCCGTTGAATTCGCATCGAGTTCTGTACTCACGATGATAATCATAAATCCCAGATAACAGATGACCAGAGTATTCGATAGAAACTGCATCAATGCGATCCAGGAGAAGAGATCCTCGATATTGTCGGACAACGTAATGATTCGTTGATGCTTTAAGATGAGTACCTTCATCTCCGACGGAAACGGGATGTTCTCATAACTTTCCGAGGATATTTTCGTCAGACCTTATCGCACTATCTCAATCTGGCTACTCACGTGAAGGATCTACGAGTACTGAATTTGTTACAAACACACAATCGTCCGAGTGTCCCTTTCTCTTTCTCTGTCTTCCTTTCTGTGTTTTCAGCTTGTACAGTTATTGCTTATACTCTACGCGAGTTGCCCCATCTCCATCGCACGGACATTTCTAAAGACTGACGTTAAGTAAGAATTAGCGAAACAGCTGATTAACTCACCAACGATCAGCAAATTGATCATCGCTACCAGAGAGGAGAGCGACAATTCATGAAGAAATTGGACCATCGCCGTGATCTCGAAG
Source organism: Harpegnathos saltator (assembly GCF_003227715.2). Classification (NCBI taxonomy): domain Eukaryota; kingdom Metazoa; phylum Arthropoda; class Insecta; order Hymenoptera; family Formicidae; genus Harpegnathos; species Harpegnathos saltator. Next base: position 590,782 of record NW_020229910.1, read on the forward strand.
ATAGCAGACTCGTTAACCTCGAATGGGAAATCCATTTGGACGGGAAAATCGAATTTGGTCCCTCGAGGATTGTCCTCGTCCTTCGCGGAGCGCCGAACGAAGCCTCCGAGGGCGTAGAAGATAGCGGCTGAGGCGTTGATGGACATTAAAATATTACAGTATCGGCGCGACAGATTGGCATAGATTACCATCGGGTACACGCGCGAGTCGGTCGTGATGTACTCCTTCCAATCCTCGTCCATCGTCGTCAAGATCTCGTGGAATACTCTGCAGGGATATAACGTGAAAGGGAAAATATTCGCCACACGATGACGCGACGACTCGAACATTTCGTAAGACAAAAATAAATTGATGTGCCATCAAAGCTCAGTAAAACGGAAGAAAGCAGAAGATTTGTAAGCAAAACTCAAGCCAACAAGTATAAGCCTTTCTCTTCTCACACATGCAATCATAATGAAAGAAAACAAATCAAGTAGAACAGCGAAAGATGCACGAGATAAAAGAGATGGTAGAGAAACGAAACAATATCATATTGTGTAGAAAAATACTTAAAAATTTTAAAAATGTTTATTCGATGGGTACTAACATATTCACTCAACTAGATTCTTCCATTCAAATAGAACGAACAATTGCTTTCATAAAAAAATCTACGGTTTTAAGAAGATGTATATTTTTTTTACTTCGAAGAAAATGTTTCCTCAGCGTAAAAAGATGTATAGTAAAATAATTAAACCTGTTATTAGCATCCATCGACATTTTCTTTTTTAGATATTTTTTCTCTCAGCGTAGTTTCCAAATTTATCTGCATTAATGATTTTTATATAATACATATATAATAATATTCTTTATGAAATTTGTCCAATAACAATCTTTCTAACGAATTATAAAAATGATGAAAGATTGTTCACGCGATCTTTTTAGAGCTTTTCACCGTCGGAAGGAAACGCGTCGATTGTCATCGGCGGATCGTTAGCTTATCGGCGATTTAGCCAAAGGCTGACCAACTTCAAAAAAGCTAGAATATAGGCCAGGGTTAATGCTCAACGCGTCAATAAGCACCGAGGGGTCGTTCATGTCGAAATTCTTGAAGATATGCGTGTACTGAAAGTACAGTACTATCACCACCAACGTCATATAGACGAACCACTGGAAATTGCCGTAAGGCGAGTCCGGCCATATGCCGATAAATCCAAGACCCATCTCCACGGGGATGCTCACGGTTGTCATACGCGTTGTAGTCATCGTGCAATCCTCTGTCTGTTTCGCTAGATCGTCCGTCGTCAGACGAGTCGCCAATTATCATGCAAAACATTCGCATCGATTGATCCGATATGACGTCGCGTGATGACGACGAGACAACTGACTGATTGCCAAAGGGTGAATAACGAAGCGCGGTAGGGCCTCTTCTCGGACGCATATTGATCTCGCATAATTACGCTAGCGTCATGCGTTTCTCCGATTGCACTTTAAGATTGCAAGCTCGGGAGCAAAAACGATCAACATACTCGCTATTGCCGTATTGCAGTGGCGAGGCGTTTTTTTCTGTTAAGAATGCATGTCTCTCGCCGGGCACGAGCTTAGCTATATCTAACGGCATATTACCTATAATATCGTCGAGAGGAACGAAAAAATATCGCGAAGTGGAGAGAGAAAATTCTCGAGGTGGAGAACGCGTAAATGACGCGCTATCGTAAGAATCGGCAAGGATTTTAACATTATGGATATTCATTCCTGTTTTCCTGCATAACAGGATATTTTTACTGTGACATGACAAATGGCAAGAGGGATGATTTTAATTTGCATCATGCTTGCAATTTGCTGCATTATTATTATAAGTTTATTATTATTATAAGTTATTATTATAAGTTATATAATTTTAGCCGGAATTTAGATGTAAATCGTATCTCGTTCTTTACAATATCCTTAACGTATGGAAACTCGGCTGAATGGTCGCAATTACACATTACGCATTCAAGCCAATCGGGCTCGTATTGTAGCCGTGTGATTATACGAAACCCTTGAAAGACATAAATGAGAGGGAGAAACATTGAATTTCTCTTTTACACTTGGGACACGTAACGTAATAACAAGTAATTTTCATCAATGTTTCAGGCATTGACATGCTGCCGAGCGCACACGTAGAAGGAATATCAAAAATAAGAAGGTCTCAATTGGCCAGACACATACGGAAAAATCAAGTTGCGAACAGAGCCAACAAAAAGACGTTATCTACGCATGGTGCATTCAACGATAAATATACGTTGTAAAAGACTACGTGATTCTTTCTAGGTAAAAATATTTTTATACACATTATATAAATGAACAATCAAAAGGTATTTATTGTACGATATTAAATATAAGAGTAGACTTTGTAGTCTGCAAACTTTCTTGATCATATGCTGAGTCGATGTAAAAATTTAATTTACAATTATTGCATAATTTTATTGATAACAGTTTCTAAATTATCATCTCACACTAATTGCACTATTTGGTGGTATATCTTAAATGCTATCAATACATTGCATGCAAGACAGACACATACGATGCTGACGCTTTCATGATCTAAAATACGATCAGAGAAATTATTTTACGTGAAAGAGAGAGGCATCTCGGGTCAAGTATAAAATATTGAATAATTATAGATGAAAAAAGTCTGCAAACTTACACTCGCAAAGGCCTCTAACGATAAACTCGTCATTCCTCCAGCCGTGATATTCAGTTGTTTTTGAGATCTCATGATTATGAATAACACATTTTTGCCATGATTAGGAGACATGTTGTACCATAAAGATTCGTACGCGGCATCGGCGAGTGATCTACTCTGAGAACATAGCAAAAAATAGAAATTCAAATAAAACATCTTCCTTTAGCACAAAAATTAAGAAAAAAGTGTTTGTATCCTACAGATATCTCAAAAGTTATTTACGATGCAATGGAAAATTATGATTTACATCATAAATACTTGCATGATAATTATTACACAATTTGAATGAAATACAAAAGTAAAGAAAACCTTTTATCTCAATATAAAAATAATATCGATTTAAGATATACCTATTTTTCCAAATATGTATGCCGTAAATGTTTTCAATGAAAATTTGCCTAAATGATTGAATTGCTGTGGTCGGTAATAAATTATCAAACTAGGTTAATGAGGAAAATTATTTGTAATTATCCACTAACCTTGAAACTGAGATATTCCCCGGCAAAGCAAAAGATAAAAATTTCCATCATTATGGCGCAGTAAGCAAATATGGTTTTCACTAAATCGACGCCAGTTTCATCATGAATAGACTGTTTCATTAAGCAATCAGATCAATTGAATGAATCACGATATCGATTACCTCGCGTGTTCGTACAGATGTTGCGACACTCACTGTCATAACGACGAGTCCTAAGCAGCAGATAACCAAGGTGTTCCAAAAAACTTGCATCACACTCATGAAGGAGAAAAGTTTATCGATGTTCTCGGAAAACGAGATGACTTTATTGTGCCTTTCGACCAGCATTCCTATCGTATATCTAGAAAACCCGTAATGTGACGTTTCCTCAGAGTTGTTTCTGAACTCTTGACATATGATATCGATTTGACCGCTTGCATGAAGTACCTAAAATATACTTAAGTGTCTGCAAAGACTTCAAATATTACGTTCAAAGAAGACAACACATTCTGAATCTGAGATGTCTCTATTAAAAGAAAAAGAAGCCGCCGAAGGCACAACGTAATATTCGTTCATACTACGTGTTTCGATAACTAGTTATTCCTATAAAAAAAAATGGCCCGACCGGTGACGCAAATAATTTTCAACATTTTCGAAGCAATCTTACATATCCATGCCACGACTTGTATAAAAGTGAATTATACGAATTAAGTGAAGCCGCAAACGAAGCTACATTATTATTCAATTGGTGACCTGTCGCCAACTCGTTGGAGAACTTTGCGAGACATACCAAAGTGAAGATCAACGCATTGAGAATCGCAACCGTGTACGTATTTAACATGACGTGCACAAACACGACGACGACTAGCAGCTCGTAGATCGGCGATTGCTCGGCCTCCAAGGGGAACAGCAATTTGATGGGAAACGGTCGCGAGGTGGTATTGTCGTCCTCTGCATGATACACAATCCCGACCGCATAATCGCCCAGGAGATAAAGCACCCCGGCGATCGTGTTGAAGTTCAGCATAGCGTTCGAGCAAAAATACGAGATGCCGGCTTTCGCCGTCATCACTTGCGAATACCGATCGACGTTCACGCACTCGCGCCAATCGGCGTCCATGGCGGCCAGTATCTCGTGAACCACGCTGCAATGTGTCGCTTTAATCGTATAGAAATAAAATTCGCGGTGCGTGCGGTGAAGTTATCATCGACCACCCACGCGAGATTACACATCTCATCATTGCTTGTATCGTTAAGCCACGTCTCGCTTGAGCGAGGATCAACGGATGTCGCACATCGAGAAACTATTCGCGTTCGTCTCGCGCGAGAATCCGGATGGAAGGAATTGGAAAATCGCGTCGTCCCCCGCGCGAGTATCTTACCGGCGATTCGCCCAGAGTGTCAACAGCTTGATGGTCGTCAAGCTGTAATCTAAAGTCGCCGGCAAGCCGTCTACGAGATTCTGCAGCTCGCCGGGCTTGCAATGCGCGAACACGTACAGGTATTGAAAGTATTGCATGATCAGTATACTCGAAATGTAAAGCAGCTGATTGACGGCCGCGTGCGACACATCCGGCCAAATACCGAGGAACCGGAGACCGTTTCTCAGCGACGGGCTGACCGTGCTCGTAAATATCATCTGTCCGACAATCCTGAGAAGACGAGACAAGACGAAACTCGAAGCATGCACGCTGTCCTCGTGTACGATACACTGAGAGGGTATCGTCTCCGATCCTCCAAGTGCATCCCCACGTGTCGCGTCCCCACTCCATTGGCCGATCAATCGTTATTATGCGCTACGCAGTGGAAGAGTAATAACAGTCCAGTTCATTATTAGCTCACATTTTCTGTAATGTGTGCAGACGCTCTGAATAATGTCCCCTGATCGCGCATCGGAGAAAAAGCGCAACATATTTGCACGTGTCTCTTCTCTTCGAGAGACGGTCATTTCTCTCCGCAACAATGTGATGTCACCGGCAAGAAGCGAGCGGTCGTCGCGCTTTTTACGCGACTCGAAGACATTTACTCGATGACTCGGCTGAACAATCGGCTAATTCCGCATTAGCTATTCCAGCTAGGATGAAATTAAATTGCACGCTTGACCGTAAGTCTTGAAAGAAATAAACGAAGGGAGAATATTGTATATCCCCGGGGGACTGGGAGCCGGACAACGGATAATGACGAGTAATTTTTATAAATGCTACGACGGGTTCCATGGGCCGTGCGTTTGAAGGAATATCAAAGGTAAGAGAAAAAAATCCGAATTGACTGGATAAATGCAAAAGCCTAGTGTAACCTAACTATACAGACAACGTAAAAGCGCGACAAGTTTTCACAGTAATTACATCGGGCAGTAGTCCGAAGCTACGTGTCCTCACTCTATTTCCCGATATATTGGAACTTATTATTATGTATATTACGATAACGAAGCAAAGAAAAGTATTTAGAAGAAGTTATTTAAAGTAAAAATACATACACACATTTGGAAATCTAATTGCGCGCACAGAAAGAGAACAACGCTATTTAAACTGTGTGCAGATGCCGAAACTTTCCGGTGAAAATTCATCGGCAAATTCGTTAAATATGGAGAGTAAAATTATACATATACCTACGTTATATTTTCTCTGGGTAAACATACTGCATCATGCAATGTAACAACGAAGCAACAATGAGGTATTTATTGCATCGTACTAAATATAAGCTTATTTTCTGTGACCTGCAAGTCTCAGATTATAACCGGAATCGGTATGAAAATTCTATACAGTTGTTGTATAATTTTAATGCAGTTTCTGGGTAGACAATTCATACTAATTGCGTCATTTAGTGCCACAAAATCTCAAGCCTTGTCAATACATCGCTTTCAAGACGGACATATATGACGCCGACGCTTTCATTATCTAAAATAAATAATGAAACAAATTGTTAGTGTCAAAATAGTGCATATATGCAAATATGCAAACAATATAAATCATCCTAAAACAAGCGCTTTTTATAATATTGTTATAATAAGAACTGAAATCTCTTAGAGAAAGTATCAAATAAGTATAGATAAGCAGAAAAATCGGCAAATTTACACTCGTGAAGGATTCTAATGATAAATTTGTGATTCCTCCCGCTGTGATAGTTAGTTGTTTCTGAGATCTCATTATTATTAATAATAATTTTTTAACGTGACTGGGCGACATATTGTACCATAAAGATTCATACGCCGCATCGCCGAGAGATTTACTCTGCAATGCAACAAAGAGAAAACAATGAGAATCAACTGAAAACAAATATATTTTAGTGGAAAAATCAGAAGCATCATTTGAAGCTTACAAATATCACAAAATGTTTATATAACATATAGAGAAAAACTGTAAATTATGAATTTTTGCTTTATTATAGTGCTTTTAGAGTGGGATATACAAAAAGAGGAAAACTTCTATCGAGAATGTCGACTTGATGAAACACCATCTTGAAAGAAACACCAATATATATTAAGCTACATATATCGAAAAATATTTTGTTATAATCATCCTCGGAGAGAAATTGTCCCAAATAATTAAACTGATTAATAGTTAATGAAATTGAGTTGCCTAAAAATATGATTTACATTTCAAAATTTTCAAATATCTACTAACCTTAATGCACAGATATTCGCCGACAAAACAAACTACAAAAACTTCCAAACTTATGCCCATATAAGCGAACATGGTTTTCAACAAGCCAATGTCAATATCAGTGTGAGACTGCTCCATTAGCAATCAGACTGATTGAATGAGTCACATTATCGATTATCGTGCATTTGTAGAGATACTGCGATACTCACCGTCATAAGAACGAGTCCTAGGAAGCAAATAACTAAAGTATTGCCGAGAATTTGCATCAAAGCTATGAAAGAGAAAACCTTATCGATATTTTTAGAAAACGAGATAACTCTATTGTGCCTCTCGATCAGCATTCCTGTCGTATATGTCGAAGATCCATAATGAGACATCTTTTCAGAGATGTTTTTCAACTCTTGACAAATGATATCGATTTGTCCACATGCGTGAAATACCTAAAATATACTTAAGTATCTGCAAAGATTTCAAGTATCATGTTTAACGAAGAGAATTTTGAAGGAAATCTCGATCAAAAAGAAAAATAAAAAATCGATTCTCGAATTTTAAAAATTGTTTTCTAACGAATACATGTAAATTTTCATACATCAAATTGTTGATTTTTGACGTAGACCTTTTGACGACCTTGGAAAAATACATTAAATCACAAGTAAAAGGTCGCGTATTTCTAATATTTTTCTAATAAATATTTTTCTACAGTCAATTAGCCCGCCAGCGACTTTTGCGCAACGTACCAGAGAAAAAACCAGTCCGGACAAAAGATTAACCGGAAATACGAGTGTCATCGAATGCAGAAACAAAACGATGACGAGCAACTCATAGATGGGCGACTGCTCAGCATCAAAGGGTAATTGTATCCTAACGGGAAGTGGTCTTGAAGTAACATTGTAGCCCGCCAGTAGTTGCACGATAGCAGTCAAATTTTCGGCTCCGAAATAAAGCGCCCCAGCCGTCACGTTAAAAATCAACACAATGTACGAGCAAAATTGCGAAATCCTAGCTTTCGTCGTCATCAAGTACAAATGCTGATCGACTTTAACGCATTCGCGCCAATCAGTGTCCACGGCGGCCAGTAACTCGCGTACCACGCTGGAATGTTGCGTGTCTCTTTAATCTGACAGAGATATTATGTGACGTTATCATAGCTACGCGAAAGTATACACCGCGGTCTTAATACTTCGACGGAGTAATTACTATTTAATTAATTCATCGTAAGCCACAATCTACTTCAACGAATATCAGAGGATGAACGGCAAAAATTGGAAACCCCATGGTCGATTTCGTTGCCCGTAGCAAAGCAAGAACGCAAATCGCGTCATCCGCCACGGCGTCTTACCGATGATACTTCCACATAGCCATTACTTTGAAGCCGGTCAAACTATAATAAAAAGCTGCCGGTAAGCTGTCCACGAGATTCTGCAGCTCACTCAGATTAAAATGCGCGACCACGTGCACATATTGAAAGTACTGCACGAGTAGTATGCTCGACACATGGATCAGCCGACGAAATGTGGCGTACGGCACGTCCGGCCATACGCCGAAAAACTGAAGACCGACTTTCAACAGTGGACTGACCGAGCTCCTGATTATCATCTGTCAACGATCTCAAGAGTTGACCAGCAGGCAAAAACCGGACCATGTGCGATATTCTCTCTCGTAAATGACAAACTGAGGGAGCACCGAGCGAACCCACGCAAGCGCATCCCCACGTGCTGCGTCCCCACTTCAACGAGCAACGATCAATCGTTATTACGTGTTACATGCGTTACGTGCATTAAAAGAAGTCGAGACACGGTTCATTATCTTCATGCACGTGCAGTGTAATTTCGTCGCCGCTCTTAATAATGCGTTTGGGCTGCCTACCGAAAGAAAAAAGTTACTCGCGTTACACATAGCTCAAGCGATTGCAATTCTTGTAGCTCTCCTTCTTTGTGTTTTTTCGAGAATTCTCCTCCGTGAAAACGCTATGCCATCGATAAGAAGCGAGAGATCTTTGCATTTAATATGTGTACCGAGGGCTATTTAGAGTTCGATAAGTGCATTAGTTATTCTAACGGAGCGGAACGAAATTACACGAGAGTTTACGATTCTTAAGAGATATAAACTAAGAGAGGACGCTATATATCTCCTGAATTAAGAGTGAATATCCGAATAATCGAGCAAAAAAGAGTAAACTGCTATTTTCTACGAGATGACCATCTGACAGGAGTTTTAAAAGTGAAACAAAATTTAATCGATTAGACTCTTCGTGAAACCTTCATTATAGTTGCAGGAAAACAAAATGACATGGAAACTGTACATGCATATACTTTCTAGAGAATATTTCATAGCAGTTACATTTAACGCATCAACCTACAACTACATGCCTTTCTCGAATAAATATATACCATACTTTGCAGTAATGAAGTAAATAAAGCACTCTTTGTAGCTCTTGTTAAACGTAATTTGAAAATGTCCTGCGGACATTTGGAAAGAATATGTGGAAAGAGTAAGATAAAAATTTGGATCAACTAGATATTAATAGAAATTTAACTAAGCAAGCAAAGACAGTGAACAAACGCCACTTAAACTGTATACAGATGCTCAAACTTCCCAGTGAAAGTTCATCAGTAAATTCGCCAGACATGATGTAAAGCTACACACCTACCCAGTTATTTTTTCAGGTAAAAATACTTTAATGTACAGCACGTAACAATAAAATGACAATGAGGTATTTATTGCATTGTAATAAATATAAGCTTAGATTCCGTAATCCGCAACAATCCCCTCGACTTACATCCTAAATCGATGATTCAATATACAATTTACATATAGTTTTGTTTATAATGGTTTCTAAATTGTCTCTCTATATTAAATACGCCATATAGTATTACAGTTACCGCGCTCTAGTCTTAAGCGATGTCAATACATTGCATTCAAGACTGACATATATGATGCTGACGCTTTCATAATCTAAAATAAAACGAAATAAATTACTAGCAAAGAGGTGCATATATATATAGATAAATATATATATATATAATATATTGCAAATGTAGTTAAATACATATAAAGCGTTAAAATTATACTCAGGGAAGGTGCAAAGTATCAAATAGATATAATAGAATAGAAAATATATAAATAAAAATTCGTAATCTTACGCTCGTGAAGGCTTCTAATGATAAATTCGTGATTCCTCCCAGTGTGATAGTCAGATGTTTCTGAGATCTCATTATTACGAATAATATATTTCTACCATGACCAGGCGACATGTTATACCATAAAGATTCGTACGCTGCGTCGCCGAGTGACTTATTCTGAGAACAATGCAACAAAAACAAATTCAAGTAAAGAAACATTTTTCTTTAGTAGAAATTTAGTAGAAATAGTTTAGTAGTTTAGTAGAAATATTAGCCTACAAATAAAAGGTGTCCCAAAATTTACGCAAGAAGTAATTTTGATAGAAAACAGGTTTATAATTAAAAGTTGTAAATTTTTTATTGATTCATGAAGTGTACAGTATAGGGTTATGTATGGAATAGCATATCACCCTTTATTACGATAACTATCTTAGAAGCAATGTCAAATTTCTTCAAGATGTGTGTGATTTGAGAAATGTACAAATGTATGTATGTTGCAATCATTTTGGGAACGGGAATTGTCCCAAACGCGATTAAAATACTATGGCTAATTATTAATTATAAAATTGAGTTGTGTGACGAGTATGATTTATGTTTAATGATTTCTGAAGATTCACTAACCTTAAGGCCTAGATATTCTCCGAGAAAGCAAAACATAAAAATTTCCACCGTTATGCCGGCGTAAGCGAATATAGTTCTCAGCAGGTCAGCATCAGCACCAGTACTAGACTGTTTCATTAAGCGATTAGAAAGACTGAATGAATTGGACCATCGCGCACTAGACGCTGCGATACTCACAGTCGTAAAAACAAGCCCCAGGAAGCAGATAACTAAGGTATTGCCAAGAACTTGCATCAAAGCTATAAAGGAGAAGAGCTTGTCAACATTCTCGGAAAATAAAATGACTTTATTATGCTTCTCGACCAGCATTCCTATTGTCTCGGAAGACCCATAATAGGAAATTTTCTCAGAGAAGCTTTTGAATTTTCTATGTATTATATCGATTTGTCCGCTTACATGAAATACCTAAAATATATTTAAGTATCTGCAAAGATTTCAAGTGTTATGTTTAAAGAAGAAAATGCGTCTTGAAGGATATCTCGATAAAAAAAAAAAAGAGAAGAAAGAAAGCAGCAAAGAAGAAAGCAGAACGTGAGATTCTTTGTGTGTGATAATAGATTATTGAGTTGTAAGAAGTTTTTTAACTAAAGTAAGCAGTGAATTTTCATACAGATAGATCAAAATGTTCAGCGCCGTTTTACGTAAAAGCTAGCTTCGTAAACTGCGTTAAATCGCGCGAGTAAAGCTACATCAGCATGCCCGCTTTAGCCACGTTTTTGGCTTGTCGATCAACGCATCAGAGAATTTTGCGTAACGTACCAGAGTAAGGACCAGCCCGGACAGAAAATTAACCGTGTACATTATTGACATTGAATGCACAAACAGGGCGACGAAAAGCACCTCGTAGATCGGCGATTGCTCAGCGTCAAAGGGCAATAATAACTTAATGGGGAGCGGCCGTGAGGTAACATTGAAGCCCAACATTAGACGCATGACAGTAATCAAGTTTTCGCCTCTGAAGTAGAGTATCCCGGCCATCGAGTTGAAAACTAACAAAGAGTACGTGCAAACTTTCGCTAGCCTAGCTTTCGTCGTCATCGAGTACAAATGCTGATCGACGTTACCGCACTCGCGCCAATCAGTGTCCACAGCGGCCAGTAATTCGCGAACCACGCTGCAATGTGTCCCTTTAATCGGATAGAGGTACTCGCTGCGGTGACATTGTCACCTGTACGCGAAACTATACGTTGTGCGGCATCGACTAGTATTCAGACGGTGTAATTAGTAAGTCACACTCCACATCAATAAAGATCAAGGGACAAATGGTACGTATTGGGAGGAGGGGAGAGGGGGCTCTGCGTCGATCTCGTACGTTGAACGCGGAAACAAATCGGAGGAACTCGAAGAACTCGCGCGTTGTCTGTCGCGATATCTTACCGACGATACTTCCACATAGTGATCACCTTGGTGGCGGTCAAGCTGTAGTAAAAGGTTGCCGGTAAACAGTCCACAAGATTTTCCAGTTCGCTCATATTAAAGTGCGTGATTACGTAGAGATATTGAAAGTACTGTATAAACAGCATGATCGACAAATGAATCATCCGACGCACTGTGGCGTACGACACGTCCGGCCACATGCCGAAGAACTGAAGACCGACTTTCAGCAATGGACTGATAGAGCTCCTGACTATCATCTAGAAACAATTCCGAGGATACACGTGGAAGCGAAAGTCGGAGCATGAACGATACTCTCTTGTGAACAATAAACTGAAGCGTCGAACGAATTTTTTTAAGCACATCCTCACGTGCTGCATCCCCACTTCGATGAGCAGCGATCAATCGTTATTGCGTGTTGTACGGTATTACTACAGTAAATCGAGATGCAGCTCATTATCTGCATGCACGTCCTGTAATTTCATCGACGCTCTGAATAATGCGCTTCAACCGCCCACCGGAAGAAAAAAGTTGCACGTACAGTACTCAAGTGGTTGTTCGTTTCTTCCCTCTTTTTTCTTTTTGGAGGATTTTCTCCCGTAGTGACATTACACTATCGGTAAAAAACGAGAGATCTTTCCGTTTAATACGTGTGCCAAGGACTATCTAGCATTTGATGAGTGCATTAGTTATTCTAATGGATTGCGATTCTTAAAAGAATAAACCAAGAGAGGACGGTATATTTCCTCCTGAATTAAGAGCGAATATCGAGTAAAGACGAGCAATTTTCATAAATACCGTAGGAAACTGCGTTCTAGGAGTGACATCTGGCAAGAGTCTCAAATTAAAAAGAAATTAATCGATTGCTCTTCGTAGAATCTTACTTACAGTTGCAGGCAAACAAAGATGACGTGGAAATTACGTTGAGCAGTAGTTTCAAGTCACGTGTATTTTTCGAGAAAAAATATATTAAATACGTTACACGGTAACGAAGGGAAAACAAGTATTTTTCGAACTTATTACATTAGGTATAATTTGAAAATATCTTGCATACGTGTGGAAAATTTATATTCGTAAAATAAACCGATCTGGAGCAATTAGGTATTGATAGAAATCTAATCATAGCAAGCACAGGCAGCGAAAGTACGCTGCTTAAAATGTGTGAAGTTGTTGAAACTTCTGGGCAAAGTTAAAGCTTCGAACACATCGGACACGGTTTGAAGCTGTTTGAACAGAGCCACGTTATATATTTTTGGTAAAAATATTTCAATGTTTAAGAGATATAACAAGTGATCAACAAAGACATATTTATTAAGTATTTATATCGTATTCTAGGTCCTGCATAAATCTGGATCCTACAACTTACATCTTGTATCGATATACCCACATTTCATGTGACATTATCATTTAATTTCGTTGATAATAATAATTCTTAAATTATCAATCCGTACCTATTGCATCATTTGGCAAATGTGTTGCCCCCGTGTTATAATTTTATATAATATCAACACATCGCATGCAAGACAGATATATACGACGCCGACGCTTTCATAATCTAAAATAAGACGAAACAGATTATTACCCACAAAAGTACGCAAAATTGTTGCAAAAATATCGACGCAGGAAAGTCTGTGAGCTTACACTCGTGAAAGCTTCCAACGATAAATTCGCCATTCCTCCTGCCGTAATGGTCAATTGTTTCTGAGATCTCATGATTACTAATAATAGATCTTTACCATGATTAGAAGACATATTGTACCATAAAGATTCGTACGCGGCATCAGCGAGTGATCTACTCTGATAGGAAAATAACAAACATAAATTAGAATAAAATAATATTGTCGTTTAGTGGACAAATTAGAAATAACGTCTGTAGCATATTAATAATATATGCTCGTAATACAATAGAAAGTAGTCATATGTACGTCACGGATTTTTGCAAGATTAAAGTGCCTCTTGGATGAAACATACACGATAAAGAAAGGTTCATCGAGAAAATTAAAAATAATGACAAAATAATCTAATGTGTATAAAAATTTTAAAGAGTACGTGTCCGTTGCAATTGTTTTCAATCGGAAATTGTCCCGAACGCTTTAACTCTTATGGTTCATAATTATCTGTAAAATCAGTTTGTGTGAAATGTTTATTTAGGTATAATGATTTCTAAACGTTTACTAACCTTATGACTAAGGTATTCCCCGACGAAACAATATATAAAAATTTCCGTCGTCATACCGGTATAAGCAAATATGGTTTTCAGTAAGCCGACGTTATTTTCATCATCAAGAAACTGTCTCATTAAAAGATTAGGAAAAGTTGAATAAATTATGATTTCAATTAGCACATACTCGAATACTCTCTGCGACACTGCGATACTTACCGACATAGTCGCGAGTACTAACAAACAGGTACTTGATGTATTCGAGAGAACTTGCATCAAAGCTATGAAGGAGAAAAGCCTGTCGACATTCTCGGAGAATGTAATGATTCTGTTATGCTTCTCGATCAGCATTTTTGTCGTAGACGCAAAAGATTCGGGATCGATCATATTCTCCGAGGTAGTTTTGATCTCTTCGCATATTATATTGATTTGTCCGCTTGCGTGAAGTACCTAAAATACACTTAAGTATCTGCAAAGATTTCAAGTATTATGTCTCAAGAAGAAAATGCGTTCTGAAGAATATATCTCCGTTAAATGGAGGAGAAGAAAGCAGAACGTAATCTATCTTCCATGTAACGCACAATAATCGGTTATTCAACTACTCAACTAAAAAATTTTCCGCGACTGAGAAGACTTATAAATATTTATATTATGAATACGATACAATCACGATGAATATTTTCGCACATCCAAGTCGGATTTTTCGCTTATTTCATGTAAAAACTCTCTAAAAGCTCGTCGGCAAAATCGTAGAATTTTGCAGGACATACCAATGTGCAGATCAACGCGTTCAGAGTAGCCACTATGTATACCATTAACATTCCGTGCAGGAACAAGGAGAAGGCGAGCACCTCGTAGACTGGTGATTGCTCAGTCTCGAATGGTAACAGTAGCTTCGTGGGAAACGGTCGTGCAGTGTTATTGCCGCTCGTCAACATAGCCATCGCGCAATCACCCCCGAAGTAAAGCCCGCCGGCGAACGTGTTGAAAATGTACCAACCTCTCGAACAAAAATACGAGGCACTGGCTTTCGTCCTCATCATGTGCAAATGCTGATTAACGTTCACGCACTCGTCCCAATCAGAGTCAATGGCGGCCAAAATCTCGCGCACCACACTGCAATATGTCACTTTTTAATCAGAGACTGCGGTGCGATGTGCGAAATTCACTTCTACTTGAGATTATTCACCGTCGCATCGACCGACATTAACGCAAGCTAATTGTTAAGTCATTTCTCTTTAACGAATATTTAGGGACGTGCACATAAAGAGACCGACTCCGCGTCGGTCAAATTTTCGAACGCGGCAACAAATCGGAGGAATTGAAAATCGCGCCGCCTGACGCGGTATCTTACCGACGATTCGTCCAAAGCGTCGTCAGCTTGATCAGCGTCAAACTGTAATAAAACATCACCGTCAAGGTCTCCACGAAATGTGGCAGATCGTTGAACCTGCAGTACGTGAACGCGTACAAATATTGAAAGTATTGGAGGATCAATATGCTGGACATCAAAATTAGCTGGTGAACGGTCACGTAACGCATGTCCGGCCATAAGCCGAACAGCTGGAGGCCGTTTTTCAGCAGCGGACTGATCGTGCTCGTGACCATCATCTGTCAGCGACCCCGAGAATACGCGAGGAAGCGAGGGTGAGAGGATGCACGGTGAATTGGAAAGAGAGAACACCGATCTCCGATCCTCCAAATGCATCCCCACGTACTGCATCCCCACGTACTGCATCCCCACTCCGGTGGTCGCCGATCAATCGTCATTATGCCTAGCGTAGGGCAACTGAGTCGAGGTGCAGCTCATTTCCCATAGTGGAGTCTTGCAATTTCATCGATGCTCTGAATAATGTGTTGTGAACGATCATCGGAAAAAGAAAGGAGATGAATGTTCGTCTCTGCGAGCGTCAATGGATTTCTTTTTCCACCAATTTTCCCCTGTGTCATGGCGATATCGTCGATACAAAACGAGTGATTCTCATGTTTTCCACGTGTACCGCAGGCCATTTAATATTCGATGACTGCGTTAGTTATTCTAATCTAGTGCTCGGAATTGCTTAACTTCTCAACTTCTCTTTACCTTCCCCTTACTGCACCCGCACGCATAGATCTGATATAGCGCTATAGCGCTATTTCTCACTTCAAGGTCGTTAATATATCGTTATAGGAATTTATCAGTAACTGTAATGACAGGTAATTTTACAGCTATTGATAAATGCTTCTTAAATGTTGTGACATCAACGGTTCTAAAGTGGGGAGCGTGACTGTCAGATCTATAGACAGCAGCATACGGGTATAATAAAAGGAAAATAAGGGGAAGTAAATGGGAGGAAACATCCAAAAATCACCTGAAAAGTGAAAGTAATTCCGAGCGTCGATTCTATTCAAACGGAATTATATATTTGGCTTCACAAATTTTAACAGAAGTAATCAAGGAGAGGAGACAGAGAACGGCGTCGTTCTAAGATGCAGATATGACAAAAGTCTTAAAAGTGAAAAAATTATAATCGATTATTGACTCTTCGTAGAAGTTCAATTATACGTGCAGGTAAACAAAGGTGCCTTGGAAATACACGAAACATTCAATAGTGAATATGTTGGATAATTTCCCGAAGCTACGTATCTTTTCTCAGTACTATTGTCTTCATATGTACGTAACAAAGAGAAGGAATATACTCAAGTTTATATGAAATATTTAATAATCTGTGAATGTTTAAAAATTATAAATCTGGAATGCTGACAAGTCAACGAAAAGGTTTAGCCGACAGTCAATAATGTTATATTCAATTTTAATTTTTAAATTATCGCTCTATGTACTAATTACGCTGTAACAAAAATAATAGTGTTGAGCACGACTTGGATGAGCTTCCCGATAACGAAATTTTCTCAATTAATCCTCGTTTCGGAGAAAAGTGAATCTACATCTGTTACACGCTCTAAGCAGTTTCCTATAAATTTATCTTTTTCTCAATTTCATTAGGAATCGTATATTAACTAAATCTTTTTGCATTTTTTATTTCAGATAATCTAGTTCTGAACAGCACTGCTCACCGCAGAACGCTTTTGAAAATAGGCTTGCCGGGCATCGGCTGTAACTTTTTTGTTTATAAATATTGTTGCATAAAAAATTACTTGTAAAGTAAAGCTCTTGAATACAAAAACTTTTATATAAGAATACGGCTTTTCAAAAAAGATTAACGGAAATGCACTTTCTTTCGATTTTTTCAACATATTCAGCAATTACTATGTTGCATAATATGATGAAATTACTTCGTGATTCTCTAGAAAGCTCAACACCATGTATCTCCGCTCAAATGTCCATCGATCAATTGCAATTATACGCCCCGCGCAGTCTGACTGAATATTTCGAGTTTATTATTTGCCCGGCTGTCCTGTAATTGCATGAAAACAATGTATCCAATCGTGAATCAGAATGAACTTTATATCACGCGATGGACGATAATAGTCTTTTCGTCCACCTCGATAAATCATACGCTTCATGTCAGTGCAAACGAACTCGTCTGCCCTCTTAAAAAAAGGGAGGTTGAAAAAAAGGGAGGAAAAAGCGAATCTTCGCGTCCTTCATATATCCTGAGGAGTAACAAACACGATTGGTAACACGATCGCAATTATTCATTAAACATTCAAATCGATTGTACTCGTATCGTTACCATGATTATAAACTCTTTCAAAGAAATAAGTGAAAGAGCAACGTTGTGTCTCCTCTATACTGAGAACGCGTAACGTAATGATAGTTAATCGCCTTCTGTGTTTCAGAGTTTGACTTCCTGTGAAGCTTATACCTGGAAAGAGTACCAAGACAAAGAGAATCTGAATCAACTATGAAGATTCAATATAACAAATTCGTCGAACACGGTACGAGACAACACACGTGTTCTTTTCTCCAGGTAAAATATCCGATAATGCAATGTAACAACGAAGCAACAAAACAATATTTATTGTATCGTACTAAATATAAGAATAGCGTCTGCAACCTGTGCAGATAGAGTCGGTATCTATGTACAGCCTACAATCATCATGGTGTATAATTTGGTTGATAACAGTTTTTAGATTACCATCTTGTAACAATTACGTCATTTAGTCTTAACGTCGCAGTGTTAGACTTTTAAATGATATCAATACGTCGCATTCAAGACGGACACATATGAAGCCGAAGCTTTCATGATCTAAAATAAAACGAGGATAAATATTATGTGTGAGGAAGTGCGTATATGTATACACGCAAACGACATATGTTGCAACGAGCGCTGGAATTACTTAGAGAAGACACAAAGTATTAAGTAGTGGATGAAGAAAAATCCACAAGCTTACACTCGCGAAAGCCTCTAACGATAAATTTGTGATTCCTCCCGCCGTGATAGTCAGTTGTTTCTGAGATCTCATAATTATGAATAATATATTTTTACCCTCACTGGACGACATGTTGTACCATAAAGAATCGTACGCTGCGTCAGCCAGTAATTTACTCTGGGAGCAATGCAACAAACAGAAATTGATGTAAAATCACAACTCCCATTAGCAGAAAAATTACAAACAGTGTCAGTATCCTATAAGTATCACAAAATATTTATAATACGATGAAAAGTTATAATATATTTCGTGGATTTTTGCATCATAACTATAAAGTGCAGCTTGAATAAAACATGCAAGTATAGGAAAACTTTTATCGAAGAGGTCTCGCAACTTGAAAGCAGCATCGATATATTTTAAGATATGTATATTCAAAAATATGCATTCATTTTTATTGCCAAATATTGTTCCGAAACGGTCCAAGTATTATGATCATCAAATAGTTTACATGAAAGAATTAATTATACCAAATGTTTTTTAAATGCCCACTAACCTTAATGCTAAGGTATTCTCCCGCAAAGCAAAAGATAAAAATTTCCATCATTATAGCGCCGTAAGCCAATAAGGTTCTCACCAGACCGACGCCAGCTTCATTATGAACAGCCTGTTTCGTTAACCGGACGAGAAAACTGAATGAATGCAACATCAATCATTGCGATCATTCGCTGTGATACTCACTGTTATCACAAGGAGTCCTAGAGAGCAGATGACCAAGGTGTTCCAAAAGATTTGCATCAAAGCCATGAAAGAAAAAAGTTTGTCGAGATTTTCGGAAAAACCGATGACTTTATTGTGCTTCTCGATCAGCATTCCTATCGCATGCCCAGTCGATCCGTAAGTTACCTTCTCAGTGATAGTTTGGAACTCTTGGCATATGATATCGATTTGTCCGCTCACGTGAAGTACCTAAAATATACTTAAGTGTCTGCAAAAATTTTAAGTATCATGTTTAAAGAGAACAATGCGTTTCGATATCTCGATTAAAAGACAGAAAGAAGAAGAAGAAGAAGAAGAAGAAGAAGAAAACGGAACGTAATGTTCTTCCACACGTGTAGGATAGTCGATTATTCAACGATAAAAATCTTCTTATCTGTAACCTGTAAATTTTTAAACGTTCAAAATTTAAACATCGTCGGATCTTCCAAATTTCACTGCGTTAAATCGGAAGAGAAACCAAATTTTTTTCATCAACATCATTCGATGTTGTTGGCTTACGACGCGACTCATCATAGAGTTAGCGAGACGTACCAGAGTGAAGATGAAGGCATTCAGCGTAGTAAGCGTGTACACGTTCAACATGGCATGGAGGAACAAGGCGACGACGAGGAGCTCGTAGATTGGTGATCGCTCGGCTTCAAAGGGGAATAGTATCTTCATGGGAAACGGTCGTGAAGTGTCATTGCCGGCCGTGGCGAAATGCATGAGAGCGAGAGTGTAATCACCGACGTAGTAGAGCACCGCGACGAACGTGTTGAAGCTCAACAGAGCGTTCGAGCAAAAATGCGAGACGCTAGCTTTCGTCGTCATTATGCGCAACTGCTGATCGACGTTCACGCACTCGCGCCAATCAGTGTCCATAGAGCTCAGTATCTCGCGTACCACGCTGCAATGGGTCGCTTTACAGATATTGTGTGCGGTGTGCAAAATTCACTTGTATGCGTCAACTTGTCGCGATTATCAAGCCACGTTTAACGCGAGATCTCGACCTAGCGAAGGTCCTTTAACCGTGGATCAGCGGACGAACTTTACACACGCTGAAAAAGAATCCGATCCGCATCCAAATCGGATCGGGGCCGCTGAAAGTCGCGTCGCCTGTATCTTACCGACGATTCGTCCAAAGGGTCATCAGCTTCATGATCGTCAGGCTGGAGTCTAATGTCGGCGGCAAGCTGTCCACGAGATCCTGCAGCTCGCTCAGCCTCAGGTGCGCGAACACGTACAAATATTGGAAGTATTGCACGATCAGGATGAACGACATGTAAGTTAGCCGGAAAACTGCAGCGTACGACACATCTGGCCACACGCTGAGGAACTGAAGACCGCTCTTCAGCGATGAGCTGACCGTGCTGGTGAATGTCATCTGCCAACGGTACCGAGACGCGACGAAAGTTCTGTAAAAGTGCACGCACGGCACTGTCGGTCGCGATAATGAACTCTGACCAGCTGAACTCTCCAATTGCACGTGCCGCGTCCCCACTTTGTTGACCAGCGATCAATCGTTATTATACATTATGTGGTATAGCGGCAAGAATCGAGACACGGTTCATTATCCGCCTGGACGTTCTTAATTCCACTTCCACTTAATTCCACTCTTAATAATTCGCGTCCCGACCGAGCGTCGGAAAAAAAATAACCACATCCACATTGATTGGTGGTCAGTTTTATTCTTTCTCTTTTTTGCAAATTCTCCTCCACGACAGAGCGATATTATCGATGAAAAGTGAGCGATCATCGCGTTTTTTGCGCACACTGAGAACCGTACGGTGACTGACGGTTGAATGACCGTAATTTCCGGTAAATTAATTATTCCCACCGGTCGGAAGTGAAGTGCCACGTGCGTGGCCGTGGGTATTGAAAAAGAAAATAAACGAAGGGAGAACGTTGCGTCTTTTCTTGCGTAGGGGCGAGTAATGACGAGCAATTTTCATAAATGCCACGGGGAACTGCGTGTTTCGAGACGCGCATGTGACGAAAGTTTCAAAAGTGAAAAAAATCTTAATCAATTATTGACTCGTCGCAGAAGCTTCGCCGGAGGTACAGGCGGATAAGGATGCCTTGAAAACTGTACATGTGCAGAATTCTCGCGAAATATTTAATAGCGAATACGTCAGACGATTGTCTAGAGCTGCTTTATATTTTTCCGAGTAACAATATTTTAATTAATATCCTGGTGTAAAACAAATGGAAGCAAGTGGGAACAGCGTGTATTCGAATAATACTAAATAATTGAAAACGCGCAAAAATTGTCGGGTGTAAGAGTCGCGCAACCTCAATGGGAAAATTTCATCCGTATCTGATCTTATTTCGTGTTCGATTTTAATTTCTAAACTATCTAATTAATTTCTAAACTATGTTATAGCTAATTATGTTACAACTATAGTGGCGTCGTAGTGGGCACTATCAATACATAGCGAGCATGACAGATATGTATGATGCCGATGTTTTTATGATCTAAAATAAAGCGAAATAGTTCGAACACAGATTGGTACGTAGCAAAATAAAATATTAAATCATCCGTAATATTGGAAAGTGTTTTAATAGCGGCAAACTTACATTCGCGAAAGTTTCCAAAGATAAATTCGCGAGTCCTCCTGCTGTGAGCGTTATTTGTTTTTGGGATCTCATTATCACGAATGACATCATTTTACCCTGATCAGAGGACATGTCGTACCATAAAGAGTTGTAGGCTGCCTCGGCGATTAACTTACTCTGAAAACAATACGAACAATGAAAATTATTATCAACACTCAGACAGAAACAGGGTAATCGACTTTTATAGTCTTCCACATTCTTTCGACTTTTGTGTTCAAAAGCTCAATTTTATTCGCACATCAACATGAATAAAAATTTGAAAATTTTGAAAACACGTTATTTGAAAAATGTCATAAACCTCAATTTTCAACAATTAACTAAGCGATTGGTGTATCTTAAATATTATTATATTACTCAATCGTAATTTTGATTATTGCTTAATACTTACTGACCTTGTAGCTAAGATATTCTCCGGCAAAGCAGAAAATAAAGATTTCCACCAGTATGACGCTGGAAGCAAAAGCAGCTTTCACCAATAGCATAACGCCGGCGCCACCATGAACAGACTATTTTATCGAACGACAAATATGTAAGAAGCAAGTGAAATTCTTTTCACGTTTACTGACCATCGCGTATTCGCGTGCGGTGACTGCGGTACTCACTGTCACGATGAGAAATCCGAGGTAAACGAATATCAAGGAATTACAGAGAACAAGCATTAACGCTATAAAGGAAGAAATCTTATGTACATTGCTGGAAAATGCGATTACTCTGTTGTGCCTCTCGATCAGCATTCCTATCGTGGCCGTGGAAGATCCAAGAGGAGCAAAGTCTCCAGAAATGCTCTTAAATTCGTGACATATAATATCGATTTGCCCGCTTGCGTGAAGCACCTGAAACATACTCGAGCATCTGCAAAGATCTCAAAGGAGGCGCAATAGAGAAAAAAGAAGTTCCTTCCCAAAAATGTTAGAGAGAGACAGAGAAAGGGAGGGAGGGAGATCGAAACTTCACAAGATCCGCGGGACACAATTGGCTCGCGACGCGATTTGTTAGACATTTTTGACAGGTAGATAAATCTAAAGCACACTCACCAGGCTGAAAATCAGCGCGTCTAGAATAACGATTATGTACCCGTTCAACATGTTGTGCAAGAATATCATGACAAAGAGCAGCTCAAAGATCGGCGACTCGTCGGCGTGTTCAAAAGGGAATTGCAGCTTTATAGGGAAATGCCGTGAAGAGGCATTGGCGCTTTCTGTTAAATGCAAAAAGTTCAACACGTATTCGCCCAGAAGGAAAAGCAACCCGGCGACCGTAGCAAAGCTGAACACGGTGTTGGAGAAGAAATGCGAGACGTTCGCTTTCGCCGTCATCAGGTGCAAATGCTGTTCGACGTGCATGGACATGCACCAATCGTCATCCATAGCAGCCAGTATCTGATAAATTACGCTGGAATGCGTTACTTTAATCTTTCAGGTATTGTAACGAGAGAAAGGGAACGAAGACGTTCGTTTCTTATGCGCGAAATTGCATACGGATGTGTTGAAACGAGACTCAAAGTAACACTGTTGTTTAGGAAATATTTAGGATTGTGTATAAAACATGAGAAACCCTTAAAACAGCACTATGGCTCAATCTCATCTCTCAGAGAGATAAAGAGGCAATGTTCTACGACTACATCGCTGCGAGATGTCTTACCGACGATGCGTCCAAAGCGTCAGCAATTTAAACACCGCCAGAGTGTAGTCCAAAGCCGCGGGCAGGCTATCTACGAGATTCGGCAGCTCGCTCAGCTTAAAGTGCGAGTATATGTACAGATATTGACAATATTGCAGGATTAGAATGCTCAACATGTAAATTAGCCGATAAACGGAGGCGTACCGCACATTAGGCCATATACCGAGGAGTCGGAGGCCGATCTTCAGCAACGGATTCATAGTGCTCATGACTTGCATTCGTAAAGAAATTCGCGGCCGTGACCGCGGACACGAAAGTCAGAGTCAACGTATCCGACCGACAATGAGATAGAAAAAGAAAGAAAGAAAGAGAGCGCTGACCGATTCTCGAGCTTCATGCTCGTACTCTGCTCGTCCCCACCTCGATGGCCACCGATCAATCAGCATCGGCGTAGGATAACAATGAGTCGAGAGTACTCATTAAATACGTACAGGTCTTATAGCTCCATCGATGTCTGATAATACGTACCCCGACCGTACTAGACGAGAAATAGTGCTGACAGTATCTCGACGCAAGCAATTGTCGGTCTTTCTGTCTATTAGCTCGACGAGACGGAGTCTTGAAGCGACGATGGGAAGGATATTTTCTGGTCGCATTTTCTGCTCGCTTGAAAGATCACTCGGCGCATGGCGGCTTGGCCGGACGGTCGTAATTATTCATCGAGTATTCTGCCTAAGAGGGACTAAATCGCGCGGTATTTCGATCGTAAGGCTTAAAGAAGATAAATGCAGGAAGGAAATATTGACGAGGAGCGAATTGCGTGGAAGCAGGTGATTCTGTTTAATTTGTTGTCTTCTTGAGACGTGGGTAACGGTGAGCCCAAAAACTGCTTAATATGGTGGATAAGTTTCAAAAGCATTCGACTTTTGGAAGATGCTGTAGCGTGAGTACGGGAGTAAACTTGAAAAACAACTGATGACGTTTTAGTCTTGAAAAATACAATTTCTTAATGTGACGTAATTATATGACATGCTTTTTAACAACGAATAATAAAATTATATCATGTAATGGCGTCTTCTCCATGTTTATTGCGCAAAAACGTGGAAATAAATATGCCGTTTGTCAAATTGTAAATTCAGTTTCTCCTTCGCTTCTTCGAATGCAAGCGTTATCTGAAACGGAGGGATTTATAGCAAAACGAGTTCATCCAACTGATTGAATTATCCTTGTTCTTTTATCAGTCCTTCTACAAACGTACATTGATAGGTCACATGTTTAATTACATCAATCGCAGGTGAAAGTGAACTGAACTTGCGGTTTCAATACATCGCGTGCAATATCGAAATGTAAGACGCCGAGGCTTTCATGACCTAAAAACAGTTTCCTTGTAGATGAGAGAAATAGCCGAGGTAATAGAAATAAGAACGTGCGAAGCGAAGGAGTATCCTCCGCAAGATGCGCGTCATTAGTGTGTAACGTTTGCATGGCACATTCGGAATAATATCAACGTCGGCCGCGCGATACTCATTTACGCATTCAGATACGAATTGTCACAAGTATACATTTTTGTAAAACAACACGATTACATTATGTTACAATTAAGACACAATTGTGCGTCTGTTATGTAGAGTAAAAATCTTACACTCGTGAAGCCTTCCAGAGTCAAGTCCATGACGTTCCCAGCAGTGATCGTCAAACGTTTCTGAGACCTGACGATGATCAATAACAGAATTCGGCATTCTTTAGTGGACAGGTCGTACCAAAGTGTCTCGTACGCCGCATCGCCGATGGACCTACTCTGAGAGAAGAACAGATTGATCGTAATTACGGCGAAGGCATTGCGAGACAATCGCGAGACAAGCTGGATGCTGCATCTCATAAGCTCGTAAAAAATGCATGTAGAGACACATCTTATGATAAAATTTGCAAAACTAAAGAGATATTTCGCAGTTCTACACGACAGGAGACTCATTCGGACTCAGAACTCAAAATGAGGAACATAATTAGGAATTAATAATTGAGAATATTCGAAATTGGCAACTTGAAAGACTACTCAAGGTCAAAACGAGTCGTGCTAACCTTAATGCTCAGGTACTCGCCGGCGAAACAGAAAACGAAAGCTTCTAACGTTACCGCGATGTACGGGATGATGGATTGTATCAATATGCCGGATTTGCCGTCCATGTCCGTGCTTAAAGACTGCGTAAAAGTACGTGAAATTATTTCAGCGGAATTACATATGTATCGCGTGTGCGAAGTCTCGTGAATGTGACTCGAGTATTAAGAGTTCAGGACAGAAACGCGTTCTTCTGGAACAATGTTGTTCTTACAACGATTGCTATTGTCCCATTTCGATCGAAAGCACGAAATCCCGATACTCCGCATGATCTCAAGGCGGATTTTTTCTCTCCCGCTGCGAGCGCAGCGGCTTTACTCACTATCACGATCATGAATCCTATGGTGCAGATCACTACGGTGTTCCACAAGAATTGTATCATCGCGACGAAGGAGAAGAACTTGTCGATATTGTTCGACAGAGATATGATCCTCTGATGTCGCTCGATAAGCAACCTCGTAGCTGACGTAACTGACTTGCTCGTGACGGAAATTTCTCTCAGGCCTTGGCACATGATATCGATCTGCCCGCTCACGTGAAGCACCTCGAAATAGAAACTGCGATATCACGAGAGTGATAACGCCCTCGCGAGTTTTCACGATTCGATCGATTGAATGGAAAGATCCGCACCATTCATCTCGGTACTACTCGATGTTTGCGTGCATGTATACGTGTGTATGTGTTCTCGTCTGCCAACTTACCAATGCCAAAATCAAGGAATTCAGCATCGCGATCACCACCGCAGTCTCCCACACGTGCAGGAACGACCCTAGCACGATGAATTCGAAGATCGGCGATTTGGTGGCGTTGAACGGAAACTGCATCTGCACCGGAAACCCCCGCGGCTCATCCGCAGAGATCGTGCGGTGACTTAAATAGCTTCCGATGAAGTAGAAGACGGTTGACAAGGTGTTGAGGGTCATCATCGCGTTGGAGCAGCGGTGTGCCAGAGCAGCCTTGCTCGTCATCACGCAAGTGTATGAATCCGTAACGCAGTCGCCGTGCCAGTCGTCGTCCATCGCGACCAATATGTCGGAGAATATCCTGCGATCGATCGTTGATCTTCAGTTGACCTTCGCTTCTCTTCTTCCTCATCCTACCTCTTTTTCGCTCTCCTCTGAAGATAACCGCGGATCTTACCGGCGATTGTGCCAAAGGCTCAGCAGTTTCATAAACGTCAGGGTATAATCCAGGGTAACGCTCAGGCCGTCCATCAGCTTGGAGAAGTCGTTCATGCTCAAATGGGAGTACACGTAAGAGTACTGGAAATACTGCATGGCGGCGAGGCTGAGCATGTAAAGGAGCCAGAGGACCGTCGCGTACGAGGAGTCGGGCCACATGCCGATCAAGCCGAGGCCGATCTTCAGCGGAGAGCTTATGGTGCTGGTGGTCGACATGGCGGCTCATAAATTTACCGTTGGGATGCGTCAAAGTGGCCAGTCAATTGTGCTCTCAGACCAGATCATCGGTCTCAGCAACTATCGGGAGCAAACGGTCGCGAAAGAAGCGCGAAGCGAAAAGACGATGTCTCTCTTCTCTCTTCGTGGCACGGTCCCCACCCCTACGCGAGGAGGTAGCAATTTTATTACGGAGAGTGAAACCACCGGCTGGTAGCAGGCCGATCAATTGCAATTATGTATCTCGCTCTGCACGACGATGTTCGCGCAAGCAGATTGTTGATTATGCGCTTTTCCGTCGCGTCTCGGAAAAAGTGGAGAGCATTGACCGCCGACGTTTTACTATCGCGGGAAGTGCTCGCTGTAGATAAAAAACTGAAGAAGATAATTTGCTGTAAAAATGTAGCCGCGATTGTCGCGGACTTTGTCACGAGTGGCAGAGGAAAAAAATTACGCTCGTAATAGGTCTGAAAATTAAACTTGTGCAAAGTACGACGATGACAACGTGACCGTCGGCTACTGTTCGCTGGAATATTAACGGGATATTTGCGTTGACGGAGGAGGAAAATATCGCTTTCCGTTCGGGATAAAGCGGCAATAGAAATTCAGCTGCAATGTTTAGCTCCTTTCAATAAACGTACATGCACAGTGACAATAATTACTTCTTTTCAATGTTATTGTTAAAGCATATGTGCGCATGCACTTGTTCTCTTTGTTCCGTAAAGTGATATCGGTCATGGGTTGTGGGTTGGGAGATAACAGAAAGGCAAAATCGACGCTAATCATCTACCTTTATCAGTTCTACAAATGTACATTGCTACTTCGCCCACGATGAAACTACTATACACATATGATCAACGTACATTGATTCGATTCTCAGTACATCGCGTGCAGCACTGAAATGTACGACGCCGAAGCTTTCATAACCTAAAAAGACGTTCTTATGCAGACAGAAATATATCAACAGGAACGGTTCTCTTCGAAAGCTAACAATAGTCGATTTGACACACGCATATCAACATGTTTCTCCAATCATTAAATACGATTCCGATTTAGACATTTATCCAACAATATCATGATACCCTATACAATATGCTTGTTTTAAGTAAAACTCCCATAAAAATGTATTTCTGTAAGATATGCTTATTTCAAGCGAGAGTGTGAATCGAGATGACCATTTGGTTTTGTTTAATGCGAAAGACTCACGGAAGTGAAACCTTCGAGTGACAGGTCCATAACTTTTCCAGCTGTGATCGTCAGTCGCTTTTGAGACCTGAGAATCACGAATAATAAAACTCGACACTCGCTGATGGATAAATTATACCAAACCGTCTCGTACGCCGCGTCGCCGATGGATCTACTCTGAAAAAGATAGGAAGGCTACGGATTACAAAGTTGAATATGTATCGCAATGCTGCAAAATTTTTC
The DNA here is from genome assembly GCF_003227715.2 of Harpegnathos saltator. Lineage (NCBI taxonomy): Eukaryota > Metazoa > Arthropoda > Insecta > Hymenoptera > Formicidae > Harpegnathos > Harpegnathos saltator. The sequence continues at coordinate 619,070 of NW_020229910.1, forward strand.
TCTGTGCGAAGTGAGTGGAAAACGATCGCTTTTTAGCAGTGATATATAAAGAATGCGTATATTTTCATGATCAAAAATATAATCAGGGAACTGACGATGAACGGAACGAGACGCGGTTACCTTGGTGCTCAGGTACTCGCCGGCGAAACAAAAAACGAAGGCTTCTATGGTCACTGCGAGGTATGGAATAATGAATTGTATCAGTACCCCGGATTTACTTTCCATGTTCATACCAAAGGACTGCGGAATATAACGTTAGAAATGGTGCGAAGATAATAAGCATTTAGAGAAAATGTATTTTTTATAAATACATTTTTTATAAATAGATATTGTCACGTTAAATAATGTTATAACGTATCTTGCTTGCACCCAAAAATTTCAGTGGATAAATTGGACGTTGTATTGTTTTATTTTCTGTATAAGATGAATAATAATTATTATTATATTAATAATTATTATTATTCATATTATTATTATCCATTATTAATATAATAATAATTATTATTATAATCTGCCATATAAATTCGATAACCGATGAAGAGGATCAAAAGAATCTTTTTACTCACTATCACGACCATGAATCCTATGGAGCAGATAACTAGGGTGTTCCATACGAATTGCAGAAGCGCGACAAACGAGAAGAAGTTTTCGATATTATTCGACAGTGATATGATCTTTTGGTGCAGCCTGACGAGCGATTTCGTGGCTGACGGATTGGCTTTGCACATGGAAGGAATCGCCTTCAGCTCTTGACACATAATATCGATCTGGCCGCTCACGTGAAGCACCTCCAAGTGAAAATTCAACTTTTCAGCAACTCTTGCCCGAACTCGAGGTAATTCGAGCGAAATCATTGACTGAGCAAGATCAATGATGAAAGTAAAAATCAATTACAGTAAAAGATCGAAGAAAGATGAAAATATCATCGATTTGTGACAGCATCACTGGCAGAAAAGCTTCAAATATCATTTGAGTGTGCAGCCAGATGAAAATCAATCATCTCTAAAAGATCTCTTCAGCTTGTTATCGCAAATCAATGATATTTTCATCATCGACAGTTACAATGTCATTGACGTCAGCGATCGTCATTGATCAATGACCAAACTATCGTTGATTTGCAATATCACCGACGGTAGAAAAGTTTCAAGTATCATTCACGTGTATAACTTCACCTGACACTAGCCTGAGGCTCAACTCAAGGATGTCTTCACGACCGAACTCACCAGAGTCAAGATCAACGCGTTCAACATCGCGATCACGGTCGCCGTTTCCAACACATGAAAGAACAACCCCACCAGGACGAGCTCGAAAGTGGGCGACTCTTGGACGTCAAACGGCAACTGTACCTGTACCGGGAACTCACGGTATTTGCCGTCTTTGGAAACCATGCGTCGCCGCACTTGGCTGTCGACGAAGTAGAGAACAGTAGCCATTGCGTTGATAGACATTATGACGTTGGAGCAGCGATGCGCTAAGTTAGCTTTGTCGCTCATCACGCACTCGCGCAGCTTGCTGCTGCGGTCGTTCCAGTCGTCGTCCATCGCTGCCAAAATATCCGCGAATACCCTGCAACCGATCTCGGTTTCTCAGTTCATGAAGGGGAGAAAAACTCGTCGAGCCTCGAGCAGCTTCGCATTGTATCTCATTGCTCGGTCTTACCGGCGATTAAACCATAGGCACAGCAACTTCAAGATCGTCAGCGTGTAATCCAGAGTCAGGCCCAGGCCGTCCATCAGTTTCGTGAAGTTGTTGAAGTCCAGGTGCGAGTACACGTAGGAGTACTGAAAGTACTGCATCACAACAAGGCTCGCCATGTAGAAAAGCCAGTAGAGCGTACCGTGCGAGGTGCCGGGCCACATGCCGACCAGACCGAGGCCGATCTTCAACGAGGGGCTTATCGTCGACATGGTAGCGTAGCAGAGCTTCGCGTTGGACCATCACTTCGACTGGCCGATCGCGTACTCGTCTTTGCGCAACGAGTGACGACTGCCGATGAGGAAGCGGCCACGAAGGAAGCTCGAGGGTTTGATCCCTCGGAGCAACTTCGCGATACGCCTCCCCTTCTTCGGAGACGAGGCAGGTAGCTTCACGAGGTGACCACCACGATGGCGCGAGCAACGACGATCAATCGCGATTACGTGCATCTAGCGGCGGCGGCGATGCGCGACAACAATTTGTGAAAATGGATCGACGATTAAAAAGAAAGATACGGTTTGCAAGAAAGGGACATGCGCGCAGTATGATCATCATGCGAAATGACCGCCTTTAAAAATGCAGGCGCCCGTGGTCGGTTGTGATAGGCAAGCTTAGTTTGAAAAAAAAGTAGAAAGAAAGGAAGACAGTAATGAAGGTATCGGAAGAAAAAACCTTGAGCTCTTAATAAATTCTGAGATCTTGCCGTGGAAGCGAAGTTACACGGCATTATCGTCGAACAAAGAAGCCGGATTTTTTTCTGAGAAGACGGAAAATATGAATAAGAGGGTAGCAAGCTGGCAGACTGCAACTTCGAGCGAGGAGATAATGGAGGTGTATTTATGAGATATGTATATGAGCTTTCAACGTTGTTGTTAAACTATATATTCCTCGCATTTATTGCGAATTCCCGTTCGAGAACGAAACGGAGCTCTTTTCAAAGTGAAATGTATATGAAACATTCTTATTTCAAGCAATGGAAGCTATTATAATATTAATGACAATTTTATACGTTCATTGCTACCATTATTGTCCTGTCAGAAGAACAAAACATAATACGATAAAACACAATATCATAAAATACATTATGATTAGCATCGAAAATGACCGTTATTTTGCTGAGATTGATCATCATTTTTCTTCTAGTGCATAAGATCGTTTTCCATATGTCAATATTTTACAATAAAGAAATATGTCATCTTATTGTTGCAGTTATAATAATGTTAATCGTCATGGGGACATGACGAGTCGCAGCCGAAGACATCTTACTAGCGGTTCCACCACAGAGCGAAAAGTTTGCGGATTGCGGCCCACTTCACTATTGTCGCAATACAACGCGTCAGAACATTGTTTTGCGACAATATTCGTCCAGGACGTCGTGGAAGTCAGAGGCTGGGTGTCGCTAGACATCACTAACGCATTCAACACTCTCTCTTGGACGGAAATGCGGAAGACCCTAGAGTGCTAAGGGATTCCCTTATACTTTTCGAGTCACAGCGAACTGCGACCTCGTTAACTATAGAAGCAAAGTTCCGGACTGAAGGGCGACGATGTACTTCGGGGTCTCCCAGAGGTCAGTATTAGGACCCCTACTTTGAGATCTTGCGTACAACTGGGTAATGAGGACTGCCCTCCTCCCTGAGGACTGCCATGCCATTTGCTATGTAGGTGACACGCTAATGGTGACCGGGGGAGACAACTGAGAGGAGACCCGTCTTTTCGATAAAGTTAGGTTGTGTTCGACTATGAATTTTATTTAGACTTTGGATAAGAAAGTGGCGCCCCATAAAACGGAGGCTTTGTTCTTCCATGACGTATAATATGAGGTGCTACTAAGGGCCAAGATGGATGGCGTTTGCATCTAGATAGGGACCCAGATTAAATATCTGAGTTTCCTGTTGGACGGCCATTGGGACTTTGAGGCACATTTCAAGTGGCTAGCCCTCCCCCGAATTACTAAGGCTGGACTGGTGCTAGCCAATCTTATGAAAAATCTGGGAGGGTCAAGATGGAAAGTTCGCCGCCTATATGTGGGCGTGATCGCCTTGGTCGCCATGTATGGGGCGCCAATCTTCAGATCTTAAGAGCCATCGACTGATACAAACGCCTGATGCACCAGGCGATGTAGTCGGTGGTCATCAGGGCGATTCGGAACTACAGAACCTTATGGCGATGATGACCTTAGCCTGCCCCCGCTAGGGTTCCTTGCTGAGGAACGTGCCGAACTTTATCGGCGCACAACGGAGCTCCGCGGAGCAGGCGTGGTTATCACGGCAAGGGTCATGAATGCTTTGAAATTCCAGGCCAAAGCCCGAGTCATAGACGAATGATCCAGACAACTTTTTTTGAACCTAAGAGTACCTGGGCTGCGTATTCTCCGCAACTCCGCGGCTCTGGGCTGATGTCAACACGAGGGACGTACCCGCACAATGGGGAGTTCACCTGCCCACCCAAGGTCCGCCTCCGTCCTGACAGGGAGCGGCCACCATAGGGAGAGGGGGCTGACGCCCTTTTCCCTGATTCCCTGAGTCGGTGACGCAAATATAAAAAGCGGAGACGCACCGCTCAATACATTTCGCGTAACCATGGCGAGCTGCGTTGTATTATTTTTTGCGACGAGAGCAACAAAGTGGAGAGCCCATCGTCGTGGACATCGATTAATCATAATTATATACTTCGGATTCGTGTGCGGATTAAAAAGAAAGACGAAACAATATGCGTTTTCCTTCTGAGTCAGCGAACAATTTAATGGCACATTATAGCGTGCAATTACACCGAGAACGTGGATTTCTATTCGCGACCGGCTATCATTCAACGGAACAAATTTAAGCGCTTGGTAAGCGTCTTGGTAATAAGCATTAATATTTTATGAGATTTAAACTGAAGGGAGAAAAGAGTGCGTCACGTTCATCACAGTTCAATGCTAAAATTTATTTTCTATTTTTATATTCGTATTTCTCTCTACTTTCTTGTGTCGTGCGATAAAAGACACGTGGAAAATATCGCTCGTTTTTCTGTCATATTCGTACGAGGATTAAACGCATTAGCGACATAAATAAATTTTCGTTAAAAATTTAAAAGCAAATATATAGTCATCAATGAGCTGCATTAGAAAGAAAGCATTAATAAATTAGAATGGAAATCAGATGCACATATCGAAAAAAAAGAAAAACGTTGCAGATAAAATAAATTGAGATATAGTCGACGTTGCTGGAAAAAAAGGTTAACGAATGTGAATTATTTTCTATATATTTTACAAAATTATTATTAAAATATACTACACTGATACAGTGCATTTGTGTATTTCGTATCTATAACACATTTTTATTGAGAAAGTTTTGAACAAGCCGGCCATTACATATCTCAGCACACATTGTTTGTATAAAATAAATTAATATTAGAGGCCTATTATAGAGGCCGACTTTTTTTCATTTTAATCACAACTCAATTTTCTGTGCCTCGTAAATCATGGATTTCAACGTATGTAACTTTTTCAGGCTTATCCTTAGACGCGACCGCAAATGGATCATATTTCTCCAAATTCAATACATCGCATGTAACACAGACATGTAAGAAGCAGACGCTTTCATAACCTGGAAAAAAAAATTCCTTCTGTGAATACGAAAAATGAGACAGACGCGTCGGTAGAGTAATATCTTTTACACTCATAAATCCATCCAAAGTCAAGTCAACAACTTTCCCGGCGGTGATTGTCAGTCGTTTTTGGGATCGCACTATTATGAACAATAAAACGCGACTAGTGGTCGGTAACATATCGTACCATAGCGACTCGTACACCGCATCGCTGATCGATTTACTCTGGAAAAAGGTAATAATTCAAACTCAAAATAGAAACACGTTTACTCAAATTTTTTTTCATCGCTCAAAGCTCTTAAATGTATTAAATATTAAAATATTTATCTAAAAGATATGAAATATTTTGTGTACAGCAGAAATCATTCAGAATGTAATAGTTTATACACGTAACTGTGCATGTCGATTATTACCCACATATTACGCATGAGAAGGAAGATTGTAAAATATACAAATTTTATTAGAATACCTTGGCGCTTAAAAATTCTCCCGCGTAACAGAATACAAACACTTCGATTGTCTTAGCAACGTAAAGTAGCATAGACTTCGCCAAAACTATAACGTTTTTATTGGTGCTGAGGGTCTGCGAGTAACAAAAGCAGCGGTAAATAAATTAACGACAGAGTAAGCGCGAAACGATTGATCTTACTTACAATCACGATCATCAAACCACTGCAGCAGATGATCAAAGTGTTCCACAGCAGTTGCATCAACGCAATGGCCGTAAACACGTTTTCTATTTTATCTGACAGAGCGATAATTTTCCGATGTTTGAAAACGAGATCCTTGATGATGAATAACGACTCACAGGGATCGTTTTTGATGGATATTTGCATCAGATCTTGTCTCAGAATGTCAATCTGGCTACCTACATGCAGTACCTACGAGCAAAAGACAGAAATGCGGCAGGATGTAAGAGGCGCCAATCTGGAGAATCAGCGGTGAGAAATGCCCGTCATTTCATATCGTAGCATCTGATTATAAAAATGATATTTATAATCATCGTCAACTTACCAACGAAGCGAGTAAGGCATTGATCATGCCAACGATAGAAGCTATCGTTAAGATGCAGAGGAACTGCCCAACCAGGATGCACTCGAAAAGCGGCGATTTAGTGAAATCGAAGGAGAACTCCATTTTCACAGGAAGCTCCCGAATGTCGGAATTTCTCGTCGGGCGGAACAAGTAAGCACCGACCGACAAGGAGAAACCAGCCATAGCGTGAACGCCGATGAGGAAATAAGAACAACGACGCGACTGATCGGCCGCTGCCATCATAGTGGACCGGTAAGAATCGCAGTCAATGTAATCGTTCCAGTCTTTATTCATAGCCGACAGGATATAATGGAATATCCTGTAGAAAGTAGTTTACATGGCGATCTGTCGTGGACAGTTGCGATCGAGGTACACTCGAAATATTACGAGCACTTGAAGTTGCCTGGAGACTTACTTCGATAATAGTAACGGAACAAATGTAAAACGGTAAGGCAGACGGTGAATAGTAAATAGTAATAAATAATAAATATTTTTGCTAATTTTACAATAAAACAATGCACGAAACGATCCTCGGTAATGAACATTACCCAACATTAATCGTGAAATCGAAGGAGAACTCCATTTTCACAGGAAGCTCCCGAATGTCGGAATTTCTCGTCGGAACATTCCGACATTAGGAACATTAATCGGATTTCTTCTGTTAAAGTATCTTTACCACGTCGGCAATATTTTGCATGTACAATAAAAAAATTGCATTCTACCGACACTGACAACGTGCTCTCATGCAACGAAGCCGCGACGGCGTGTCTTACCGGCGATTCCACCTCAGGGTAAAAAGTTTTAACATAGCAAGACTGTTCGCCAGAGAAAGGCCGAGGCAGTCCATCAGCAACGAAAGGTTATGTGCGTCAAAATGCACAATAACGTACGAATACTGATAATATTGCACTATCATTAAGAACATCATGTACGACGTCCAATAAAGATCCGGGTAGGCCGAGTTCGGCCACATGCCGATGAAACGGAGCCCGATCTCGACCCAACGGCTGATGGTAGTTGTGCGGACCATCGTTTCTCGACAACTGCACGGTAATGCAAGAAACGCATGACGCTCGATTTGCGTGAACTGCGCGATGACGACGAAAATTATAGCGGAGACAATGAGTCGAAGGTAAGAGCGACGCCGAGGATCGATCAGTCGTAATTGCACATTGGTTATTCTGATCGCATTATTTCTACAGAGAAGCTTGCAAGTGCACCGATAAGAGAAACAAAGAGAAAGAAAGAAAAGGATGATAGAAACGCGATCATATTCAACTGCCTTTCTGAGTCAATGAACGATTCAACAGAGTTGCATCATAGCGTGTAATTGCTTTGAAAATGGGAGTTGTTATCCTAGAACCCGGTTCTACGGGCAAATTATATCGACTGACGGAAGAAAATGCACATGCGATCTAGCTAAAAAAACTACACGTCGAACGTAGACGCGTAAGCTGCGTAGAAAAAGTGAAGAGCACTGTCATTGCAAATATTATAGTCGAACACTGACATTTGCTCTTCACTTACGCGTTCTTTGTGCTCGTTTTCGTCCCGTGCGACTCGAGCTGGTTTTACCAGCGCGTGTAATAACGTGTAATAATATAAGATGTTATAAACGATATGAGTAATATTATTCTACGTAGTCGATTTTTAAATAGATATACTGACAATTGACACAATCGTTGTTGACTAGCTTTATCCAAGTGTTTCGGATAGCGTTTGAGAGCGGATAGTCTAATGCAAAATGCAATTTTCGACAACGGAGTAACAGGAAACGATTCCGTTTAGGAAGGTACCGCAGATTATTATTGTTGTTCATAAGTATATGCATATTTATTCAGCAAACCGCAAATAAAATTCTGCGTTCGCATATAAAATCCGCGTTTTATGGTAATGTAAAGGAGAAACGCTGGAATGGATGTTTAAATCAAAAAATCCTTGTAGTTTTGAAAAAAACTTCTGAACATATATTCAATGATTCAAAATTATAAAAATAATAAATTCAATGACTATAAAAGCTTGGAAGGATAACATTAAAATTTTCATATACTATCATCAAGATTATAAAAGGGAAAATCATACTTCATAGAAAAATTCAGTCGGCATAACTGTCATCGAAAAAAAAAAACAGTTATTTGTTAAATTCGTCAAAAATGATTTACAATTAAACGATTTTCTCTTATAACATGTGTAATTCTGTTTCAATCATCAATAGCAATTGACTGATGAAACTTCCGACTGCATGCGAAACAATACAAACTGTTCATACAACATTCTGCTAATATTCTCTAAAACTCAGTACATTGCATTTAATACTGACATATAGGAGACAGAAGCCTTCATAATCTAAAAAATTGTAAGGGATTAATAAAAAACCTTAGTAATTTAATATATAAATGAACAGGAGTCTCTATCTATATCTACGGAACAGTGCCTTACAGTTGTAAAGCCTTCCAAAGTCAAGTCGATGACTTTACCCGCGGTGATTGTCAGTCGTTTTTGAGACCTTAAGATCATGAACAATAAAATCCGGTTGTCAGTCGGCGACATGTTGTACCACAATGTCTCGTATAGTGCATCACTAATTGACTTGCTCTGAAAACAGTTTAAATATAACAAAGAGATATTCTTTTTACTCATCAATATGTATTCTTTATACTTAAGTATGGCGCATAAAAATGAAAAAATTATTTATAATAAATATTTTAAAGATAAGATGTACGCGCGTTATAATTTCCTGCGCTATCACCTTCTTCTTTTTATAACAACAGAAAATTAATATGTTATGATATATTTTACAATTATTAAATAATCAGATTAAACGCTTATCAAGGATATTAAAAACTACTACATACTTTGGCGCTCAAAAATTCTCCAGCAAAGCAGAATACGAAAGCCTCCAGCATTATCGCGATATAATAACTCACAGATTTGATCAAACCCGTTATAGCTACATCCTTATCGATAGTCTGTAACCATTCAAGTAAGAGGAGAGAATTTTCTTTATCTAAACCGTGAAGAGAAACCATCGACGTTACTCACAATTATGATCACAAAACCGGTGAGACAAATAACTACGGTATTCCATAGAATCTGCATCAACGCGATCGACGAAAATAGATTCTCAATATTCTCCGATAAAGAGATGATCTTTTGATGTTTAACAATAAGATTTTTAATTATAATAAAAAAGGTATCGGGATCGGACTTGTTATTGGAAAATTCCTCCAGGTCCTGCCGCATGATATCGATTTGACCGCTCAGATGGAGTACCTATACGTCCGATAAATATATAAATAATTAGAATATCATTTTTACTTTCCTACTTGCAATATTAATCGAATTCGATGATATTGGACGAGATATTATAATTGTAAATTATGAGATATGGAACAATAAAATATGGAATACATTATTAAAACATATAAAAACAACAGATGATTGTCATTTTGATAGCAGATAAAAAATTCTTCCGCCAATTTGACTACTTACTATTTTACAGTCATAGATTAAGTTCTTGCAATAATTGTACATTTTCAACTGCAGAATGTCATATCTACATCTGGAGATGCATGAATCGCATCGCGGAAACTTACCAAAGAGACGAGCAAAGCGTTTATCATACCGACTATGCAAGCAATCACCAAGTCGTAGAGAAATTGCCCGATCAGAAAGCACTCGAAAATGGGCGATTTGCTGACCTCAAATGGAAACTCCATCTTGATCGGGAGTTCCCGGGTGCTATTGGCGAGTCGATTGTCCTCGTTCATCGACTGAACGAAGTGCTCGCCAATTGAAAGAAAGAATGCGACAGAGGCGTTCATAGTGAAGACTATGTTAGCGAAACGACGCGCCACGTCCGCCATGCTCATCATCGTCGACAAGTACGATTGATTGAAGTCGCATTCTCTCCAATCCCGGTCAATCGTCCTTAGCACGTAATAAAATGTCCTGCGTAAAGTAAGGATCTTGTACGAACATCGTATGTGTTAGAAATCATTTCTTTTCCGAGCTCGAAAATATGTTCGCGTGTATGTGTGACGTTACTTGATGACTGTCAATATCAATCCGATCCTCTATCTATTTATAACCTATCTCGTCTATAAACCTATCTCGTCTATAAACCTATCTCGTAACTTTTGATGAAATCATTACGTTATCGTAGCGCAAATCTAATAAAAGCTTGACCAAAAGTTTCTTCGGAACTTTACCTTTCATCTTTACCGAGTACCTCGGAGGAACTTTCCGATCAACTCAACACACAATAGAAAAGCTGAGCAAAGATAATGTAAGGATAACGACACTGACACAAATTGGTTGAAAGTTACAGATTACGGCTGTTGCATCGAGATTGAAGTCGAGAATAAACAAATTGCCCAATCACAGTCAATTACTCTTCGATCGTTAGGAGAATCATCGACTACGGTTATCGAATAAGTTTACATCTTGGGATGTTCTCCTTCAAACTTCGATTTAATCTGGACTACGATTAACTAGCGAAATTACTAAGTGAAATTTCTAATTTCCTTTTCTGAATTTTTCTTCTCCAGCAGCAATTTTAATTGGCAACTCTGCCAATTAATCTTCAATTAGATCTACCCAGAGTTTGGAGAAAGTCACTTTCTACTCATTCATCGTTTAAACCTTCTCACTTACATTTCTTCGCGTGTTACACCTTCACGCGGTGTTAATACCAGCGCTTCGCTCATGAGAGCGCGAAACTTACCGGCGATTCCACCAGAGGACGAAGAGCTTGATGAAAGCGAGGGTGTACCCCATAGTAAGACTGAGGCAGTCGACGAGGGTCGAGAGGTTGTTCAGCTCGAAATGCGCGAGCACATACGCGTACTGATAATACTGCACTATCGCGACCGACGTCATGTAGCCGAGCCAATGGAGGTCCGCGTAAGCCGAGTCCGGCCACACGCCGGCTACACGAAGACAAATCTCCACGGTACGGCTGATGGTGTTGGCGCGCTTCATCCTCCTTTGTTCACCATTGAACGTTAAAAATCAACGGGCTTGGCGGAACGCACGTGTGCATGTCGTTCAATATGTTGCGCGGCTAATGATGGCTAAAGCACCCCGCGGTAATCGCGGCGGAGACGACAAAGCGCGCGCGCGAGTTACTCCTTCAAGGAATCAATTATAATTATACCTTGGCTATTTGCATTAAGTTCCATGAATATCGACTGAGAGGAAGATAAGGAAAAAAATGGGCATTATTCCTCTTTCTCTCCTTTCTGAGTCAGCGAGCGATTTAGCGTTTCGTGCAACGTGTAATTTCCTCGTGAACGCGAGTTTCCGTGGCGAAGAGAAGAACTATATCCGTCGACAAGTTAGCGAATATTGTAATAACGTTGGACGTTGACATCGGCGGGACGTAGATGCAGGGGAAAAATACACACACATATGCATGAAATACGAGGAAACTTCACTACGGTTGAACATTGGAGAGAAAGATATGTGCGCATGGTATAAATTGATTTCGTCGATCCCCGCATCTTTTCGTCATTGTACCCGAGTACTTTCTTAGTGTATGTGCTCTTTCGTTTCCATTTCGAGCGAGAAAAGACGAAGACGTCTCCGCTGTTACGACAAAGGACGAACTGCTAAAAATGTAAGTCGAACCGCATGAATCGGGTTTTCGGGATTTTTTCGTCACCTATCTTAAAACGAATGTTTCGATGGGTGAGACATTTTTCTCTTAAGAAATTCGATGCAAATGCGGCTGTGTTCATTCCCCGACCGCATTGCATTTGCAATCTCGGTAAATATAAACAATTCACTTTTGGAAAAGAGATGAGGAGAAATAACGCGCAACGTATCACTGTAACACCAGTTGTATCAGTATGTATATTTATGTATGTATGTATATTTCGAGTATGTATATTTATAAAGAAAGAGGAGAATGAGGAAAACGCATGACCAATCTGGCGATTGGACAAGTGCAGGACAGTTGCAAGTTTCAGTCAAAAATTTACACTCAACGAGCATGGTATAGCTAGACGAAGAGAATATTCGCTGACACTCGATCTTCTTCGGGACCTTGCAAAAAAGAACCATAAAGACGAACCGGAACACAAAGAGACTTGCATGTCATGGGAGAGAGACTAAGGTCGATCGGTTGTTTCATCGTAAACGGAGGATGATGATCCTCTGAATTTACAAGGAATAATTTACACGGCAAAAACAATTTGACATCTCGTAACTCGTGCAATTCCATTCAGCCGACGAAGGTAACTCCAAACCGATTGAGCTGTGGATGCTGGTGAATATACGCAGACGGTGATCGACGGGGTCTCATTCCAATGTTAATACATCGTTCAGCACCGACACATAAGAGGCAGAGGCTTTCATGATCTAAAAAAAAGTCAAAGGAAGAAAATAATCTGTGTTGTTACTTGCAGTGTCGCGCGTGAAAACGAAGGACGAGATGTCCGTACGCTCGTAAATCTCTCCAAAGTTAAATCAACTTTGTCCGCGGTGGTGGTCAGCCGCTTTTGCGACCTCAGCATCACAAACAGCAAAATGCGGCTGTCGTTCGACGGCATATCGTACCAGAGCGACTTATACATCGCGTCGTCGATTGACTTGCTCTGGAAACAGAACGTGGTCAAGGTCTGGTCCAAAATACATAATCCTACATTGCTGCAAGCATATTCGTCCAACGAACACGTGATTTGAAATAAAGAGTGATTTAGGTGGATGATAATGTAACTTCAATGATGTAGTAAAAGTTACAAAAGTTATGTATCAATAAAAAATACGCGTTATGTACATGATGTATGACGTAGTACAGAATGAACAGAACAGAACTAACAGAAAGAGACGAACAATCACGAGTATTCACATCGCGTACAAGGAACAATCGTCTCTAAATATTGGCGCTTAAAAATTCCCCGGCGAATATAATACATTTATGCACGCACATTTGCATTCCGATCAACGGAATCGAAGTGATAAGACCGTCGTCTTTGCCATATCGCGTAGAAACTACGGGGTTTTTATTTTTAGAATATTCGTTCGCGCGTTACCGTCGTCGCGACGAGCGTCTTCCAGAAACAGAAAGCTCACCCTTTCTGCCGCGGCGCGGCCATTATCCGTTAATAAAACGGGAGCCCTCCTCCCCGGATATGTACGACGCGGACGATTTCATGATCTGTGACAATGAGAGAGATACGTCCAGTTTTTATATTATGTTTTCACTAATTTAATTAATACGTTTAGTTAATACGTTTTTACGGGATAAAGTCTCCGCACCAAAATTCGGATGTTTAATTTTGTAGAATTTACGTAGACTTATGCTGTTGTCTTTAAGGATAGATCGATCATTTTGCCGGCGGTGATGGTCAGTTGCTTTTGCGAGCGCAGTATGAGGAAGAAACGCGATCATGTTTAACTCCCTTGTCTGAGCCAATGAATGATTCAACAGAGTTGCATCGTAACGTGAATTACTTTGAAAATGTGAGTTGTCATTCTAGAAGCCGGTATGAGCAAATTATATCTACCGATAGAAAAAAATATACTAACTAGAAACACTACACGTTGAACGTAGACGCGTAAACCGTGTAGAAAAAATGAAGAGTGCTGTCATTGCAGACATTATAGTCGAACACTGACATTTGCCCTTCTCTTATGCATTCTTTGTGTTCATTTTTATCCCGTGCGAGCCTCGAGCCGGCTTTACCAGCGCGTATGTGTAATAACGTAAGACGTTATAAATGATATGAATAATATCATTCTATGTCGTCGATTTTTAGATTGATATATTGATAGTTGTTGACAGACTTTATCCAAGTGTTTCGGATAGCATTTGAAAGCGAATAATCGCGTGCAAAATGTAATTTTTAACAACAAAATAACAGGGAACAATTCCGTTTAGGAAGGCACCGCAGATTATTGTTGTTGTTGTTGATAAGTTTATGCATGCTTGTTCAGTAAAAATGCATATAAAATCCTGCATTTGCACGTTTATAGCAACGTAAAGAAGAAAACGCCGGAAGAGGGCTGTTTGAACTAAAAAGTCCTGTAGTCTTAAAAAAACTTTAGAAGATATATTTAATGATTATATCATATAAAAATTTAATATAATATTTTAATGATTATATCATATAAAAAATAAATTCAATGACTATAAAAGCTTTGATGGATATCATTAAAGTTTTCACACACTATCAAAATTATAAAAGGGAAAATTATAATTCATAGAAAAACTCAGTCGACATAACTGTTATCGAAAAAGAAACTATTATTTGCTGAATTCGTCAACAATGATTTACATTTAAACGATTTTCTCTTATAACTTGTGTAATTCTGTTTCAATCATCAATGGCAATTGACTGATGAAACCATTCCCACTGCATACGAAACTATATAAAATATACATACAACGTTCTGTTAATATTCTCTGAAACTCAGTACATTGCATTTAATACTGACATATAGGAGACAGAAGCCTTCATAATCTAAAAAATTGTAAGGGATTAATAAAAAATCTTAGTAATTTAATATATAAATGAACAGGAGTCTCTATTTATATCTACGGAACAGTGCCTTACAGTTGTAAAGCCTTCCAAAGTCAAGTCGATGACTTTGCCCGCGGTAATTGTCAGTCGCTTTTGAGACCTTAAGATCATGAACAATAAAATCCGGCTGTCACTCGGCGACATGTTGTACCACAGTGTTTCGTATAGTGCATCGCTAATTGACTTGCTCTGAAAACAGTTTAAATATAACAAAGAGATATTCTTTTTACTCATCAGTATGTGTTCCTCATACTTAAGTATAGCGCATAAAAATGAAAAAATTACTTATAATAAATATTTTAGAGACAAGACGTTATAATTTCCTACGCTATCACCTCCTTTTCTTTATACCAGCAGAAAATTAATATGTTATAATATATTATTAAATAATCAGATTAGACGCTTATCTAAGATATTAAAAACTATTACATACTTTGGCGCTCAAAAATTCTCCAGCAAAGCAGATTATGAAAATCTCCAGCATTATATCGATATAATAACTCACAGATTTCATCAAACTCGTTATACCTACGTCCTTATCGATAGTCTGTAACCATTCAAGTAAAAGGAGAGAATTTTCTTTATCTAAACCGTGAAGAGAAACTACCGACATTACTCACAATTATGATCACAAAACCGGTGAGACAAATAACTATGGTATTCCATAGAATCTGCATCAATGTGATCAACGAAAATAGATCCTCAATATTCTCCGATAAAGAGATGATCTGCTGATGTTTGACAATAAGATTTTTAATAATAATAAAAAATGTATCGGGATCGGACTTGTTATTAGAAAATTCCTCCAGGTTCTGCCGCATTATATCGATTTGACCGCTCACATGGAGTACCTATACATACGATAAATATACAAATAATTAGAATATAATTTTTTATTTTCCTAATTGTAATATTAATCGAATTCAATGATATTGGACAGGATATTATAATTGTAAATGATGAGATGTGGAACCATAAAATATGGAATGCATTATTAAAACATATAAAAACAACAGACGGTCGTCATCTTGATAGCAGATAAAAAATTTTTTTACCAATTTGGCTACTTATTATTTCACAATAGATTAAGTTCTTGCAATAATTGTGCATTTTCAACTGCAGAATGTCAAATCTACATCTGGAGATGCACGAATCGCATCGATCACCGCGGAAACTTACCAAAGAGACGAGCAAAGAGTTCACCATACCGACTATGCAAGCAATCACCATGTCGTAGAGAAATTGCCCGATCAGAAAGCACTCGAAAATGGGCGATTTGCTAACCTCAAATGGAAATTCCATCTTGATTGGGAGTTCTCGGGTGCTGTTGGCGAGTCGATTGTCCTCGTTCATCGACTGAACGAAGTGCTCGCCAATTGAAAGAGAGAATGCGACAAAGACGTTGAAAATGAAAATTATGTTAGCGAAATGATGCGCCACATCTGCCATGCTTATCATCGTTGACAGGTACGATTGATTGAAGTCGCATTCTCTCCAATCCCGGTCAATCGCTCTTAGTAGGCAATCAAATGTCCTGCACAAAGTAAGGTTCTTGTACGAACATTCTATATGTTACCAATCACTTCTTTTCCGAGCTCGAAAATATGTTCGCATGTATGTGTGACGTTATTCGATGACAGTCAATATCAATCCAATCCTCTATCTATAAACCTATCCTGTAACTTTTGACGAAATCATTACGTTATCGTAGCGCAGATTTAATAATTGACTTCAAAGTTTCTTCAGAATTTTACCTTTCATATTGATCGGAAGATTCCAAGGAATTTTTTGATCAATCCAATGATAGAAAAACTGAGTAACGATAATGTAACAATAACGACACTGTCACAATTGATTGAAAGTTACAAATTAAGGCCATTGCATTGAGATTGAAATCACTGCACTCAGAAAAATATGTAAGACTTTAGGGGTAAGCACAAGAAACATAAGCAGCAAGACGTGAGGAATAAACAAATTGACCAACTACAGTCGATTATTCTTAGATCGTTAGGGGAACCATCGACTACGGTTATCGAATGAATTTACATCTTGGGATGTTTTCCTTCAAATTTCGGTTAAATCTAACCTACGTTTGACTGGTAAGATTACCAAGTAAAATTTCGAATTTCCTTCTCTCAATTTCTTCATCTCCAACAGCAATTTCGATTGACGACTCTGCCAATTAATCGTCGATTAAATCTACCCAGAGTTTGGAGAATGTCACTTCTACTTTTTCATCGTTTAAACCTTCTCACTTACATTTCTTCGCGTGTTGCACCTTCACGCGGTGTTAATACCAGCGCTTCGCTCATGAGAGCGCGAAACTTACCGGCGATTCCACCAGAGGACGAAGAGCTTGATGAAAGCGAGGGTGTACGCCATGGTAAGACTGAGGCAGTCGACGAGGGTCGAGAGGTTGTTCAGCTCGAAATGCGAGAGCACGTACGCGTATTGATAATACTGCACTATCGCGATCGACGTCATGTAGCCGAGCCAATGGAAGTTCGCGTAAGCCGAGTCCGGCCACACGCCGGCCACACGAAGACAAATCTCCACGGTACGGCTGATGGTGTTGGCGCGCTTCATCCTCCTTTGTTCACCATTGAACGTTAAAAATCAACGGGCTTGGCGGAACGCACGTGTGCATGTCGTTCAATATGTTGCGCGGCTAATGATGGCTAAAGCACCCCGCGGTAATCGCGGCGGAGACGACAAAGCGCGCGCGCGAGTTACTCCTTCAAGGAATCAATTATAATTATACCTTGGCTATTTGCATTAAGTTCCATGAATATCGACTGAGAGGAAGATAAGGAAAAAATGGGCATTATTCCTCTTTCTCTCCTTTCTGAGTCAGCGAGCGATTTAGCGTTTTGTGCAACGTGTAATTTCCTCGTGAACGCGAGTTTCCGTCGCGAAGAGAAGAACTATATCCGTCGACAAGTAGCGTTCGCGAATATTGTAATAACGTTGGACGTTGACATCGGCGAGATATCAATGCAGGGGAAAAATACACACACACACATACACGTGAAACATGAAGAACGTTCATTACAGTTGAACGTTAGAGAGAAAGATATATGCGCATGGTATAAACCGATTTCGCCGATCCCCGCTTCTTTCTGTCGTTGCAATCGAGTATTTTCTCAATGTACGTGGTCTTTCGTTTTCATTTCGAGCGAGAGAAGACAAAGACGTTTCCGCTGCGACGACAAAGGACGGACCGCTCAAAATGTAAGTCGAACCGCATGAATTGCATGTTTTCAGGATTTTCTCATCACTGATCTTAAAATGAATGTCTCGACAGAAGGGACATTTTTCTCTTAAGAAATTCGGCCGTGTTTATTCCCTGACCTCGCATCTGCAATCTCGGTAAATATAAGCGTCGATTTTGGAAAAGAGACGAGGTGAAATAACGCGCAACGTATCATTGTAACACCAGTTGTACCAGTCGGGTATATATATTCATAAAGAAAGATGAAAAACACATGACCAATCTGACGATTGGACAAGTGCACGACGGTTGCAAGTTTCAGTCAAAAATTTATACTCCACAAGCACGGTATAGCTAGACGAAGAGAACATTCGCTGGCATTTGATCTCCTTCGGGATCCTGCAAAAAAGAAGCGTAAAGACAAACCGGAATACAAAGATGCTTCCATGTTACGGGAAAGAGATCGAGGTCGATCGGTTGTGTTACCGCAAACGGAGGATGATGATCCGCTGAATTTATAAGGAATAATTCACACGGCAAAAATAATCTGACGTCTCGTCACTCGTGCAATTTTATTCAGCCGACGAAGATAACTGCAGGCCGATTGAGTTGTGGATGTCGGTGAATATACGCGGACGGTGAGCGGCGGGGTCTCATTCCGACGTTAATACATCGCGTTCAGCACCGACACATACGAGGCAGAGGCCTTCATGATCTAAAAATAGTCGAAGGAAGAAAATAATCTGCATTGTTATTTGCAGTATCGCGCGTGAAAACGAAGGATGAGATGCCACGTACGCTCGTAAATCCCTCCAAAGTCAAATCGACAACTTTGCCCGCGGTGATGGTCAGCCGCTTTTGCGACCTCAGTATCACAAACAGCAAGATGCGGCTGTCGCTCGACGGCATGTCGTACCAGAGCGACTCATACACCGCGTCGCCGATCGATTTGCTCTGAAAACAGGACGAACCTGGTAAGCAAAACGTAATCCTACGTTGCTGCGAGCATATTCGTCGAACGAACACGTGATTTCAAGTAAAAAGTTTGCAGTGATTTAGTCAGACGATGATGTAACTTCAATGATGCAGTAAAATTTACATGTATCAATAAGAAATACACGTTGTGTATACGACGTATGATACGATACAAACAGATAGAGACGGACAATCACGATGAGTATTCACGTCGCGTACGAGGAACAATCGTCTACAAACCTTGGCGCTTAAAAATTCCCCGGCGAAACAGAATATGAAAGCTTCGAGAGTTATCGCGATATAAAAACTTACGGATTTGAACAAAGTCGTTATACCCACGTCGGTACCGATGGTCTACAATGCAACAAGTGTAGTGCAGTGTTCTCCATCGGTAGCGCCCGATGCGACGGCCAGGTCGTTACTCACGATTATGATGACGAAACCGGTGCAGCAAATAACTAAGGTGTTCCACAGCAATTGCATGAGCGCGATGTAAGAGAACAAGTTCTCGATATTCTCAGACAGTGAGATAATCTTCTGATGCCTGTAAATGAGGTCTTTAATAACGATCAGCGACGTGCCGGCGTCGTATTTGTTGCCGGAAATTTCGGCCAGATCTTGCCGCATAATATCGATCTGGCCGCTCACGTGAAGTATCTGTAAATATGAAACAATTATTATTCAATTATTATTATAACAATTATCGCCTAGCCGCTCTGCCACTTGCTAATCGAATGAATCAGGCACGATTTATAGGATATTGTTACCGTTGCGACCATAAGTATACGAAAGTAAAAAACGAAAACTAATTATATATATATATATATATAATTACTAATTATATAGCGCACTAATTATGTGGCGTGTGTAAAATTACCGTAATTATCGCTGTTTCAGTGGATTTTGATGATGTCTGTCTCTTGAGTGTTATAATAATAGATTCTAAAATACTAAAATATATCGTGTAAAAAATAATAGTCAAACTTGTCGAGTTCATTTGTCATTTTAAGCCGCACGACGTAGTGTATCAATGCCAATATAATTGTACATATCAGAGGGAAGATTCTTTAACTTCAGCGAACAGACTTACCAACGACACGAGTAAAGCGTTCACCATGCCGACCACAGAGGCTGTCAACAATTCGTATAAAAATTGCCCGACCAAAAAGCATTCGAAAACCGGCGACTTGCTGACCTCGAAGGGAAACTCCATTTTAATGGGGAGTTCTCGCGATGATGCGTTCGCCACCCGACTGACATCTCCTATCGTGTGAATCATATGCTCGCCGATAGAGAGGAAAAAAGCGGCCAAAGCGTTAATACTGATCATCACATTCGAGCAACGACGCGACAGATCCGCCACGCTCATCATCGTGGACACATACGAGCCGCTGATTACGCATTCTCTCCAGTCGCGATCCATCGCCGTCAGGATGTAGTAGAATATTCTACAGGAAACAGCTCATGTGTCGAGAATCGCATGTATCGAGAAGTTTCTTTACTCGCGGAGACAAGGGAGAGACTGATTTGACTTGAAATCCGACAAGTAGCAAACGCGATCTTTGCGGTGACGGATCATGTCTCCTTTCTCTCCGAAGCGTGAAGCGCGAAAAGTTTCACGTGTGGAAAGCCTCACACTTCCATTACCCGAAGAGTTACATGATCGCTAAAGCTAGTCCACGTAAAACTTGTCACTCGTCACGTTTCCGCTCGTAAGAAAAGGTTACACGATCTCGTTGGCATTTTACAAAAATATCACCAGCAAGTTTCACGGCGCGAAAGTCGTCTTACCGGCGATTCCACCACAGAACGAAAAGCTTGAGGCCGGCGAGCGTGTACGCCAAGGTGAGACCGAGACAATCCATGAGGAGCGAGAGATCACTAAGGTCAAAGTGCGCGAGGACGTACGCGTACTGATAATACTGCACTATCACTATCGTCGTCATGTAGATGAGCCAATAAAGAGTCGCGTACTCCGAGTCCGGCCACATGCCGACGAAACGCAGGCCGATTTCGACCAGGCGGCTGATGGTGCTTGTGCGCTTCATCGTTCTGCGATTATCGCTGAATGTTGCAGGACGTTGCGGAAATGTCAACGCGCCAAAAGCGCGCGTCAACTTTGTTCGATAAGGTTGAAGATTGAAAACGCGAACGTCGCTCGCGGAATAATCATGGAGGTGCTCGCCTCGCGAAGCGCAGGTCTTCTCCTGAGACCGCGATCAATCGTAATTACACGTCGACTACTTTAATCGCGTTAGTTCTCCGGGACTCGCAAATGTACCGAATAAAATGCAAAATGCAGCCATGTCGTGTTTCTTTTGCCGAGATGGCGCACTTCATATCGCGCAATAGCGTGTAATTGCCTTCAGACAGAAGACAATTGCTTCGAAAATTGCTACCCCCTCTCCCCGAAGACCATTTCTATAGGTGTCTATATCCAACGGGGGGAGGAGACCTGTGTACGTTGTCTTGGCGGGAAAAAAGCATCTCTAGGAAAGACGACGACAAGATCGGCCTGGTAGGAGCGGCTTCGCTTCGAACGTGCGAATTGTACTGCAAAGTTGGAATATTATTTTCTACCGTAATATATCTTATTTTTTTTATATACACACGAAACATGTCACTTCGTGCGCATGTATGGGCAATTCTAAATCGTACATATGTTATTCAAAGTACCTCAAGGCACTTTGCAAAGTATATATGTAATTAATTTATTGTATTTACACAACAGGGACGCGTATATCTGTCGCCGAGGTGTTTCGACGTTTCTCCGCACATATTTTCCGCGGAAGTAAAATTTTCGCGAAACTAAATTTCACATGCACATAATACATTCATGCACACACACACACACACACTTGCATTCCGGTCAACTGAATCGAAGAGATAAGTAGTGCTTGCCATATCGCGTAGGAACCACAGAGTTCTTATTTGTAGAATATTCACTCGCACGTTACCGTCGTCGGGACGAGCGTCTTCCAAAACGGAGAACTCAACCCTTCTGCGCAGCGCGGCTCTTCGCAGCCATCATTCGCTAATAAAACGCGCGCAACACGGATATGTACGATGCAGACGACTTCATGATCTGTGACAATCAGAAAGATGCGTCGTGTTAATAGGTTTTTATGTGATAAAGTCTCTGCATTAAAATTCGCTTTCTACACTAAAAGTCTAATTTATGGTGTAGACTTACGGTGGTGAAACTTTCCAAGGACAGATCTGTCACCTTGCCGGCGGTGATGGTCAGTCGCTTCTGCGAGCGCAGTATGAGGAAGAGTAAGATCCGACACTCGTTGGGTGTCAAATTGTACCAGAGAGACTCATACGCGGCTTCACCGATGGACTTGCTCTGCAACGGTAACGAGCTTCCACGGTGAATCGCACCCGGTTAAGTTTCTCTCCTGTCTTTCTCTTCTTCGTTCGCTTTTTCTCGAGAAGTTAACGCGGGGAACTCTAAGGATTCTACAATCGCTACCGTTACGCTCATTGACACTGACCTTGGCACTGAGGTGCTCCCCGGCGTAGCAGAACACGAAAGCCTCGAGAGTTATCGCGACGTAAAAGATCAGAGACTTCGTTATCACTGTGGCGCCTTCCTCCGTGCCGATAGACTGCGAACGCGAAATATACAAAGTGTCATGGACGACCGCTAAGTGATACACTATTGGTCTTCAAAGGTCGGGCGGTTTTCTTTACGATCTCGACAGCCCTCAATGTGAAAGTTTCAAGTTTCAGTATTAGAAAAAAAAATGAAGCGACAACGTATGGAGTCTGTGAATATTAATATAAACTCTGCAGATTCTACTATAAATTATCACAGGTGTCACGAGGAACGAAAGGGAGGGAGTTACCATGAAATATCATGATCGTGAAAGAAATGAAGTTACGGGAGAGAGATCGACTCACTATCACGATCACGAAACCTATGCAGCAGATGACCAAGGTGTTCCAAACGAATTGTAGCAACGCGATGCTCGAGAAGAGATCTTCGATATTGTCCGACAAGTCGATGATCCTTTGATGCCTGCCGACTAGGAGCTTTATAGCAGCCAAAGATGATTTGGACGCGTGCTTATTACGGGAGATTTCCAGCAACCCTCGCCGTATGATATCGATTTGACCACTCACGTGTAGCACCTAAAATAACCAGCTTGACAGACACGCGTTTCACACGTACTGTCGTCACACATTTCGCCGATATCGTTTTTCAGATTAATCACCTCTTCAGGGGTGAATTTATAATAATCAAAAGAAAACGTGCATAATGCAATTTTCATGTGACCAATATGACGTTCGTCAATCATGCGACGAGGTTTCTCTCTTTCTCGTGGAATTTCGCGGTGAATGTTTAATTATTCACGGCAATGTTCGTTACATTTTGTCGATAATATTCGAGAACAATGGATACCGAAGAGAATCGGAAACAATTCGAGCAAAACGTTTAGTTATTTTTGCATGCGAATTCATAATTATACATAAATGTGTTCGTAACTCATATTTTTTGCGTTGGCTCTTGCTGGCTTTGTCTATTTATTGATTAAATTTTTTTTTGAATATTTTTGTTTAAATAGAGGAAAATTGAATTGTATGTACGTTGGTTTTCAAAGCCATCTGAACCACTGTAGGAAATTTATTATGGATATAGGCATGGAAACGAATTACTCCCTTCAATATGTAAACAATTATAATATCTCTAATCAAATTACTTTACAAATGTGAAATGTGAACGCGTATACAAATTAAAAAACGATTTGGCCCAAGTGCGGAAATACTAAATGCCTGCGGAACAAAGCGTAACTGCTCGAATACGCTAACGAATTGTTTAATGCTTGCTAAACGGTCAAAGATTGTTACATCTAACGAGTCGGAGCCAAAAAGCCCCTATCCTTTTGTCTCTTCTTCTTTTATTAGAGATTTCTCTCCATCCGATTCTTTGTTTCTTTGTTTGTGTCTATTTTCTTGTTTTTTCCTTTTTTGTTTACCCGCTTCTTAGAGCTGCCGATAACCCTGACTGTCTGTCATGCTTCTTTCGTTGTTTTGCCACGCGTTTGCTGCATGATCGTTAAATATTTCTTACAACACTTTCTCGGATGCAGTTCGGAATGCGATCGATGATGGTCGAACGAAAGAACTCGTTTCCGAAGAATTCCCAGCGATTCTCAGTTCTCTCCGTTGGACACTCCGAATTGCATCCGAGAAGTGTCAGTATCTCCGGAAACGCCAATTAGCAAGCGAACTTACCAGCGTGACGATCAGAGAGTTTAGTATAGCGATGATGCAAGCCACCGACAGATCATGAAGCAGCTGGGCGACCCGCACCACTTCGAAGACCGGGGACTTATAAACATCGAACGGAAACTCCATCTTGAGGGGTAACTCGCGGGTGGCGGCGTGGTCGCCTTTGTTGATCGTCGAGCGGAGTATCGGGCCGCCGATCGTATAAAAGAACACGGCCAACGCGTTCGTCGTGATCATCACGTTGGAGCATTGACGAGACAGGTCGGCGTGGTGAGTCATCGTGGCAATGTTCGGATCGATCGCGATCTCGTCGCTCCAGTCTTGCTCCATCGCGGCCAATATGACGTACAACTTTCTATGGAGATTCCTTACCTTACTTGATCACTCGCGCGATTCAGAAACAGAGAATCGAAAAGTCTGGCGAGCCCGAGACGTCGCGTTCGCTCGTCCCGAAGAAGAGCGGCGTGAACGCGGTCGCGGCTACCTTACCGCCGATTGAACCAGAGATTGATCAGCTTGAAGAACGCCAGGCTGTAGCCGAACGTGATGCTGAGGCCGTCTATGGTGTCCGAGAAGTTGCCCATGTCGAAGTGCGCGAAGACATACGAGTACTGGAAGTACTGCACCACCGCGACCGACGCGATGTAAGTCCACCAGTTGACGTCCGCGTGAACGCAATACGGCCACATGCCGATTAATCGCAGGCCCGCTTCCACCGACTCGCTGATGGTGCTCGTGCGCACCCCCTTCATACCTGCGCCGAATCTCGGAGTGTCTTCTTCGGGGCTCCTCGTTCGTGGAGATCGCCGCGAGCGCGAGGAGTACCGACGCGAATATCGCGTCGACGTAACAACGGCAACGTCCGACGTGGCGAAGACGAGGGTGAGCGCGCGATCGAGAGGAGGGGAAGAGGTCAGATACGGCAAAAAGTCGACGATCAATCGCAATTATTCTTACTTCGTGGAAGATAACGATGAAGTTGCACTGTCGCTTGCCACAATTTGCTAGATTATACACAAGGCGGCGCAGAGCGAAAGAATCAGCTTCTTCGTTTTTACCGTCTGTCCCCCCGCCCCTTCCCCCTCTCGGGGAAAACGACTCAAGTTGTTCGTGAGCTGAGTTCGTTTCGCTTTAAAAATGCATGAAAGCCTTCCGAAGAGCGCGCAGTGATCGTTGAAAGCGCGACGAATAGGACGAAATGAATATACACGGAGGTGAAGCGAACGTTGAGGTTTTCCTTTGAGGAAAAGATTGTTCTCGCTTAATTAAATTAACGTACGAGAAACGAAAATGTAAATCGGCGAATTATTATCTCCCCTCGTGCCAAGAAGGGAATCTGTGTATCCATGCAAATAGTGGTCGCGTGGGAGCCTAAGTAGTTTATTACAAATTGTGGAAGGTAAACTAATGATACACACACGCACGCACACATCATCATCATCATCATCTATAGTCGACTATGATCGGTGTGGTAATCGTCGTAACCGGCATTTAGACCCGGCGACTCATCTGCCGAGCTTCAAGACATCGCATGCAGTACCGATATGTACGAAACGGAGGCCTTTATTATCTAAAAAAATCATATTAAACGATAACACAGAGAGATTGAACACGAAGAACGAGCGAGTCTCTCGAAAGTTGGATCTTTTCGTTAGAAAAGCAATAACGTCAATTTCGTTCCATCACGAAAGAATTGCTCAAACTTTTATCTCTCGCTCGACTCGTCTCGATCGTGTCGAAAAATAAAAAGAAGAAGATGAAAAGTGCATCGGCTGTACTCGGAATGAATGTCAAGCGTTAGCTGGTCAACACGAGCAGGCTTTTATTAACGGAATAACTTCACACAATATTGGAGTCTTACGGTCGTGAATCCCTCCAACGACAGATCCGACATCTTGCCGACGGTGATGGTGAGCCTCTTCTGTGATCTCAACATTATGAGCAGAATGAATCTGTTCTGCTCGGGCTTCAAATCGTACCAGAGTGACTTGTACGCCGCGTCGCCGATTATTTTGCTCTGGAGAAGAGTGTCGTAAGAATGTCGTGTCGTCGATAAACGCGAATGTGGGCATGAAAATCGTCATTCAAGCATCGTTCGTATCGTAACGTCACACGTCCGGCAACAATGACTCGAAAATAGCCGTGACGATCGCACAATTGAAATCGTCACACCTTTCAGTTTTTATGAGCGAAATAGCGCAACATCGACTCAAGTTATTCGATATAAAAGCAACATTTCCATGTATATAAAAAACAAAGAAACAGAGAGAATCACAAAGAGAGACGATTGTGTGTTTCTTGTGACGTGAAAGTGCGCGACTGTCGTTGCCCGAAGATCGTCATCGTCAGAGTGAACGCACGACGCGAGATTGGCTGAAATGCGTGTGTTATCGTAGACGTTTCTAGAGTGCGGATGAAGAGAATCGATTGTGCGTTCCGACCTTGGCACTGAGGTATTCTCCGCAAAAGCAGAAGATGAACGCCTCGACCGTGGCGGCCATGCAAAATATTATAGCTTTCATCAGCGCCGGACTGTCGACCGACTCGGAGTCTTGCACGTTGCTGATCGACTGCAACATCGAATCGATCACGAGGGGGAGAATGTGGACATTAGAGTTTTGCATGGACGAAGTCCGTTTATATTAGGTAACTAAGAATGTAGGGTATCAAGCGTAGGGTAGAGCTCTGTAAGGATGAGGATGTTATAAACCAACCCGCTGTCGTTCACTCAGAAAAGGAGAAAGCTAAAATAGAAGGGGACAGGTTAGGTTATTTTCACAAGGAACGTCCAGCAAGGATTGTCGGGTAGGATTAAATATTGGTAAACATGCGAGAATGAATGAATCGAGGGTGTATGACACGCGAATTAGGTCGGGTGACAAATTGCATTTGCAGAACTCTAGCACACGCGGAAAAAGTAATGTGCGGAATTATTTTGCATATGGGATAATAAATTTTCATGTCGCAAAATTGAAAAGAACAAGCTATTGAATAATTGTTGCAATAACTGTTGCACAAAGAATATATAAATGATGTAAAAATTAAAGAGTATAAATGAGACACATAAAAACTGGGACTTTGGTGTGAATATACTCCCAGTTGCGGAGTATGATGCATTATTCGATAAAAAATGTTCTCTGTGTAGATCCCGCGAGCGACCACTCACCGTCACCACCATGTAGCCCAAGCAGCAGATGACCAACGTGCTCGACATGAACTGCATGAGCGCGATGTAGCAGAAGATTCTCTCGATCTTGTCGGAGAAATCGATGATCTTCTGGTGCCTGACGACCAGCTCGCCCGCGACGGAGGACGTCAGGCGATGGGTGTATTTGCCGGGGGAGAGGTTCTTCAACGCGTCACACAGGATGTCTATCTGGCCGCAGGTGTGGAGAACCTGAAAACGACCGCTGTTCGGATGATCGACGTTGATCGAACAAGGAGGCACGCTCGCGAGGACAGGAAGCACCGCTGTGGGCAGTGTCCTTCCGCAGACTTTCACTCACAAACGTGACGACCAGTGAGTTCAGCATGCCAGTCACGGCGGAAGCCGACAGCTGGTGCAGAAACTCCAGGCACTGCACGACTTCGTAGCGCGGCGACTGGTTGCACTCGAACGGCAGCTGCAGCTTGAGCGTAAACTCGCGAATCGGCACGCCGTTCGCGTTGGTCTCGTCGCTTCGGCTGCTCTGCACCAGGACTCCTAGGCCGTAAGAGAAGGCCGCAGCAGAGTGCAGCCCTATGATCAAGTTGGAGAAATACCGCGACAGGCTGGCCTTGCCCGTCATAATCTGCACGTCGTTCAACGCGGCCTCCCTCCAATCTATGGCCATCGAAGCTAGGACATCGTTAAATATACTGCGGCAGTTTACTCTATTCGTGTGTGTTTCGAGATGATGAACGAACGATTCGCACTCAGCTAAGCTGGTGACGGCTAAGTTTTTGCAACGGAGCGAGCCTGGTACTCTCTCGGTATTTAACGGTGCGAATTAAGATGATCTCTCTCTCTAAATCTTGGAATGGAATCTCGCTCAAGAGTGGCGGTATTTTGGAAACAATGATACAAATACTGCCACTTTTTCGAGCGAGACAGTGTGACGCGAGAAAGGTGTGTTCTTACCGACTATTCAACCATAAAATAATGAGTTTCGAGAACATCACGGTATATTCCAATGCGACGCTCAAACTGTCCGTCAGGTTCAATAGATCCTCGGTTCTGAAGTGAAGGATGAGGTACCAGTATTGGCAGGTCTGCACTATGGTGGTGGTCAGTATCCAAACACACCGACAGAACAACGCGCAGGGAGCATCCGGCCACATCCCGACGTATCGAAGACCCAGCTCCATCGAGAGGGCGAAGACGCTCGCGGGCATCTTTACCTTCTCGCGTTGCGGCATCCTGCGATTTGTGTACCGAAGTATCAGAGTAGGTGCTCCCGTCAAATGTTACTCCGGTTGAACCTCGGGATTTCTGCGATTCGGCTGGCAATTCGACGAAGAGAAGACGTTCAACGTAAAAGCACCGTCGACGTGCCGGTGACTTCGCCAACGTCGCGAAGCCACGTCGACGTTATAGCGTCAACGGCGTTGCCGAGGCTGCTGAAACGACTGCGATAGCGGTAAGTTGATCACGCAAGCGGTCGACGACTAAATGCAGCCATAGCAAGGTAATCACCGGTCAATTGCCGGCGACTGAGAACGAGAGTTATACGGTGCCCCACGCGAGGCGAGGGGAATTAAAGTTGCAACAATCGAGCGATGATTACACGAACGAGGAGTTACACGAGTTGTGATCGTGCACATTGTGCGGTCTTACTGCACAATGTTTCATTTTACCGCAAAAAATCTCGATGACAAGATAGCTTGATCGCATGAAAAATGCATAGAAGACGATTTTTCCGTCTACGCGAGCGAACGTCGCGGGTCTAGAATAGCAACCAAGAATTTTCCAAGATATATGGTGGCAGGTATATGGTGGAAATGGCGGATCGTGTGCAATGACCTCTCCAGGTGCTCGTAGTGTGATGCAACAGATGGCGATTCTTACGAGGATACAATAATACTGCGCATTGTTCGTATTTTTTATCTAATTTTACTGACAAATACTTGATGTGAGTGTGCGTGTGCAAATATGAGCGACAAATTTTTTCTCGATTGAGGCGTTGAGACATCGATTGTTCTCGGATGCTTTTGAATACAAAAAGAGTCAAAAATACAGATACGCGTTCATATTTGCAGAGTTGTTTTCAGATATATCGTCCAACGAGAGGAGAAAAATCGATCGTATACGCTGAAATGATATTGCAGGTAATATTATAATTAGTACCTCAATGGTTCTTCCGATATCTAATTTCCTACAGAGGAAAGAACAATTCTATTAGTGTCATTGAAGTGAATTAAATAAATGAATTTTCTGTCATTTAATAACAGAACATTTTCCATTTGTATGAAAATTCGGTTGTAGGAACGGAAAGATTCCCGTAGGAGATTTCTATTCGGTCAATTTTTTGCACTTAATTATGTCGACCGAGTTTTAATTCAGCTGAATGCTCAGACAAATGTTCTCAGTCGCGAATAATTTCGTCATATTGTGTATCCACGATATGACGAAATTGTTCGGAATGACTCATTTATTTTGCATGGAACGCGAATGACATTTAGACGTTTGCAGGAAACAGCATGTATGCATAATTATTCTAAACTTCATCAGCATCAATACATTGCGTACAAAACGGATATATACGATGCGGAGGCTTTCAAACTCTGAAATATCAAACAGCATAGCGTAAATCAGTCCGTCGTGTGTGTTAATTCGTGTGTTGATTTATCGTATGTTAATATATTGATACAACAAAGTGATCGTATCGTTACAAACAACATGAAGAATATCAATAATATTTGCTCTTAATCTTCTTCGACAACAATTATTACAAATAACGAGCATAAAATTTCCCCAGTAATTACTTTCCCGTGAAGTATTGTCGACTATGTATTGTCCTTAAATTATATATCTCAAATTAACTTAATTAATGAACATAAAGCTTCATCATATGGATTTTTTATAAATGATCGTTATTCAGTATCGATTTCGATCTGAGAAATTGTGCACTGTAAGATGATTTTCAATGCAAACAGACACACACACACACACACACAAACGTAATCACGTTTAACATGAGACACGAGAGGTATAAAGTTACTTTCGGGATCGACACGCACAATTAGGAACAACAATGCAGCAGACTTATCGAGACAGTTGTAGCTATCGGTGGTCGCACATCGCCGATTTTCCGCGAAATCGCATCGTTAGTGAAATCTTACGTTCGTGAATCCTTGCAGCGACAGGTCCATAAATTTTCCTGCGGTGATCGTCAGCCGTCTTTGCGACCTCATTATCATGAGCAACAGAATGCGGCCGTCCCGCGGCTTCAGGATATACCAAAGAGATTCGTATGCCGCGTCGCCGACCGTTTTACTCTACAATGCAAACGACAGACAGGTGCGTGGAAAGGACAACATGCCGTCCGGTGTGTGACATGGTGCTTTGTTTTCGCGTCAGGCTGGTCTTTTATACCAGCAACAGAACCCAGTGGAATTTTTCAACAGCCTACAATGCGAGTGTTAAGAACACCTCGAATTAGCGGCGATCTCGCGTACTCACTTTGTTACTCAGGTATTCACCGGCGAAACAAAAAATAAACGACTCCATGGTCATGGCGATGTAGAAAAAGGAGGTCTTTATCAACATCCTGATGCCGTCGTCGGTACCTAACGTCTGTGGATCAAACAAACTGGTCAAGGTAAACGATATTGAACAAAGTGTTGATGTAAGAGATGATATTCAAAGTCAGTCGCTGAAGACTTGGTTGCAAGTTTATTTGTTTTCAATCAGATGTGTGCGTGGAAACTCGCGGAGTACATCAAATGCGCCGGCACAAGCACGGATTGTGGTATTTAAATTGCGAAGGCCAAAAAGTTTGGTGGAGCAGGCGCGACTAGTACAACGAAAACCAGTGCGGTGGCGTGTAATCAGCACTTATGAGATAAAATTCCAGAGCGGGTCGAGTACTCACGGTTACCACGAGGAATCCGATGCAACACATAATCATCGTGTTCGAGAGGAATTGCATCAGCGCGATCTGGCTGAAGAGGCTCTCGATGCTCTCCGAGAAAGCAATGATTTTGTGATGCTTACTGACTAAGGACCTCGCGACGCCGCTGGATAAGTCGTAGTGTTCGTCGTTGGGGCAGATCTCGTCTAATTGCTGATGAATGATATCTATTTGCCCGCCAATGTGCAGCATCTACATTTTACGACAGTCAGTTTTTCTTTATGCGTGAAAGAAGGTAAATGTATACGTGGTAATTATGATGAGCGACTAAATCTCTAGATGGATTACATTTTGCAGGAATGTACATAACATGTAACTCCTTCGCGTTGTTAATTTTTGTCATGGTAGAAACTGATTTCTTGTCGCTTCGAGAATAATGGCATATAGCATCTGTATTAACAATGCGCTGATTGAATTTCTGCTAAATAAGTCTGCATCGGACTGCATGCAGACAATTTATCTGTTACGAGAGTTACCATGACAAACGGTTAATTTAAAAAAGGAGCGACTACCGGAAGAGAACAAATGGCTGAGTCGACTGTTTTAAATACTTTTAATTTTCTGTACTGACGTTTTCAATATTTGTCGCTTCGGTAACTCAGAGACTGCCGAGGAATGTTGGACCCAGACGAGAGGTGCAACAATAATGGGCGATAAAATAAAACTCCAGAAGGCGTTTAAGACAGAGAAAAAGAAAGAAAATATGGTCGAGAGGTTTTGTGTTTACCTCATATTGCGAGAAAGAACAGCATGTGTGAAGCAACCGGAAGCCATACGCCGAAGAAAGGCATCAGGAATCATCTCCTACAAGGGAACCTTACCGCAACATTATGCTGACGCACGCAAGGATCGCGGATCGAAGACGCATAGATATCGGTCGTCGGTGGGAGTCACGCGAGGGGTGCAAACTTGATGAACTCCCATAAGAGAAGGGATGACAGGGCCTGGATATCGATCGCTCTTCGATATCACCGATCCAACGTGGAGCTTTACTTTGGATGTATAGCGAATGCGCTAATAGTATGCCTTTTTAACTAACTCTAAGTTTAATTTTTTTTACATGAGCGTCACGCATAACTTTGTTTCAATTTTAGGATCAGCAGGACATACTTAGCGTTCACTTTATAGCCAGAATACGATTTCTGTTTAGTTAGCGACATTACATATGTCTTAATTCTGAATTCAGCTAACGGAAAATTTGCGCTTCCCAACCAACTAAATGAACTGGAAAATATAAGAACTCATAATCACTCTGAATCTCAACCAACCAAACCTAGAACTGCCTTATTGGAAGCATCGTAATAGTTTAACGAGTTAGCACAATGTTCACAGACAGACCGGCTAAGTATGTTCTACTTTTCTCCCTCTTCTCTCCACTTACCAACGTCACAATTAACGCATCAATCACACCTATAGACCAGGCGACCGCCAGCAGATGGATGAACTGCACGAACATGACGATCTCATAAATGGGTGATTCGCAGGAGGCAAAGGGTAACTCCATTTTTATAAGCATCTCCCGACAACTGCCGCCATTGTTTCTTAAGTCGATGGACGCGGTGCTGTAGAGCAACACCGCCGTCGAATAAATGCCGATGATCAATTTGGAGCAACGATGCGACAGCACCGCTTTGTCGATCATGGCGTACATGTTGGAATATTTGCGCCAATCTTTGGACATCGCCCTTAGGATATCGACGAATACTCTGCAACGCAATACTTCGCGACGCGTCGCAATACGGATGCATTGTATATTTACAATGTGCCAAATGCGTTCTCGCCGATTCACAGAAGAGAAAGCAGCCACGATTTTGACAAGTTGACTACCAAGATTTACCACTCTACCTTTCCTCGTCGCGATATCAAGAATGGCATCTTTAATGTAAATCTCTATTGTAAACAGATAGTTTTCCAAAGTACGTAATATATCTGACTTACTTTAAGTTTGAAAATTTTTTAATTGATCGAAAATAAACATACGACACGTATCTCTACTTAGGAATAGTTTTACAATTAAAAAACAAAACACAATATTAATCCATTAAGGACCATAGTTATTTTACACCTTTAACTAAAGGATCAGTTTTTTAGGCACTCTGACACATTTGTCACATTTAAGAGATTTTTAAGAGCGATATGAAGAACAAAACCATGAAAAAGACATACCGATTGTTGATCCACAAGACAACCAGCTTGAAAAACAGCAAGTTATACGGCAAGGTAGTACTCAAACCGTCTATCAGATTCGGCAGATCGTTGGTGCTGAAGTGATTAAGTAAGTATTGATACTGGAAGATCAGTCCTGTTCCCATCACCAACGTCCAGAGCAGCTTGAACAAGACAGAAGTGTTTGGCCAGACTCCAGTGAGATGGAGGCCGATTTTCACCGGTTTGCTGACGGTACTGGTTGGTATCATCACGTTAGATCGAGTTTCCGCTTCCGCTACGTCGACGAACAAGGTGCGACTCCTCGAGTGCGGCTTCGTTCGCAACGTCGGACCTTCACCAGCAGATAAGTCTCAAAATATTAACATGTGCGCTCGGAAGCAGGCCCTACCTTGGTCGTCACTGGCCAATCGTGAGACGTATATTTTCGTCACATACTTAAGAATGCGGGGAAGAAAAGTTTGCGACGATCGAAGGATGATTGTAGTCTTCGAGGAGCGAGGAATCGTGCGACGAGAATGATACTTTGTGGTGGTAACTTCCGGGAGATGGGCCGCCGATCGTGGTTATCGCGGGTGATTTACTTTAAAAATGCAAGAAACGAGGGAAAGCCTGCCATGCGCCTGCGCGAGTGAGGATCGTCAGTGTGACCGTCTTGGAGAAGCGTTTTCCGAATAAGTGGTGGATCTTTGTGGAAGATTGGTCAAAATGCATAAAGAACGCAACAGGCGATGACAATTTCGACTTAACTAAATCATATGCAATCTTTTAAATGCATGTGCAGACACGCGAATAATAAAATTTGAGGTGATCCCGAGTCGGAAGTTGCTCAAAGCAGCCTGTATTAGGCACCGTTACAAGCTGACATATTTATATATAGTGATGTAATAAGATCTGCACCTAAACGAACGAGAAAATTTCGAGCAATCGTCTTGATTAAACTATGGTACCTGTGCAAAGGTAAACACGCAGTATAAGGTAAATGCTGTTGTATATTTTTAAGTCGTACCTCGTGAATTATTTTTAACATGCACTTCTACACTTACAAAATTTATAAAACGTGTATGAAAACGATTAAATGATACATAAGGATACTCATGCACAAGATACTAATATATAACTTATAATGACAATATACATATACTTGTATGTAAACTTTATAATTGATCTTTTCGTTGTTCAAGACATTGCAAGCAGCACTGATACGTAAGACGCAGAAGCTTTTAAAATCTGAAATATAATATCGCTGTATACTAAAGAAAATATTCTGTTTGAATACGTACGCACACACACACATAGTCTTCTGTTGAATCTTACATTCGCAAAGACTTCCAAAGATAGGTCGTTAAATTTCCCGATTGTTAAAGTCAATCGTTTTTGCGATCTCAACATTAGAGTCAACAAAATTCGACTTTTGCTGGGTTGAGCGTTATACCAAAGCACCTCATAAGCTGCATTCGCGATTGACTTACTCTGGAAAGATAGAAGCTAAACAAGATTAAAAAGAATATTACGAATTTGTTCCACAAAAGGAGTCGTCATCATGTCGAAAAATTCGCATAACAAAATAATTCTCTCGGCGATATTAAAATAATTAGTCATTTTCCAAATCAACAGTTTTACAATAAAAAACAGTTTTCTAACCTTGTTACTGAGATATTCTCCGGAAAAACAAAAAATGAACGCCTCCAAGGTGATAGCGATGTAAAAGAACAAAGACTTCAACAATAGGATGTATCCTTGTTTGGATTCGAGCGACTGAAACGTTGAAGATTTGCTGTTAGTAAGCGTAATAACTTAAGAATTAAACGTGCTTAAACGACACGAGACAGCCTACAAGAGTTTTACTTACTGTTACAATGACGACCGCTATGCAACATATGACAAATGTATTCGTGAAGAACTGCATCAATGCGATGTAGGTGAACAAATTCTCGATGTTGTTCGACAGCGCGATGAGATTTTGATGCTTGCGAATAATCATACCAATAGCTTCTCCGTACGATTTGTGTTCATATTTTTCCGAGAAAAGCTTGCACAAATTGTAACATACGATGTCTACCTGGCCACTTATGTGCAGCATCTAAAAACAAGGCGCTGTGTTGTAAAAACAGATATAGTTTCGCAGATTTCGTCATTTAAAGATTGACAGATTCTCAGGATTGAAACGCTAATTTTATCGAAGCCCTCAGACATATAGTCATCGAAATATTAATTATCTTTCCGCAGAAATAATTGTTCAAAGCTGTTATCCCGCCTGATTCTTATCTTAGTAGTTTTCAACATTAAGACAAGAACGGACCGTCAACTAGGATCCGTAATAAAACGCGTATCAAGTCTCTCAGTAGCAATTTTTCAATGTGTCCGAGGAGCGGGAAATCACCGTGAAGTGACGAGAACTAACTAAACAATGGAAGACTCACCAACGTTATGATGAATGCGTCCAACATCCCGATTACCGAGGCGTTACTCAGCAGTTGAAGAAACTGAATGAACAGGATGATTTCGTGGATGGGAGAGACGTCGTAGTCAAAGGGGAACTTCATTTTGAGAAAGAACTGTCGCTCTTTATTGCTGAACTCATCGGAGTGGATGTGGTTGAATTCGATTATAACGGAGACGTAGACTACAACGGCTATCGAGTACACCCCGATGATCAGCATCGAGCATCGACGCGAGAGACGCGCTTTGTCCGTCATAGTGCGTACATTGAAAGCGACAGCACCGCCATCGCGCCAGTCTTGCGACATCAACGTTAGAATTTTGTTAACCAGTCTGAAAAGATCACCCCTAACGTCCGTCGCGCAAACTACTCAAATCGGGAGTCTATCCGACAGGAACAGGAATAATATCAAAGAAAATTGCAGCTATTCGTTTGTCACTCGCTGTAGGTCGCACGAGACGGATCACCTACGATACGTACTGATGAAGAGCCGTAGACTTATATACACACACACGGAGAAGCAAGGTCGGTTGAATTAACATGGCAAACCAACGAACCAATACGCGTCGAGAGCAACAGAATTTTTAATTCTTTAGTAGAACCGAATTTAAATCAACAAGAACCGAAAATTCTGTTTCCTTCAACTAAAACGCTCGTTTATTGTCACGTTAACCCAGTCAATCTTTCTTCTCCATATAGACTGCACCTTTCGATGAAAGATTTGGAGACAAAGTGTAACGGACAGTTATGGTATATTTTCTTTCTACTGCCCACAGACATGCTATCTTTGTCCAGCTTCCTCCAATAATAGTCAAGCTAAATAAAGATCCGAACATCTATGACGCAGGTCATCCTTTTCAGATAAGGTCTTCGCAGTAAAGCGTTCAGTTCATGTATATAAGTCCATATGGAAGACTATTCGAGGGAGAACATTTCGAATTCGCATCAAAGAGCTGTACGAAAGGATTACCTCTTACCTCTGATTCAGCCAGAGAATGATCAGTTTCAGACAGAGCAAGCTGTAAGGCAATGTGGTGCTCACACTGTCCACCAGATTGAGGAAATCGTTAGCTTTGGCACAGGCAATGATATATCGGAACTGAAAAGTCTGAGCGACACCCAGGGTGATGGTCCAAAGCATTCGACACAAAAAGGTATACGGAAACCCCGGCCAAACGCCGATCGCGCGCAGTCCGAATTCAACGGAAGGGCTGATAGTGGTGATCGCGAAACTCATTTCGCGTTCGGTCGCGATTAATAAGGCCGCATCTGAGGCACGCTCGCAGGATAAAACAGCTTGTCTCTCTTTTTATCTCTTTTTCTTTCAATGTCGCCGTTAATCGTAGCCGCTCAAAAGTATTACCACATTGTTAGCAGTTCGATACGACGTCGAAATCTCAACGTTCGACTGCCACTCGAATAATCCTCAAGGATTCTGGCGAATTCGTCGCCCAAGCGGGCACCCTCCGATGGCCGCTGACCGATCGTCGAAATTATTCATTGCACACATGCGTCGTATTGTAAGAAAAGAAACTACGGCTATGATTTCAGCGAAGAAAAGTAACGAGGTAATAAGTTTTGCGCTCTTTCTCGTTGAACATCACAGCGAGAGGGTGCAATCGCGACGTTATTTGCTTTAAAAATGCAAGCGGGTGCAAAAGCGGTCGGGGTGAGCTTGTGCATCGCGGTGCAACTACGGGGCGACCAACGAAAGCAAAATGGAGGACGACTGCTCGAGGGAGGGCGTTGGAGTACTTGGTGCAACCGATGCGCAAAACATCACACAGTGTTTCTGCGTTCGCGAATGCTGTTGAGAGTGCGGATTTCCCTTTCGACTTGAATCCTGCAAAGTATTGTTCACGTCGCGAAAAACATATCTCTACGTAAATAAATGTTTTCGATATGCGTGTTGTGCTATTCAGGAGAAGAAACACCGATTAGTGAAACTCGTAAAGTGTATCGCAACAACACAAATAGTACAAAAATAGTACAAAAAATAAAAGTATAACTTTATGGTATTTATAAGACATACAAAACAAGCAAGATGCCTTTTAGACATTTTTGCTGTCTAGAAAACAATTGTGTTATAAACAAATTATATTTTTTTAAGTTATGGACTTTTCTGTCCTGCAAGTGCAACAAATAAAATAAAAATAAAAACAGGTATACAAAAAAAATACATCTATGTGCATGATCCTTTTAAAGATTGGTTTATAATTTTTCCTATATTATTAGTTAAGACTTCCACTTCAGGAGTGCGTCAGGAATACGTTGTCAAGTCGTGTTTCACACTTGACAGCTTTGTGTTTCAATACATAGCGTGTAACACCGACACGTAAGACGCCGAAGCTTTCAGGATCTACGAGAAGAAAGCGATATTAGTCTTATTGAATTTAAGTACAAGTATTGAATTTAAAATATCGGTGTTTAATTATATCGTTGTT
Source organism: Harpegnathos saltator (assembly GCF_003227715.2). Lineage (NCBI taxonomy): Eukaryota > Metazoa > Arthropoda > Insecta > Hymenoptera > Formicidae > Harpegnathos > Harpegnathos saltator. The sequence goes on from NW_020229910.1 coordinate 657,508, forward strand.
CTCTCGTGAAAATAAACGGAAGTTGCGGATTTCTTACGCTTGTAAAACTCTCCAGAGATAAATCGACGAATTTTCCAGCTGTCATTGTCAACAGCTTCTGCGACTTCACTATCAACAGCATCAGGATTCTGCTTTCAGCAGGTTTCAATTTGTACCAGAGCGATGCGTACGCGGACTGAGTTATGGATCTGCTCTATAAATAGCATTCCACAATAAATCACTCTACGTAAGTATTCTTCTACATAATATTTCTACTTGACAGTGTTACGAAGTCGTGTGAGGCTCGACAATTATTGAGTCATATAATAAGAAATTTCGAATTTTCCACAACGGATCTGCCAAATTTGGAATTGTTCTTTACACAATCCGACACATTCCTATCTAATCAATTCCGTTGTTTGTTACTCCCTCCATTTATGCGAACACAATTTCCATTAGATGAATCCCGGCCGAGAATCAATCTCTCATGCGGCGCTATACAGATAATGTGAAAATAATTGCATTTGCCAAGTCGCTTTCTCACCTTCGAGCTTAAATATTCTCCGGTAAAACAAAGTATAAACGCTTCTATGTTCACGACGACGTAATAAGGGATGGCCTTTATCAGCACCTCGTTGGAATCGAGCGACTGCAATTCAAAAACAGGTTGCTCAGACAAATTACAAAATTACAAAATTCGAAAAATGCATAGGATTTTACTTACGGTGACAATCAAGAGTCCTAAAAAGCAAATAACGAGCGTGTTTGACAAAAATTGTAATAGCGCTGTATAGCAAAATACATTCTCAATATTATCCGCAAATTTAATAATCCTTTGGTGTTTGATCACGAGATCTCTCAACGTAGCTATGTGCGGTTTGTCCTTGGCTACCAGCATTTCCAGCAATCCCTGACACATTATCTCGATCTGACCGGCAATGTGAAGGATCTAAAAGTGAAGATCCGGAACTGTCCAGGAGACTGAGATTTAACAATGATATCTGAAGCACATTTAGTGTGGTAAATTTAATTTTCTCTATTCTTTTTCTTACTTTTACAACATGAATCTGATAAATTTTATGAAAATATTATCGACACATCGATCACATTGTAATTGCGAAATTTTTTACATACTAATTATGATATGATCGTGTAAAAAAATAATCGTATACGATAATCGTATAAAAATAAAAATAAGACCCTGACTAAAACTGAACTCTCTTCTTGTTTCAGATGATGTGCACGATGTGCAGAAACAAAGAAAAAAAGAAACTCAACGCTCTCCAGTACAGAGCCAACTTACTAATGTCACAATGAAAATGTTCAACATTCCCGCCATGATCGCTAACGTGTATTGCAGAAGAAATTGCGTTATGATGACAATTTCGTAAGTTGGCGACACGCTGTACTCGAACGGCAACCTCATTTTAACGAAAAGCTGCCTTTCCTCGTCAGCCTGATCGGAGCCCGCGCTTTTCTGAGCCAGTACGTTACTTGTCCCTAATAATATCAGAGTCATTGTATACGCACCGATGATGCATTTCGAAAACCGATGAGACAAAATTGCTTTGTTTATCATTTGCGTCTTTGAACTGACCGATGTGCACACGTTCCAGTCTTCGATCATTGTCGCAAAAATGTCGAAAATAATACTGAACAATACGATACGATACGAATTATTAAAATAAAAATGCTAGCATTTAACGAATTATTCGTTTACGTCAGCAGTCAGCAATAGCTTAGGAACATTTCGACATATGGAAGAAACGCTAAATTATTTTTCAATATGTCGAGATGTCTCTAAATTATTCTATATAGTATCCCTCGAAGCATGAGGAATAAAACATATTTTATGAAAACAAACAAATCTCGAATATAAACATTTAGATGAAAACTCTTTGCCTAAAATAACCGCAAATCGTAATTACACAGAAACTTCTACTCGCGCAATATATCCGTTGACGCACGTCAACTGACTATGATATCGCTAATTAACGATTCTTACCGTCTGTTCCACCAAAGGATGTTCAACTTCAGAAACAGTAGGCTGTTCGAGAAGCACAGACTCAGACAGTCCAAGAGATCCGGCAAGGTGTCGGAGCCAATGTGAGTGAAGAGGTACCAGTACTGAAAAATCTGCGAAGTCAGCATCATCATGGTCCAAAGGACAAGCTGCAAATTTTTGTACGAGGAGTCCGGCCAGATACCAATCAGCCGTAGAGTGAGTTCCATCGGACCGCCGATGGTGCTCGTAGGTACCATTGTCTTTCTTTGGCTCTCTTTACGTTCGCACTACCCGACGATTAATTCTGACAATCGCCGCACTTGTAGGTTGCAGGCTCACGCCTGAAGCTGTATTTTCGTGGCGATTCGCAGCTTTATCAGACACCTTTCCTGATTAACCGCGACTGTCCATAAGTCACGTGACTAATGCCGTGCAGAACCTCGCAGGGCTTAGCTAAACGCCATGCTATACCGTAAAAGGAAACTTTCCACGTAAGGCTGGTTGATCTCCCATAGGCAGTGAACAAAGTGCCGCTTATGCCCGGAACGATTACCATCTGACTGAAATTACTGGTCGACTGCAATTACCGGTCGAAAACTATTATACGCAGAGCGCATGTGTAACAACCGCTCGGGTGATCACATGGGGAAAAAAAGTGTTGTAGGGTAAGAAGCGCACTGCTAGTACGTGTCCTGTTGAATTTTGCATTGTTGGCGACCGCGCGGAGCCGCAGAGAAAGTCGCCCTCGCTTTAAAAATGCAAACCTGCAATCTGTCGGATCGCCGGGCGAATTTGCGAGCGATAATACGCGCAAAAATTAAAGCGCACAGCCGCCTGTGAATAATGAAACGTAATGGCCGATCGCTTCGTGCTGTGCGCATGTGCGCCACGTGAAGATGTTTGTCCAGCGCGATATTTTCCGGTATTCTCGCACGTTTGATCGTTCCACTCTAACGAATCAACATGTTTCGTGAAGCGATGAATATATTTGACATCTCTAGAATGAATTTTATGGTCTGCCGTTGTATGCGCGTGTGTCTACCTGTATATTATACGATACGTGCGTGCCTGTGAATATTAGCACGCGTTCTGGAACGTAAATTTCAATAGGAAATAGCGAGTAGACAATACTGAGTCTTCAAAACAGTTGGGAATACATTTCACCCTTCCAGTCGGGTAAACGTTTAAAAAGATGAGGAACAAAAACTTGGATATGAACTAAATTACTTGCAGAAGACAAACAGGGAAGGCGATAACGTAAAAGAAATTGTATCTTATGCCGACAGATTAGATCGTAAATATGTGTATTTGTTTTAATTAAAGTAAATGCTCTATGCACGTTTTTAGTGCTTACAAAGTTTACAGAAGATTTTCAACATGTTTTTCTCCTATTTTTATACATGTTTCATATCTTCATAAAATTGTGATCTTTTTCCAAAAATCTCGATTTTGTTCTTGGCAATTTGGCAAGCATTGTATGCCCTGATATAATTCGTCTGTCATCAGTAAAGAATACACCATGCTTTTAAGAAATCCCCATAAAAAACAGTCCAGGGAATTTTTTTAAATCAGGAGCGAGGAGGCTATAAAATTGGTCCATCCCGCCCAATCCATTTGACCAAAGTACCTATTTAAATATTAGATGAATGCTATTTAAGGGAAAAAGAATTGATCAGTGTGACTCATATAGTATCGTACAATAACAATATAACAATATAAATACGATAAGGTACGAATAATTAATATATAACTTTATGGTATTTATAAAACATGTAAAACAAGTAAGATGATATTTTACATTTTTGCTATTTGGAAAAGAATTATGTCATAAAAAAATTATATTTTATAATTTATGGATTCATTTCTGTCCTACAAGTGAAATAAATGCTAAAAATGAAAATGGGGATATAGGAAAATATATATATGTGCACGATTCTCTTAAAAATTGTTTTATAATTTCTCCTACTTTCCTAATTAAAGACTAATTAAAACTTTCATTTCAGGGATATATTGTCAAGTTGCATTTCACACTTGACAGCTTTGTGTTTCAGTACATGGCGTGTAACACTGACACGTAAGACGCAGATGCTTTTATGATCTACGAGGAGAAAACGATATTAGTTTTATCGAATTTAAATACGAGTATTGAACTTAAAATGTCGGTGTTTAATTATATCGTTATTTTCCCGTGAAAATAAGCGGAAGTTGCGAATTTCTTACGCTTGTGAAACTCTCCAGAGATAAATCGACGAATTTGCCAGCTGTCACTGTCAACTGCTTCTGCGATCTCAGTATCAACAACATCAGCATTCTGCTCTGAGCAGGTTTCAATTCGTACCAGAGCGACGCGTATGCGGACTCAGTTAGGGACCTGCTCTAAAATAACATTCCATGATAAATCACTCTAACACTACCTAACTGTCACTCACTGATTCCAATGAAATTTGGCATGCACGTAGAACATTGAAAAATATTGAGCACGTGTTTTTTATATCGGCTAACAACGCATTTTAAGGGTGGAAATCACCCCTTGATTCCTGAACATAAAAGCACTATTTCAACCCTTTGTACATATAGTATTACTTGTGATTTCCGTCAAACTTGTCTTCCATTGAACTAGTGAGGGATTTTTAGGGCCGCTGATTACGAATCTGGAGATAAAATTACAAAATTCAAGATAGCGGACCTAATATGGCGAACCGGAATTGTAAAAAGATGGCTGATTCAAACCAATTTTGGTATCTGGAGGTTTTTGAGGCCTCTAATTACGAATCTGGAGATAAAATTACAAAAAAAAGATGGCGGAATATGATGCAATATAACAGATCGAAATTATACCAGTGAAGGAGGATATTGCCTTAGGAAATTACATTTACTGAATTTAACAATGAATCGGTATTAAAAATTGACCTATCGCGTCAGTTTTTTTCAGATTAGGAAGTTGGTCTTCCAAAAAATTATTATCCGTCAGTATATCTTGATAAGATGTAGATATAGATATCTTATATAATTAATATCCTTGAAAGTTTACAATAAACCTTCTTAAAAATCTTACAAATAAAACACATTACAATAATAATAATAATAATAATAATAATAAAGTGTAACAAACGAATTATATTTTGACTTCCAACTTCAAATTCGTAATTAGAGACTCCAAAAACCTCCAGATACCAAAATTGGTTCGAATCAGCAACCTTTTTGCAATTCCGGTTCGCCATATTAGGTCCGCCATCTTGACTCTTGTAATTTTATCTCCAGATTCGTAATCAGCGACCCTAAAAACCCCTTACTGACTAGTTCAATGGAAGACAAGTTTGACGGAAATCACATGTAATATGTACAAAGGGTTGAAATAGTGCTTTCAGGTTCAGGGATCAAGGGATAATTTCCACCCTTAAAATACGTTGCCAATCGATATAAAAAAACACGTGTTCAATATTTTTCAATGTTCTACGTGTATGCCAAATTTCATTGAAATCGGTGAGTGACAGTTGAGTAGTGTTACTTGTAAGTAAATATCCTTCTACGTAATATTTCTACGTGATAGTATTACGAAGTCGTATGACCATTGAGTCATGTAACAAGAAACTACGGATTTCTCATAACAGATTTGTCAAATTTAAAATTATTCTTCACACAATCTGACATATTCCTTTCCGATCAATTCCGCTGTTTATTACTTCACTCCATTTATACGAACACAATTTCTATTAGATAAATCCCGACCGAGAATCAATCTCTCTTGCGGCGTTACACATGTGGTACGAAAATAATTAATCTCGTCTTGTCATTTTCTCACCTTCGAGCTTAAGTATTCGCCACTATAACAAAGTATAAACGCTTCCATGATCACGATGACGTAATAAGAGATGGCCGTCATCAGTACTCCGTTGGAATCGAGCGACTACGATTCAAAAAGGGGTTACTCAAATAAATTGCAAAATGCTGTTCAAAAAAAGGCATGGATATCGGATTTTACTCACAGTTACAATCCAGAATCCTAAAAAGCAAATAACGAGCGTATTTGACAAAAACTGTAATAGCGCCGCATAGCAGAACACATTCTCGATATTGTCCGCAAATATAATAATCCTTTGATGTTTGATCACGAGAGCTCTCAATGTAGCTATGTGCGATTCATACTCATCTTCGGCTACCAATATTTCCAGCAATCTCTGACACATTATCTCGATCTGACCGGCAATATGGAGGATCTAAAAGTGACGATTCAGAACTGTCCAAGAGACTGAGAATTATCAACGACATCTGCAGCAGATTTAGTGTAATGAACTCTATTTTCTCTATTTTTTTTATGACGTTAATCTGGTAAATTTTGTGAAAATATTATCGACATATAAATGGCTATACGCTCACATAATAATTGCGAGATTTTTTTAATTGTATAAATAAATAATTATATATAGTAATTAAAATATAAATGTGATATAATGTTTAACATAAATACAATGTATATATATAATATAGAATACAAATGTGATGTAAAATACAAATATGTATATAAAAATAAAAATGTGACACTAACTGAAACTATAATCTCTCTTTGTTTCAGATGATGTGTCGCAGTGAAAGAAGAAAAGAAACTCAACGCTCTTGAATACAAAGCCAACTTACTAATGTCACAATAAAAACGTTCAACATTCCCGCCATGAGCGCTAATGTGTATTGCAGAAGAAATTGAGTGACCATGACAATTTCGTAAGTCGGCGACACGCTGTACACGAACGGCAGATTCATTTGAATGAAAAGCTGCCTTTCCTCATCGGCTTGATCAAAGCTCGCGCTCTTCTGAATCAGTATATTAGTTGCCCCTAATAATAGTAGAGGCATCGTATACGCACCAATGATGCATTTCGAAAATCGATGGGACAAAATTGCTTTGTTTATCATTTTAGTCTTTAAATTAATCGATGTACATATGTTCCAGTCTTCGGCCATTGTCGCAAAAATGTCGAAAATAATACTGAACAATACGATACAAATTATTAAAGTGGAAGATAGAAACGTCACCATTTAACGAATTATTCGTTTACAGCAGTCAGAATAGTTTAGGGACATTTTGACATATGGAAGACCAAATCAGTGACATAACAACAAAACATTATATAAAAATGTTTATATATTTTAAGCGGATGGAGGCAAATGATTTATGAACTCTGTCGAAAAACGTTTTCATCTAACCTAGATCAAACTAAAAATATCCGTAAAGTTTTAATATTTTATCTCTTTTTATCAATTTATATTTGTATAACATATTTTTTAAGATATCCACTAAATTCATCAGAGGATCTGATGAAAAATTGAGCCAAAAAATCCTAAATTATTTTCTTCTGAAATGTTTAGTAAAGTGATAATTATTAAATAAAATGTAGCCAATCAGCATCGTTATTTGCATGATGCAGAACGTTTATAGTATACGTAGATTATAGTAGATTATAGTAGTATATGTAGTTTATAGTATATACAGAGTGTACATAGAAAAGGCGGAATGGTAACACATTGATTGACTATATTATATCGGATAATATTGCTTTATTAAATATCACATAAAAAGATGATTCGATATTTTCCGGCCTGATATTTATTAAACAGTAATGACATGATTGATAATGACATAATTAATGTGCGCTAATTAAGAGACATCTTTCATATCAAAGTACTTATATATAAGTTAAAGAAAAGATAAAGTTGTCTCAATATTTTAATTAATAAAATATTATAGTATAAAGTAATGTAAGTGAAATTATTATTTTTCAACATATCGTGACATCTCTAAATTATTCTGTACGGTAATCCTCGAAGTACGAAGATGTAATTAATTTTGTGTAAACAAATAAGTCTCAAAGAAACATTCAGATAAAATCTCTTTGACTAACATAATTGCAGATTGTGAAATTACACTGAAATGTTTACCCGTTAATGCAACGGCTATATCATCAACTGTCGATAATTATCGATTCTTACCGTCTGTTCCACCAAAGAATGTTCAACTTCAGAAACAGCAGGCTGTTCGAGAAGCACAGACTCAAAGAGTGTGCAAGGTCATTCAAGGTGTCAGAGCCAATGTGGGTGAAAAGATACCAATATTGAAAAATTTGCGAAGCCAACATCACTATGGTCCAAAGAATAGGCAGCAAATTTTTGCACAAGCAGTCCGGCCAGATACCGATCAACCGTAGAGTAAATCCCATCGGGCCGTCGATGGTACTCGTAGGTAACATTATTTCTCTTTCCTGGGCTTCCTCTACATTCGCACCACCTGATAATTAATTCTGATAATTGCCACAGCTACAAGCTCACTTCTGAAATACTGTTTTCGTGGCACTTCGTAGCTTTATTTCGTCGTGAACCTTCCCTGATTCGGCGCGTCTACAAGTCACGTGGTCGCGCAAAATCTCTCAGAGCTTAGCTGAGCGCTATACTGTACCGTAAAAAAACACTTTCTACGTAGAGCTAATTGACATCCCAGAGGCAGCGGGAACAAAGTGTCGCTTATGCCCGAAACGACTAGCGTCCGACTGCAATTACCGGTCGAAAACTATTATACGCGAGGCACACGGTAATATACAACAATCGCTTGGGTGATTATTTGAGGAAAGAAATTGTTGTAGGATAAGAAGCGAACTACTAGTGCATGTCCCGTTGAATTTTATATTACTGGAGACCGTGCGGGGTCATAGGGAAAGTCGCTGTCGCTTTAAAAATGCAAACTTGCAATCTGTCGAATCGCCGGGAGGATTTGCGAGCGATAATACACGTAAAAATTAAAGCGCACAGCGGTCTGCGAATAATGAAACGTAATAGCGGATCGCTTCATGTTGTGCGCATGTACGCCACGTGGAGATGATTCTTCAGCATGATATTTTCCGATATTCTCGCATATTCGATTGTTTCACTCTGTTGAAACAACATGTTCCGTAAAGAGAATATATTCGACATCGCTGGAATGAACTTTATGACTCGCCTTTTTTCCTATGTGCGTGTATCTACCTGTGTATTATACAGTACGTGCGTGCCTGTGAATTGTAAATATTAATGTGCGTTCTGGAACGTGAATTTCAATAAGAGGTGGACAATATTGAATCTTGAAAACAGCTGGGAATATGTTTCACCCTTCCAGACGGGTAAACAGGAAGAGGAGGAGCAAGGGCTTGGATATGAACTAAATTTGTAGGAGACAAATAGGAAAGGTGACAACGAAAACAAATTATCTTACGCCATTAGATTAGGTCGTAAATATGTATGTGTGTATGTGTGTTTCATTTCCGTCGTATAAAATTATAATATTAGTAGTTTAAAATTTTTCGATGCTTTCATCTATACAAATCAATTGAAATCTAATAACGGTTATATGTATAGGTATATGTTTGGCTGCTTTTTGTTGATTTCTTCACTTTTATAGATTACATACACGCACGGTGTTTAAAAAAAAGATTCTAAACTTCAACGGTAGATAGTAGTCACAAGATGAAAGAAAAAAATCCTGATAAACATACATCGAAACATTAATATTGTTAGGGTTATGAACAATTATTTATTTTAATTAAAATAAGTGATCTATCCATGCTTCTAGTGCTTACAAAATTTACAGAAGATCTTCTATATGCCCTCCTCCTATTTTTATATTTTTGTACTATAGAATTGTGAATTTTTTATAAAATTCTCGGCGTTGTTTTAACAATTTGACAAGCATTTTATATGCACTGATATAATTCGTCTGTCATTTATCAGTAAAGAGTACACCATGCTTCCGAGAAATCTTCATAAACAAAATCCAAGGATTTTTTAAAATCAGGAGTGAGGAACCTGAAACTGGTCCATCTTGTCCAATCCATCTTTCACTGAAGTATCTATTTGAATATTAGACGACTGATATCCAGAGAGAAAAATACCGATCAATGCGACTTGTAAAGTATAACATAACAACATAAACGGGACAAATGAAAAACATATAACTTTAAGGTATTTATAAAATATGTAAAACAAATAAGATATTTTTCGGATATTTTCGATGTCTTTTGGACATTTTAGCTGCCTAGCTGGTAAACGATTATGTTATAAACAAATTATATTTTCTTAAGTTATGGACTCATCTCTATTCTGCAAGTGAAACCAATACTAAAAATAAAGACGAGTGTACAGAAAAATACATCTGTGTGCATGATCCTTTTAAAAATTGTTTTTATAAGTTTTCCTACTTTCCTAGTTAAAACTTTCATTTCAGGGATGCATTGTCAAGTTGCGTTTCACACTGGACAGCTTTGTGTTTCAATACATGGTGTGTAACACCGACACGTAAGACGCCGAAGCTTTCAGGATCTACGAGAAGAAAACGTTATTAATTTTGTTGAACTTAAATACGAGTACTGAACTTAAAATGTTGGTGTTTTATTATATCGTTTCTCTCTCGTAGAGAGCAAACGGAAGTTGCGGATTTCTTACGTTTGTGAAAGTCTCCAGAGATAAATCTACGAATTTGCCAGCTGTCACTGTCAACTGTCTCTGTGACTTCAGTATCAACAGCATAAGGATTCTGCTCTGAGCAGGTTTCAATTCGTACCAGAGCGATGTGTATGCAGACCGAGTTATGAATCTGCTCTAAAATAACATTCTACAATAAGTCGCACTATGTAAATATTTTTCTACGTAATATTTCTACGTGACAGTGTTACGAAGTCGTATGAGCTCGACAATTGTTGAGTTGTGTAATAAAAAATTTTGGATTTCCTACAACGGATTTGCCAAATTTAGAATTGTTCTTCAGACAACCCGACACATTATTTTCCGATCAATTCCACTGTTTGTTACCTCATTCTATTCATGAGGACACAATTTCTATCCCGGCCGATCCCGGCCGAGAATCAATCTCTCGTGCCGTGCTACACAGATAGCGCGAAAATAATTACATTTGCTAAGTCATTTTTTCACCTTCGATTTTAAGTATTCGCCAGTACAACAAAGTATAAACGCTTCTATGTTTACGATGAGGTAATAGGGAATGGTCTTCATCAGCACCTCATTGGAATCGAGTGACTGCAATTCAAAAACTGGTTGCTCAGACAAATTGCAAAATGCTGTTCGAAAAATATATAGGTATTGGATTTTGCTCACAGTCACAATCAAGAATCCTAAAAAACAAATAACAAGCGTGTTTGACAAAAATTGTAATAGCGCCGCATAGCAGAACACATTCTCGATATTGTCCGCAAATGTAATAATCCTTTGATGTTTGATTACGAGATCTCTCAACGTAGCTATGTGCGATTCGTTCTTGTCTTCGGATACCAACATTTCCAGCAATCCCTGACACATTATCTCGATCTGACCGGCAATATGGAGGATCTAAAAGTGACGATTCAGAACTATCCGAAACACTGAGAGAGAGACTGAGAGTTATCAGCTATATCTGAAGCAAATTTAGTGTAATGAACTCTATTTTCTCTATTTTCTTTTTTGTAACATAAATGTGGTAAATTTTATGAAAATATTATCGACATATAAATGACTATACGATTACATAGTAATTGTGAGTTAGATACTAATTATGATATAATTGTATAAATAAATAAGCATACATGCTAATTATATAAAATTAAAAATGTGACGCTAACTAAAACCAGAATCTCTTTGTTTCAGATTACATGTCGCAGCGAGTAGAAAGAAAAAAGGGAACTCAACGCTCTCCAAACAGAGCTAACTTACTAATGTCACAATAAAAACGTTCAACATTCCCGCTATGAGTGCTAATGTATATTGCAGAAGAAATTGCGTGATCATAACAATTTCATAAATCGGCGACGTGTTGTACATGAACGGCAGTTTCATTTTAATGAGAAGCTGCCTTTCCTCATCGACTTGATCAAAGCTCACGCTTTTCTGAACGAATATGTTAGTTATCCCAAATAATAGCAGATTCATCGTATATGCACCGATGGTGCATTTCGAAAATCGATGACACAAAATTGCTTTGTTTATCATTTGCGTCTTTGAACTGACCGATGTGCACACATTCCAGTCTTCGGCCATTGTCGCAAAAATGTCGAAAATAATACTGAACAATATAATATGAATTATTAAAGTAGAAGATACAAACAATAGCATTTAACGAATTATTTGTTTACATCAGCAATCAGAATAGTTTAGAGACATTTTGACATATAGGAGAACAAGTTAATGGCATAATATCAAAACGTTACATAATAACTTGTATATATTACAAGCGAAAATAATTTGACCTCTGATGAGAAAAACATCTTTATTTAGATGAAACTAAAAATGTTCATAAAATTTTAATATTTTACCACCTAATTTATATTTATACAGACTGTTTCTTAATGGACACTCACTAAATTCACAGTGGTATTCTCTAATGAAAATTAAACCGGGAGGTCCTGAACTATTTTCTTCTGAGATGCTTAATAAAATGATAACACAGGCCGACAAAATTTTACGAAACTCCAGACCGTGAGACCAGACTATACTTTCCCGAAGGTTTTCGGTCCGCTGAATCCGAATCCGGCAGCGGAATTGCTCCATTACATCAGGTTTTCGAGATATCCTAATCTGAAAGTGCAAAAAACACAGTTTTTCGCTATATTCGGCGTTATATTACAACGTGAATTAATTTTTCTCTACAAAACTCGTTACAGTATCTGAAAGTACTACTTTTCGCCTTCAAAATGCATTTTGAATTTTTCATATATCTTATTTCTTCTCGGAGATATCGTCCGTTGAAATTTTTTAGTTTGGCGTTTTCGTTACTACCTTGAAAAAAAAAAGAAGTTAATCCGGCAGGTGAAAGTTGTGTAATTAAATGTTTTTTGGGACGCTGAATCCGAATTCGTTGTCGGTTCAACCCCATGATCATCAGGTCATGGTTTGTCCCTAACCTCAAAAAAGATTTTCGAATTCGCCTTTTTTTGATCGAAAATCTTTTTTGAGGTTAGGGACAAACCATGACCTGATGGTCATGGGGTTGAACCGACAACGAATTCGGATTTAGCGTCCCAAAAAACATTTAATTACACAACTTTCACCTGCCGGATTAACTTCTTTTTTTTTTGTAAGGTAGTAACGAAAACGCCAAACTAAAAAATTTCAACAGACGATATCTCCGAGAAGAAATAAGATATATGAAAAATTCAAAATGCATTTTGAAGGCGAAGAGTAGTACTTTCAGATACTGTAACGAGTTTTGTAGAGAAAAATTAATTCACGTTGTAATATAGCCCCGAATATAGCGAAAAACTATGTTTTTTGCACTTTCAGATTAAAATATCTCGAAAACCTAATGTGATGGAGCAATTCCGCTGCCGGATTCGGATTCAGTGGACCGAAAACCTTTGGAAAAGTATAGTCTTGTCTCAGGGTTTTAAAAATGTCGGCCTGTGTAATTATTAGATAAAATTGAGCCAATCAACATCGTTATTTGCATGTTTATAGTATGTAGTTAGCATGTATATAGTTTGCTTGTTTATAGTATACGTAAATTAAAGTATATATATATAGGAAAGGCGGAATGCTAACACATTGATTGATTACACTATATATAATATTGCTTTATTAAGCACACACAACACAAAAAAATGGCTTGTGTTTTGCTTGTTGCTTAGTAAATATTAAGCCGAAACATGTTCAGTTCGATATTTACTAAGCAGTAATAGCATACGAGGGTAGTTCCAGAAGTATTTGACCTAACAAAGAAAACACAAAAATTTTGGGAAAAAATATCTTTATTTCTCTACATAGTCTCCTTTTAGCTCAATACACTTTTCCCAGCGATGTTCAATAGCTTCGATACTCTGTTTATAGTGGGAATCGTCGAGCTCCTCAAAATAGCCATCAAGCCACCTTGGTCCATTGTTTTGACTGTTCCTTCGTCTCAGGTGTGAAGTGATGGACTCATGTTTCATCCATGGTTATGAATCGACGTAAAAACTCGGCTTTATTGCTGCGAAACTTCGCCAAACACTCGATTGAAACATCCTCACAACGCTGTTTTTGTTCCAATCGCGGCACCTATCTTGCGCACAGCTTTCTCATGTCCAAATTTTCAGTCAATATGCGATGTACAGCACTTTTTGAAATGCCTGCTATGTCTGCTAACTCGCGCACTTTCAGTCGACGATCATCCAATACCATTTTGTGGATTTTCTTCACCATTTCTGGCGTGGTCACCTCATTTGATCGACCACTGCGATGTTCGTCTTGGCAGCTCGTATAGCCTCGTTTAAACTCTGCCATCCAATATTTTACTGTTGTAAACGAAGGAGCAGACTCCTCCAGAGTAGAATCTAGCTCCGCTTTGATATTGGTTAAACTGAGGCCTTTCAAATGAAAGTACTGTATCACATAACGATGACCAATTTTTTCCATGTTTACAAATTCACTGAGAGCATTCACTATTGATGGCTGCCAAACAAATACCAAACAACGTAGCATCGTCAAACTTCAAACTTAAGCTTTATAAAGTTGGTACTTTCTACCATAGTCATTCTTTTCAAACAACAACCGCTATCTATACGTCAGGTCAGGTACTTCTGGGACTACCCTCGTAATTAATGAACGCCAATTAAGAAACATTTTGCATACCAAAATACTTATATATAAATTAGAAAAAAGATAAAGTTGTCTCAATATTTTAATTAATAAAACAGTATAAAGTAATCGAAGTGGAAATTATCATTTTTCAACACATCGTGACATCTCTAAATTATTTTGTGCTAAAGGATCTAAATTTTTCTATCTCTCGATGTACGAAGATATAATATATTTTGTATTGTACAATATAAACAGTGTACAATATAAACAAATAAGTCTCAAATAAACACTTAGGTAAAACTTCTTTGCTTAAGCACAAATTGTGAAATTACACGGAAATGTTTACTCGTACATTATACTCGTTGACGCAACGGGTATATCATCAATTGCCAATATCGCTGATTAACGATCTCTTACCGTCTGTTCCACCAAAGAATGCTCAACTTCAGAAATAGCAGGCTGTTCGATAAGTACTGACTCAAACAGTACGCAAGGTCAATCAAGGTGTCGGATCCAATGTGGGTGAAAAGATACCAGTATTGAAAAATTTGCCAAGCTAACATCACTATGGTCCAAAGGACAGGCGGTAAATTTTTGCACAAGCTGTCCGGCCAGATACCGATCATCCGTAGAGTAAATTCCATCGAACCGTCGATGGTACTCGTAGGTAACATTATCTCTTTTTCCTGGACTTCCTTTATATTCGCACCACCCGATAATTAATTCTGATAATTATTCTGATTATTACAACTGCAAGCTCGCACCTGAAACCCTGCTTTCGTGGCACTTCGTAGCTTTATTTTATCAGAAACCTTTTCTGATTCAGTGCGACTGTCTATAAGTCATGTGGTTGACGTCGCGCAAAATCTCTCAGGGCTTAGCTAAACGCTATACCGTAAAAAAGAAAACTTTCCACGTAGAGCTAATTGACATCCCAGAGGCAGCGCGAACAAAATGTCGCTTATGCCCGGAATGACTAGCGTCCGACTAAAATTACCGGTCGAAAACTATTATACGTGGCGCATACGGTAATATACAACAACCGCTAGGTGATCATTTGAGGAAAGAAACTAATGTAGGGTAAGAAACGGACTGCGTGTCCTGTTGAATTTTGCATTGTTGGCGACCGCGCGAGGTCACGGGGAAAATCGCTCTCGCTTTAAAAATGCAAACTTGCAATCTGTCGAATCGCCAGACAAATTTGCGAACGATAATACGTGCAAAAATTAAGGCGCACAGCGATCTGCGGATAATGAAAGATAATAGCGGATCGCTTATGCTGTACGCATGTACGCCACGTGGAGATGATTGTCCAGAACGATATTTTCCGATATTCTCGCACATTTGATTGTTCCACTCTGTTGAATCAACATATCCTATGAACCGTTGAATATCAGAGATCGTTGGAATAAAGTCTGAATTTTATGGACCGCCGTCGTGTGTGCACATATTTACCTATGTGTGTGCCAGTGAATCATAAATATTAGCGCGCGTTTTGAAACGCAAATTTCAATAGAAAGTGAGATTGGACAATACCAAGTCTTCAAAACAGTTGGGATTACGTTTCAGTCGGGTTTTAGGAAGAAAAGAAAGAAAGTTGGATATGAACTAAATTACTTGCAGAGGACAAACGGAGGATGTGGCAGCAAAAAGTCTTGTATCGTACGCCAATAAATTAGATTGTAAATATATATATGTATATATATATATATATGTATGTATATTTCATTTCTCTTTTGTATAAAAATATATGCGATTCAAAATTTTTCTGTGCTTACATTTATACAAATTAATTAAAATCTAATAACAGTCATATGTATATGTATATATTTGGTTTTTGTTTTTTCTATATTTTCATAGATTATATATATATATAGGATATTTAAAAAAAAAAGATTCTGGACTTTAAGAGCAAATTACTTATAAGATGGAGGAAGAAAGTCCTAAACATAGATCGAAAAGTTATTATTGTCGGGATTATAATTATTTATTTTAATTAAAATAAGTGATCTACTTGATTTTGGTGCTTAAAAAGTTTACAGAAAATTTTCTATGTATGTTTCCCCGCTATTTCTGCACATGCTTTAAATCTTCATACTATAGGACTGTGATCTGTTTAAAAAATTCCCGGGTTTGTTCTATTTGACAGATATTTTGTATTATTCTCTGATGATCTCTCTAATTTATTTAATATTTAAATAACTCCTTCAATGAAAGATGGATTGGGCGGGATGGCCCAGTCATATGATATCCTCGCTTTTCTGATTTAAATCTCCTGGACTTTCTTTTTATTGGGATATCTTAAGAGCATGGTGTATTATTCATCAATAAATGACATAAACAAATTAAATCAAAGAATACAAAATATCTGTCAAATAGTTAGAACAAAGAGCAGTTAAAGAATTTTTGAGAGCCCACAAATCTATAATACAAAGATGTAAAACGTGTGTAGAAATAGGCAGATCTGTAGAAAATCTTTGTAAACACCAGAAGCGAGTAGGTCACTTGCTTTCATTGAAATAAATAATTGTTCATAACTTCGATAATTAATTTTTCAACCTGTTTATTAGAACTTTTTCCTCTGTTTTGTGAATATTATATGCCCTTTTTCTAAACACCCTATATAATACATATAATAGTATGTACACATATTTATAAAAACTTTTTCCTTCGCGTTCTAAAAATATTTAAAACATGTTTCACGTAAAAAACGCACCGACATTTTTCAAGATTTTCATCAATTAATGTATCATGTTATTCCCAATCTCATATTTGACGATATACATATGGTTCAATAATTCTGGCAAATTATAAATTTTGCAAACTTTCCTAATGACATTTTCAAAACCAATGGTATGTACACAGAGATGAGTAAAAAAAGAATAGACCGACCGTATATATATTTTTTTCTCGCTCTGTTTGCCTCTCCTTTCTCCGACTGAAGCTAATTTTTTATATCAATTATCCAGAACCAGAAATAACTTCTCTATTGACGCTGTATGTTTAATAATTATACCATAATGGAATAAACCTAATCCACAATTCGTTAAGAATCACGATCAAATGTAAATTCGTATGTTCAAAAACACGATCACGGCACAACAAAATATCGACGTTTCCTCTAAAAAAATGAATATAAAATCTACATTGAGTCGCTATTGAGAATATCCTGAGGAAATGTATTCGGAAGGATACACTGTTGAAGAATACACGATCGAACAGTTGGACATCAATAGATCACTGATCCGTTTTACATGCCGTCATAGGCTGGCCCACCGCCACCCTCGGGCACGACCCAATTGATATTCTGGCTTGGATCCTTGATGTCACAAGTCTTACAATGGATGCAATTCTGAGCATTGATCTGTAACCTTTCGCCGTCGCTGCTTTCTAATGGCACAAATTCGTAAACCCCTGAAAACAAATTACGCTTGTTTCGATAATGGCATCCTCCTTGCGCGCCTCCTTCTCCTCCTTCTCCTCTGCTTCGTACGATCGCACAAATGAATGAGAGATACGTGCACAGTTGAATCACAAATAGAAAAGCCGAGTCAAGCATAAAAACCAGAACCAGAAACCAGACACAAAATCCATTCCGAGAGCATCGACATCGAGAGCTGTCTCTGACATATCAAGCTACGAAAATCACGAGAGTCGTATGCCTGTGATAAACGAATAAAGTTTCACACGTATGATAATATAAAAATGTGAATGTTGAAAATCAAACTCGTTGCACACATACATCTTAGTCGTCTTTCTTACACATTCAAGCATATACACTTATTGATATGAATCAATTATGTTTTATGAACGAAAAGAAATATGTATAAGGCTAATTAATTCATTGATTATATGAAAGACATCATTTGTTCAACATACTATTAATGCAAAGTTTATAAACGATGTTAGTTGTTGCAATATACTAACAAGATAATTGTAGGATGCATAATTTCAATCAAATTAGTCAGATATCCCTTAAATATTGAAATTTTTAATTTGGCAGGTCTGATTAAGGCGGCCAGCTTAGATAATCATGCAAAATCATATAAAATTGGCATAATCTATGCAATAAATTGACTCACCAGCTGGGCAGAATCTTCCTTCCGGACCGCCAAAGTGTACTAGATTTCTCTTCACTGGTACAGTGTCGTCCATCAAAGTTAGATGGGCTGGTTGGTCAGCTTCGTGGTTAGTACCAGTGAGAGCCACCGATGAGAGGAGATCAAAGGATACCTCGTTGTCCGGTTTGGGATATTCTATGGGCGTAGACTCAGCTGCGGATTTTAGCTTTGTGTGGTCAGCACCTGTAACACAAGATGCGACAATTTCCAGATTATTGCTTTTATAATGTATCTCAAGAGATCTCTTTGAATCTCATAGTGGAAGCATCTCAATACTTACCTCCATGTGAAAAGGTCCACGGCTCTTTTCCACCCAAGAACATGGAGAAACCGGAGTACATTAAACCGCCGTATAATCCGAGAGAAGAGTGGAAGCTCGGCCTCATATTTCTCACGGCTTTTAGTTCTTTATAGATCCAGCTACTTTTTATTTTATCCGTATACGTCTTTGGTTCCAAGCCCTTCGTTGAAGAAGCGTTATTTTCCGCGTCAATGATCGCTTCAATAACACTTTCCGCAGCCAACATACCACTCTTCATGGCATTATGTGTTCCTTTAATTTTCGGCACGTTCAAAAAACCCGCCGTGCATCCGACGAGACAACCGCCAGGGAATTGAAGTTTGGGGATGCACTGGAAACCGCCTTCTACTAAGGCTCTAGCGCCGTAGGCTATTCTGTAATTGAAAATAAAACGAACATGAAAAGCGCGAAAGAGTACATATTCGAAATATATTGTTATCTATCAAAGATGCTGACCTTTTTCCCCCTTCAAACGTTGGTCTAATACTTGAATGTTGCTTAAATCTCTGGAACTCTTTGAACGGATGCAAGTAGGGATTGCTGTAATCCAAGCCTATTACGAAGCCTACAGCAACTAGAGGTGTTTGTTCTTTCAAATGATACAAAAACGATCCACCATATGTATTCTTGTCAAGTGGCCAGCCGACTGTATGTTCGACTGCTCCGGGTCTATGTTTGCCTGGTTCTATCTCCCAAATCTACCAAGAAACACATTTTTCTTTACAATACGTTCGTGTCACTCGCAATATTAAAGTATAAGTAATAAGTGATAATTACCTCTTTCAACCCAATGCCATAGGACTGCGGCTCACAATCCTTCCTTAGATTAAACTTCTTCGTTACTTGTTTCGTGAGGTGACCATGGCAGCCTTCCGCAAAGATGGTACATTTCGCGTGAAGTTCCATGCCTCGTTCGAACGTTTCTTTGGGTGAGCCGTCTTTAGCAATACCAACGTCGTTCGTAGCTACCCCTTTGACGGATCCGTCCTCATGGTACAGAACTTCCGCCGCTGCATAACCGGGATACATCTCGACGCCGGCGGCTTCTGCTTGCTCGCCGAGCCATGCCACGACGTGTCCTAGTCTCACTATGTAATTTCCATGATTGTACATTGGCATTCCTTTAAAAATAGGTATGGATATCCTCTTCTTCTCAGTGAGAAAGGCAAATTTGTCTTCTGTCACAGGAGTAGTCAGCGGTGCACCTAACTCTTTCCAGTTTGGGAACAATTCATTCAAAGCTACTGGATCTAAACAAGCACCGCTGAGGATATGTCCACCAATAGTGGAAGCTTTTTCAACGAGAGTAACTCTGAGTTCCTTGCCATGCTTCTCTGCTAGTCTACGGGCCTGAATAGCTGCCGACAACCCAGCTGGACCACCACCGACGATGAGAATATCGGTCTCGTCCACATACCTCTCCATATTTATTTCTAATACATAAAAAAGATACTCGTAATATTATCTGTATTATCTCTATAAGCAATAAAAACTGAAAAAAGCTTACCTTTCCATCTTGAATCCGTCTCCCTAGGAATTATTGTATAATGAGTTGTAATCTGAGGGAATTTGGCATCTGAGTAAGTTCTCTGAACGATTCTTTGTAACCTCTGTACTGCTAAGAAGCAATTATGAATATATTAGAACATATAATTATATCCAAATGTTACAAGATATAATTTCGTATATTTATATTTCACAAATGCAGAAGAACACATAAAATATTCTTTTGTGACATAATACGCAAGTAAAGGAATAAAATATACGCGTTACACACAACATACAAATATTTACCATATATGTGCGAACTTTAAAATTTATTCCCGTATTTTGTAGCCATTTATAGCTTATCGATATCTCGATCGTACACTACCTAACCTCGAAAATAATCGCGTTCCCGCAAATCTTTAGTTTTCTTTCTAGAACAAGTTATTTTACCTAATATACTTTTATTTTTGACAAAAATGAATTTTTTTCTGGAAGACTCCACATTTGTTTTATCTTCTTATTCATCCTGTCTATATTTCTTGTAATGAAAATGAAAATAATATAACTTTGAAATCTTGAAAAGAAATGGAACAACACTAATGAGGAGATATTTGTATGATATGAGAGGGCAAAGTACAAGTATATTTATATTATTTCATACTGTATCTACCTGTCGCATAATAACCATGTCTATCGTTAAACTGCTTGCATTTAATTATCAACATTCACAGGAAAGAAAGTTTCAGCTGCATCCGAATCGGCTGCGCCGATTAGTATTTATTCTAGATAACACGCATTTTTAGTGACGGAGCGTATAAATACACGACGACTTAGGTCACATATAATAAATGACGATATGCAAACATTTGCATATCATTATAAATATATTATGCATGATCCCGTTTAACAATATTACATAACATACAAAACTCGTTATTGATTATTCTACTCGCGTATCGCTCGAAACCGATAATTGCCTGCCATAAATTGTTCCATTATCGGATTCATCTGCGATCCTAACCAAAACAGCTGTATAATTACCAAACTCCGGAATGTATATCGCGGCGACGTTATGCACAGCTGAGAAACACTTCAACAAAACATTGAGACAAACTTACTAACTCCGGAAGCAGTGAACACCGCAGAAGCCATAATCGCACACAGCTGCCGTTCGACGTTGATCAGCTCCGATTATTAAAAAAAGTCCGCGACTATCGTTCGGTCGATCGTAACAAGTAGCAAACTACCAATGCAAGTGAGACAACGGAAGCAGCATTCAGTGCCATCTGTGATGTACCGATTGAGTTCGATAGCTAGGTTAGAAATGCGCGCCAGCCGAACAGCAACTTGAGTCGTTCATTTCGATGGTGCAGAGCGGAGGATTCGGTTCTACGAGAATATGCCGGGGATATTGTCGATGAAACTGCTGAAAATCTACAGCTACGGGTGAGTTTTGATATCCAACAATCTCCTTGATATCTGATAACGTAAGATAGGCAATGTAACAATGACCAAACTCGTTAAATCCGTGAATACCTCGCGGGCATAACCGTTAATCGGCGACCAAATTTGCAACGCCATAATGGCGCCCGCAAACTGCTTCAGACTCAAATACGCAAATACAAATTTAATACGTAATAATGTAGGCTAATCGGAAATCGTTACAAAGGAAACAAATAGAAATAATTGTAAAGTGAAAGCATTATTATTGAGATAATCAGACAAGTATATTATGGGTATCGGATTATACGTGTATGAATAAGTTCTTCAGCAAAAATTTTTGGTCAAAAATGTATCATCTTTTTCGCAATGTGACATCTGTGACTGCACGTTTAAAAGTTCCCCTATAACTTTCGATCGTAACATCGTCGATAACATCGATGCGCTCTTGTCGTTCTGCGATGCTTATCACTCGAGTCAAGCAGGGTCTACAATGTGTTCGCAGACTCGATTAGTTGAGTCGCTGTTTTAAAGTCGTAACTTTTTTAATTGAGTCATATTGCCATGCTTGTCTACATACGTTAATTGCTAGTCGCTTGTTGTAACAACCGATTGCTATCGGTAATAACCGATAAGAGAGCAAAAGATCTTTGTGCGTCCGAAGAGTGCTATTAGCACTTTTTTCCGAAATCACTCGTAAAGCAGCAAATGATTGCCTAATTTTGTATGTTTACATGCTATTTTTTAATGTAAAAATGAAACCCACCCTGTTACGCTTTTAATGCCTTCCGATTCAGTAATTAAGGCTTGCCCTGAATCATATTCATCTAATATGTCGTCTTCGGTTTCTATTTCATAATCATGCTTGTACAAATTGATTTTATGTACTCCGAAACACGTTTATCTTGTTCACTTTTATCTACTTTTGCTCCGCTTTTCCTAGAGTTAGATACTCATTCTCTTCTCTGATTAATCCGTCGCAGCAACAGATTGTGGTCGCAGTCGCTGGAACTGGGATTGAACCAATTCAAACCACTACGACTACGATTATTATGCGACCGAAAATAACCTTCTCAATCGACTACCAGTACGATTATGCAACCGTCTCCCGCAGCTTTACAACTCTATTGTTAACTTAGCTCGACTGTTGTATCAACGAACATATACAATATCTCGGGTCCGTTTGAAGTAGTCGGTATACTCGTAGCAGTCGGTAAACTCACAGGTAGATAAGCTTTTCTTCATTTATTCACCGGACTTGATATCGAACATACTAATAAATTAGTCTATTGATTGTTTTTTGTATACGTTATGCACGACCTCTCTCAGAAGCCTTTCCTTGAGTTATTTCACGATGAAGAATAAAAATTATTCGTGGTCAATTCGCGCGTTATTTACAACGAAAACGATATTATTGTAAAGATAAGCGTAGAGAGACAAGATAGTGAAGTAAAATCGCTAGAGCTAGAGTGCCGCGCACTTCGAAACAATCCTGTTTGATCGTAAAAATAATGCTGTAATATGCGGCGGCACTTTCGTGAGATTTTCGGCCGAGTGGAAGCTCTTGTCGCTCCGCTGATGCAGCTTCCTATCGATTTTTGGAACGGTTAAGTGTCCAACCTCTATAGAGTCTGCGTCGCGACGTTCGGCGCCGTCGAAAGGGCAACGACCAGAACGTTATGAGGTTTACGATCGAATTTGGCCAGTCATCGCAGCTTATTTTTTATATTTTGTAACACATTTTGTTTTACGTACACCGACGTCACGCTGTCGTTGTACGTAAAATACATGAGATTCAACGTACAGCCACTCGATATTTAATTTGACTCGTTGGTTCGTTTACTCTTTATTTCCATTCATCTCCCGGATTTTAACGGATGTTTATTCGTCGATGCAACGTGATTATACATGAATATCGAATTTTCGCCGTACACAAGAAAATAACGACAGACAATAACAGAAAATAATAACAACAATGCGCGAACGGAAGGAGACTAGAATAACAAAAACAGCATCATAATTACTCTTCAATTCCGTATCGTTCTCGAAATCAAGAATCTGCGATGATCGGCTACGTGCGTCACGCTTGACATTGCTCGTCTTGTCTCCATGTGTTATTGTATGCATTGTAATTTTGCACGACGCGTAAAGCAAATTGTAGTACAGTGATGATATATTCCGTTCTGCCATTACGTGTGAGTTGCCTCGGCGCCACACGTGACACATGTGGCCACGTGGGGCCAAGCTCCGAATGCAAAGATGAGAGAGAGAGAGAGAGAGCCAAAACGCAATTACGAGTACTCTCACATTGTTCCAAATATCCGTTCCATTGTGTCGCGACTCGGTTTCGCCGAGAGGAAACTGCCGACGACGATGTCTTGGCACCAACCTCCCATGCTACGCTTAAAGCGAACCGCGCGAGAGCGCGTGATAAATAAACAATAGATAAATAACGGCGTCGGATAAATCCGGGGAACGATACGCTGTCGTTCGTCACGTTTCGCTCGAAATGTTTGAGGTCTGCGATACGAACTGCGAAATATCGGAAAAATACGTACAACGAATTTTCGTTGGACATTCAATGTCGCGAAAAATCTCGAAATTCGATGACTCAGTCAATTTACACTGAAAATAATATATTAATTAGTTTATTATGCAGATGTATTAATAACTACTAATTTTAAAAACACTCTTGCTGTATTCAAGTAGGTAAATATACTGAGAAAAAATATCTCAAAACTAGAAAAAATGCTGATAAAATGTTCACTTAAATTTAAACTTTTTTTATTTAAATAGAATAAATGATTGCTTACATGGAAAGAAAAGCACAGATTTAAGAAAATGTATCTTTTCATACATGAAAAAATTTTCTCAGATATAAAAATATATATTTATATTGATATAAGTAAGTACATTATTAATAGCCAAATAAATATTTTTCATTTTTTTATATTATATTATTTTTTCAGTATACTAGTAGCTGTATCAATTCCAATATTTCGTTAAAGTTGTATTTCAGAAAATTGTCTCAGTAATCGGATTTTGGTATTATGTCTTTTTTTCAAATTGTCTCATGTTTTTTAAATTTCGCTACATTTTCTTTTCTTGAAAAAATGCATGCCCATTGAGTTTTCTCTCGAAGAGCAAAATATCCTCGAGTCAACAACGTTTAATTAGTGCGTCACTCGATTGCAATTGTAAGATGATCGCGTTTCCAGATCGATCGCTTCCGGCGATCGCGTAACGATACGCGCAATTCATCGCGCTCGTGTCAATCGCAGCTCGCGTTCTTCGCGCGATGAAGGAAATTCTCTTTATTTCGATTTCCGCTGGTGCATGAAATGGCCGCGCTCGTTCGAACGAGTGCGGCCACGATCTGTGAAAGTGCACGCTGTCGTAAAACACGGCACGACACGACATGCGATCGCGACTGCTGCTTTCTTTCTCTCGCGCACCGCACGAGTTATCCGATATTGTTTACGAATCGCTATCACGCGTGGCTTTCATTAATTAAGCGAGTGCGTCTGTCCGCTCGCCGCCGATCCGCGACTTAATGCGCATGCAGCACCGTTTATCGATTCTGTCGTACGTATACACGACGTAAATGGATTCTGATTTTTTTATTTTCCGCGATTTGCGAGGACCGGTCTCTGCATGTTGAAATGCCACGATCGATATCGCGGAATTAAATCTGTGTGGATTTGTATGCGGCCACGTTCTCACACCGCGTTATATCTCGACGACGTAGCTACTATAACGTCTCCGATATCGATTGTTCCTTGTCGCGACAGTTTGACGAACGATTGCTTTCGCAAACGAAAGTTTCTTACCACCGCGAGAAAATTCCAACGTGACCTACGAATAAATAGTAATGCAATGCACTTTTACTGATTACGAATGAGTCATATTTTGAGCATTTCGATAAGTCCGTAGTCAAAATACGTGTAGCCTTAAAGTGTCACGGTTCTCCCGTGTATATTTATCGTTCGTTGCACAACATCTATCTACATTGATATCAACAGCGAGCCATCAATTTTCCCTTATTACGATCTTATTATCAGCATCTCTCTCTCTCTCTCTCTCTCTCTCTCTCTTTCTCTGTCTCAGTTGACGTATATATTTTTGAATGAATAATGAACAACTTCGTGAAGGGAGACAGTCTGTATCGACCGATCGATACGCAGTAAGAGCTTCAGCCCGTCGCTCTGAGCTCGCAGATTAAATAGATTTTGATGAATAACAAACAAAACCCAGATTATGCGAAATCCCTAGAGAGAACTTCGGCAAACACGTTTCGCTGAGGTCGGCGTTTTCAATCGTATCGTGCACATCAAACATGTCGTGCCATTGATTCCGCGTTGAAACGGGCACATTAAAACGCTCGTCATTATTTCTCGTTCGCCTCCCACCCGATGTCCGTCTTCGACGTCGAGAACGAAGTACGACAGTTCTGGGACGCCCGGCGAGGATAATGTATTTTACGGAGAAACGATTCCTTTTAGTTTAATAAGAACGGGGACAGCTGACGGTCAATAAATACCGATGAGTCTACCGGCCGGCTATTTGGCAGCCGGGGACGGCGGCAAGTACCGAACTCTGAATCATGCGGCCGCGGGACTCGCGAAAATTTTCGCGTTCCGAAAAGCCGCGAAGTGTGAAACACTCGGACGGGAAACTCGGACGCGCGCCAAAAGCGCTCTTCTGCGAAGAAAGCGGTGACAAACGATGTCGCCGTCGCAAACCTTGCACCCGAAGGGACCGCGCGCCGGGTGCAACGACCCGGTGCGACGATTAGAACGCGCAATAGAGCGATAACGCGCGACGAAAAACCACGACCGATTCGCGACCGTAACATCCACGCGGCCGATTTTCCAAAGTCGCGTGAACCGCCGGAGAATCGCACCGATTGAGCGAGCCTCTTGAGCGCTACAAACGCGTAAGATTTGTTCGCTTTAGCTGAAGCAGATTGCACTTTTTGTCTTTAGAGACTGAATCAAGTATTTAACCTAGTGTTAAAGGGAAAAGGGGGACGGAGTTTCCCAGTGCACAGCGCTGATTCAGTTGAATGAAACGGGTCTATATGCTAGTCTGGCAAATGCTATCGACGCGAACTATGGACGCATATGTCGAGGAAGAAGGAGAAACGAGAAACTGTTTTGGCCATTTCACTGTGCTCCGAACGATCGAATTTTTCTCCTGTTTTTTAATATTCTTTAGTATTCTTTAGTTTCGTTTCTAAGCTTTCAACAAAAGCGGAGAGCCAAACTTAGTGACGCGCGTGAAACAAGTCGGGAAAAGAAAATTTCTAAGTTTGCTAAGGTAAAAGACTAAAACCGAAAAATTACCATTTCTTAGTCATGATTCTGATACATATTTCAAGATCTCAGGTGTCTCTTCTTAATTGTTAATATGCGCGTGACAAATTCTTTCGGCTTACACTCTTGACGTAAGCGACACTTATCAATCGTCATGGTCGTTTATATTCATGTGTCTGTCGCATATCTCAGCGACGGCAATAAATAAAATGTCAATTTTGTTCTAGTCCACTGGTTCAAGTTTTCGGCTCTTCAAGTAGTTCTTTTTTTTTCATCAGTTGACGTATGTATTTCGTCATCAGCAATCGTCGTGTTCTGAGAGATGCTGCGCATTCGAAAATATTAAACTCGTCCGGGTCGAACTCCCATCTCATCGCGCGACGAATTTTCGCGACGAAGCGGCGAGCGACGTTGGCGATCGACATAGATCTATCGATCTATCCACTGATCCATCCATTCGTTGTTCGACGGAAACCGTTGATCACGAGCCGCGGTGCGCCCAGAATAGCTGCCAGGACGAGAAAACTGGAACTTGTGGTAGCTCGATAAACCGGTTCTAATCATGTCGGTGAATCGATCTCTTATCGCTTCTATCGCGTTAATTGAATGTGCCTGGTCGTAGGTACCATACTGGCGTTGCTTTTATCGCCCTCCTACTTGGCTGGGGGAGGGACTGATTAATCCTCAATTGAGATTTTAAGAGGCGAACAGGTTCCCCTCTGCGGTGAGCTATGGAGCGCCAGTTGTTTCATCGATTACTCGTAATGTATAGACATGGCCGACAGAGCTGGTTCGATTGAATTGTCAAAGTGACTAATGATAACGATATCCGATTTACTCGATTTTGAAATTATTCTTGTCTTCCGTTCTTTTCATCTTATATAATGATTTTAGTCCACTTTTACGGAAGTAACTGAAGTAATTTCATTGCCGATAGTCGCGTGACCAATGCGTTTGTACTAGAAACGCGGAAAAACCTGATCGATCGTCGTCGTCATCGTCGTCGTCGTCGTCGTCATCGTCGTCGTCGTCGTCGTCGTCGTCGTCTCATCCGCAGCGATGAGGAGCGTGTCGCACGCACGCTATTATTGCTATAAATAGTCGTTAATCGAACGACGCTGTTGAAAAACCCCGCTACGCGAGGTAACACGTAAATCAATCCTGCGTAATCAATCTGAAAATTGTTTCTCTCGAAAGCGCGGCAGCTGAAATTGCATTTCTCTGATCTATTTTCACGTCGGGATCTTTCCGAACTCGTGCGCAGTTTTATCGAAGTTTTATGCGCGTCTGTAAAAATTTGAATACGAATTTGAGAGCGAATCTCTGAGACTCGAGCGGTCGAAAATTTATTTGATTAAATTACAAATTAATTCAAGCTGAGGCAGAGACGAGGCTCGAGTGTCGGCGCTGTCGAAGCGGGAGGACGACGATTTCGGACACGCGGTCTGGGAATCCAAAAATCAGGTCGCTTCTATCCTCAACGACGACGAGTCTTGTCGTGCCGCGAAATTGTCGCTTTATTTGTAACGCGTCTCTCGGCATAGTGTGTCCGTCCAATGCGTAGCACGAGCCAAAGCGAAATGCGTGCATTCCGTGCACTTATCATACAGCACCGTACATAGTTCCCTCTTCATCCTGCACCATACGATGCATCGAGTTTCAAACTCGTCCGTTCCCTTTAGGTACGTCGCAACGAGACCATTTTGTCATTGTCCTTGTCGCTGGTTTATTCATCAAACATCTAGAACGAATGTTTTTCTTTTTCCTCTCTCAAAAATGTCACTCAAGCGCTATATCAACGCAACGCTGTATCAGGAAAATATTGTTATCATATAACATAATAAAGACGGACAAAAGTGAAGCTCAACAACTGATGAAGAACCTAATGACAGTCCGACAGGAATAATGTCTGTTTTTTTGATAGATGACAGAGATGACGAAATAAATCTCGGAACAAAACGCAAGCGTCGAGCTTCAGGCAAGGCGAAAAAAGAGCGCGTGATATTTTCTCTTCCTGCTGAACGCTGACGAGAGCTGCCGGAAAAATGACGACGCTGTGTTTTCGACCAGCGCGCCACTTGCTACGGCTCTGATTTACGACGTGTAGCTGCGTATTATGGACGTCGAGAGAGCCGCCGTGCTCCCGATGACATCTCTTGGAGCAGCGCACGCGCTACACGCGGCCTGCGCGCGCGCGCTATAAATAGCGGCGGTGAAAGTTTTCGCGGGCAGTACTTTGCGCGCAAGCAACCGGTAAATATCGTCAGTGGTTTGCGACGAACGAGAAGAGAGAGAGAAAGAGAGAGAGAGAGAGGGAGAGAGAGAGAGAGAGAGAGAAAGAAAGAGACACGAGCACCGAACACGTCGCGTCGTTCTTCTTCTCTCGAGGTTCCCTTTCGTTTCGCTCGAAAACACGCTTTCGCTTCCGGCGGCACAAGTCGAGCTTCGAGACATCGTGCGCGCAAGGCTTCGACTCCGTTTCTCTCACACCGGCGAGCTTCGCACGTATTCACGCACGTACCTACGTACGTACGTACGCACGCACGCACAGCGGTCGACCTTCCGCGGTCATCGACGAAGTCGTCGTCAAGGCGAACGAGAAAGGATACAAGGAGTCCCCGTCTCGCAGGCGAAAGGGAGGAACAGGATGCCGGCCAACGTAGCGATGCACACCAACTTCCTGCAATTCAACCAGTCGAGTCTGAAGGACTCCAACGTGGACTCCTGCTGGAACACCGAGAACATGAGCGGCTACATGACCTTAGTCGGGCCGAACGGTCATCGACAGGGCGTCCAGGTGAAGGTCTACCGCACCAGCGTGGAACACTTCGCCGTCATCTGCCCGCAGAAGAAGGTCTGCCGGCCGCTCGGCGTGCTGAACCTCCGGAACACGACGATCGAGCGTTACGGCGAGGAGGGTTTCTTGGTGAGGCAGAAGGGCTTCGACTCGCCGATCGCGTTGACCTTCCTCATGGAGAACAAGAAGGAGCTCGAATACTGGATACTCGCCTTCACCGCCAGGAACAGCCCGTTGATGCACCAGAGCAGCCTGCCGATCGTCGAGGAGGAAGAGATTTAAAGAGGGCCCGGTCGCCGAGCACAGTCACGCGTCGTGTACGTCAGCTGTGTCGACACGACGGATGGCCGAAAGCCAAACGTGCACGAGCTCTCGTGTCCCCGATGGGAAGAGGACCGTCACTGGCTCTCCGTATGGGAGAACTTGGCGAATGTCTTCTCCTCGCGACACTTGCTCGCGAGGACGTTTCCCTTTGAAGGGGAAAAGACTAGGGTGTGCAGTTCTCTCGGTGAGCCTGCGTGGTGCGGATGTTACCTGGTATATTCTCCTCTTCCCGCCAGGAACGGGCTCCACCGGGCTGCCGAGAGAGTGAACTCGGAACCGGAGAGTGAACCTTGAAGAAGGACGGGACACTCAAAGGTCCCGCTCGCGACAGGATCGATCGGGTGCAGTGTACGGTGCGAGGAGTGACAGACGAGGGACGATCAATCGCGACAGAGGGAGAGAAAGAGTAAGAGAGAGGAGAGAGAGAGAGAGAGAGAGAGAGAGAGAGAGAGAATCACCTTGTACTCCTGCCGGATCATCGCGCACGTTGCCGCGATCGGCGGCGGTCGTGTCGCGAGGCCATGTTGGCATCATATCCTAGCAGCCAGCATCATCGATCCCGGCCAGCTGTGACCAATCGCGGCGTACCTTTCAACCGGAGCCGGAATGACGAGCAGCGGGAGAGCAAGAGGAGGATGAGGAAGATGAGGAGGATGAGAGGAGAAGAAGGACGAGACGACGGAGACGATGGAGGGTAGAAGGGAATAGGCCAGACAAGCGGCATTTTTCCCGCAGGACTGCCTACGCGTCGGCAGCGCCACGGCTGGCGTCGTTCGTTCTCTTTCTACGCGAGGAACAACCGTTAATCGCGACCTGGCAACCGCCGGCCGTTGTAGTCCTGATCCATGAGCGAGCGAGCGAACGAGCGAGCCGGCCGGCCAGGAAGAGCCGGCCTTTCCCGAGGATCTTTCCCGCGAGACACGATCGGAGGACCGGAGACGAACACGCCTTCGTTTCCTTTCGTTCGCGCTTGGCTTCCCCCGGGCACCTTGACGCGAGGCCTCGAGCGCCCAATTATTACCGCAACCGAATCGAGGCTCTCGAGCCTGATCTCGTTGAATGTTAATGAGCACCGCGCCGTGCTTCCTCGCCATGCTTCCTCGCCGTGCTTCCTTTCTGAGCGTGCGCGCGCGTGCGTCTGCGACCCCGAAGCGGGAGGACGCGGCACGTTCGTGGTTGTTGCTTTTTTTCTTTTCCTTTTTTCTTCTCATTCTCTTTTCGTCTTGTTCTCCTTTTCCGCCGTTCTCTTTCCTCGCCGGAAGGTTCTTCCGGAGATTCAGGGCGAAGGTGTGCGCCCGTTCGTTTACCGATACTGCAAAGTTTCCGCGAGGAGAGTATCGTTGTTGCTTCCCTATGACGCTCACGCGCGCATCGCCAGGATCGCGATTTCGCGCACTTTGACGCATTTCTTTTTCGGACGCGAAAAATCGGACTTAACGCGGCGATGCCGCTCGTGTACATAATTCCAAATGTGAGATCGGCTTCGGCATCTTGGCGAACGATGGGATGATCTTGATTTCACGAGCGTCACGTGTAATTTCGGTTCCTAAAGGGAGAGAGGTAGATACAGAGGGGCAGAAAATATCGAAAATCTCGCATATCCTTTCGAGACACGATTTTTATTACGAACATTACCGCGACCATTGGTCACGGAATTTAACACAACAGTCGCGCGTTCGCATCGTCGCAACTAACGCCAACCGTGGCGGTCTTATTATATCTTAGGCAGACACTTTTTAACGTATATAAATGACTGATTAGAATCGAAACGCCACGATCGGCCGTAAGGGCGAGGTGCAACTGCCGTAGGTCGATAATCTCTAAATTTGCACTCGGTTGTACGCAGGTGAACTCTGGATGTTAATGTTGATGAGAAACCAGCAACGGGACGTTTGTAAAATCGATTATAGCCTTTATCGTCGCATAAGTAGCCTTAAGTCGTTTTGTGGTAAACTTTAAGATTGTCTGTGATATTACGTAGACGATGACACACCGTCGTTGCGATAGGCATCGAGATATCCCCCTTGCCGTAGAGTAGCGAATCGTCCGCGAGGTCTCCCTTTACAAGCACGGCCGTTGACGAGAGTCGGACATAACTCGCAAACTGTAACGAAAGCCCCATTTAACGGAAGAAAGATCGAAACAAAAAAAACAGTGGGAAGAGAGGTCTGACTAGAGAAAGAAAAGATTGTCAGCGGATTCTACCGTCGCGTCCGAACATCGTTTCTGTTTATATTGGTCGACACGTTCCGATATCGCCTCGTCGATATCCCGTGGAAGATAAAAGTACCAATGCCCGGATACGTTTCTGACTCTGAACATTTCTACTGGTTTGGTCTTGAGAAGTAGAAATATTTAAACTTTTCATATGAAACATACATATGTATTCTATACATGTATGTGCTTAAATATTTTATGTTGAATTTAGAGAGCAAAGTAATGTCCAAAAGAATGTCCAATCTCATGTACGTGTCCCGGTGTGTCGGTACCTTTACCTTAATTCTGTAACATGCCGATCAGCATGCGAAGAAGGCATCGAGAGTACAGTGAAGTATCGGCGAAATATCCTTGTAAATAGCTAGGTAGACGACGGGCGAATGATTGTACGCGGAATATCGAGCGTCTCAGAGAGAGAGAGAGAGGGAGGGGTCGACTTGGTCGTAATTTCCTACTAGATCTACCTGTAGCCTATTCTAGATAGTCTTTTGAACTTTTTATAAGAGCATGACCATTGAGCTACTACTTCCGAGAGTTCTTCCGTTTAGTCTCACTTCCCGGTTAGGATTCATAATCATATACGCCTAAACACGCGTACACACACGAACACACGTGTATATGTACACAACATACTTACACACATATATACACACGTATAGACATATAACGCAATTACACCTTTGTACATAAAATATACTACGATAATAAATGTAGTCAATGTCTTGAAAACGCATTATTCGCTAGCTCTCCCGCGAACCTATTCCTCTTTATGCTCGTACGATTGCGCGTTTACTTTCACACATGTGTGGTGCGATTCCGCGCAATAAATTACTATATTCCTGAGACAGATTTGCGTGCCCCGATACACCGCACAACGCGTTATGAAATTTCCGGCGTTCAAGAAATTCTCTCACGAATGCCGTAACATCGATCGCCTCGGGGCACATAGTTTTCCCCTCCCGATTAAATTCGTATATATATTTTCAACGTCGGTGGTTTATCAATGGCAGATGTAAAGTATCTTCAACGGGCCGGCTTGTTCTCGACTGTTCGTGAGCATCACACGTACGCGAGAGACAAAAGGAAATCTTTCGGTCATTGTGCTACCGCGAACACCGCGCGCAATTCTTGTTCTAGAACCGGCTTGGTAGCGTTAGATTTCCGGTTTGCATTTAGCAGGTCTTAAAACGGGTGTAAAACGAAGGGGAGCCCCAGTCACAGTCGGAAGATGTTACTCGAACTCTTTTGAGAAGAGTTCACCGTATCACGCTGAAATAAAAGAACACGCCGCCGGGGCGATAAGCGGAAATGAGCTTTCCCTTATTTGCGCGCCCCGGCAACTTCCATAAATAACGTATCACGCACGACGTGCGATATGTGCGACAAAAATATTAAATTATAAATCGTGGCGGGAGTACTTGCGATGCAACATACAATCGTAATAAATATAAATATGCAATCGAGATACGCAGAACCCGGAATTTCCATAATCGTAAAATGTACCCTTTCTCCCGCGAGATAACTTAATTTAATATGCATGCGCACTCGTTATTTAAATTTTCCCGCATTACTTCTATCTCACGTCGCGTTACGCGCTTACGAGTTTAATGCAATAGTTGAAACTTTACTATTTAATTCTAACGAGCGGAACGTCAAATTTCTGAATTTCGTCTCGTCGTATTATTATTATTATTATTATTCAGCCGCTTTAATTGATAGCGAAGCCATGTTTCTGTCTTCATTTTCACCGGAATCCGGGCGGTTGATAAATCGCGCGGTTATTAATACAAGCTTACATGCCTCGGCCGATCGATACTTTATTCCCCGAGGCTTCTGCGTATACTTTCATGGAAGTTGTGTGTGAGCGCATGTGACATTTGCGGAGATGATAAATTTTTTGTCGGCTAAGGCCACGCGAGAAACCAGCGCAATGTCACACCAGAACACACATGCGCGAAACGTGCGATGCTATATAAATAATAAATAATTGTTTTCATCAATCTTTCACGGGACAAATATACGTAGTACGCGTGTGCGATAGCCGTCAGGATCACGTGGAACCTCGTAGAATTCCGCGCTCGGTGTTTCATCGAAGGGAACGGTGAATTTCTCCTGTCTTTGCACACGGAGTGTCAATGGTTTTTGCGCATCTGCGGCACTTTGAACGATCAGAAAGAAAAAAGAGCGAGAGAGAGAGAGAGAGAGAGAGAGAGAGAGAAGGGGGAGACATGCTATTATTACACCGCGCGCACCGAAATGTTTATCACCTTGCACCCTTTGGAGGAGCAGCGGCCATTGTGCAGGAATTTACGTCGTACATTCTCGGGGGAACGCGTCGACGTGACTAATAATAAAGGCCACTTCGAGTACGTGCCGATAAGAAGAACGTAGAATTTTCCTCGGGATTCTATATTAAAATTCAACCTGCGCCACCGTCGTATCGTCCTGCGATTGGCGTGTTAATCAATGCGCAGTACTGCGCAGCTTCGCCGAGCTGCGCTTAAAATCGTCGAGCGGAAAAGAAGCAGGTGGCAACGTTCTCTCGAGTGTGTTCCTCTCGGCTGTCTGCAAGTAAAGTGTCTCGTGCGAAGGTGGAATTGTATAATCGTGGGAACTCGTGTCGCACAATGGGTCCGCGAGGGATAGGAAAAATTGTCGAGAACATACATACACATAGAGAGAGAGAGAGAGAGAGAGAGAGAGAGAGAGAGAGAGAGAGAGCGAGCCTCTTGGCACCGCCTTCGACACGCGGGTTTCTTCCTGCAAATCGCGTGACTCGCAAATCACAGAAATCGCGATCGCACAGAGAAATCGTTTGTTGAAGCGTACGCAAAAACTGGACGACACAATCTCGTACATACATACACTGTCGCCTCTCTTCCTCGTCCTCTCTTTTATGAATGCACGTATTGCACAGAGCGTTCCGCGAATCGATAAAGGCAAAGTTTCGCGATTGGACAGATATATTCACCACCAGGTGTATTCAATGGTCGCCCACGATGTTTCCGAGAAATCAAATGAAATAAAAATGTGGGCTGTACATATCATCGCATATAACACGCGGAATAGAATATCATCGCAATTAGGAATCGCGAGAAAATATTTCACGAATCGATGAAAGAGTCGTCCATCAAATCGAATTCCTCGCATGCCTCTTTTTAAAAGCCAGATTCCTCGACATTCTTTTGTACGTTTGTTGCATGCGCTAATGTATCGTAGAAACACTCGCTGCCACGTAGCGCGAATTAAACTGGAGTAATTCAGTTCATCGAGTACGAGCCGTGGATTGGAAAAAAGAACACAAAGTTTACACCAGCTTCGCCTTTTCCGCACGTGTGCGCGTGTGATTGCGCCACGCGAGTCGTAACTTACGGTTAAGAGAATGGCCGTATAACGGCGCGTTATATAAAATTTCTGCGCTTGATAATAGCACGACGAGGACAATTTGCGCTTCTGGGAATCATCGTCATATCGCGTTTTCCTGACAACCTGCTCCGTTGAACTCGCTACGATTCTCAGCATGCCCTAATTTCGTGTAAATTTTCAGGAACTTTCAGAGTAGACCTGTAATACATATGCACGTGCGCGACGACGCGTGACATGCAAAGAAAAAAGCGATCCGTTTGCGAAAGTTATATTTTTCTAAATTACGGTCGGTCCATTATTTGTCTCGTTTGCATAGTCTTAAAACTCTTTTCATTAAGGATGGATTTCTTTGTACAAATTATGAGCAGCACCTTTCACCTTTAAGCCGTAATAGCTTTTGCAGCGACATCGCAACGGCGGGTTCGAGCCGTTCTTTCCCTCTCGCGCGCGCATTTACTTTTTAAACTTAATTATTCTCTATGGGCTGCTACATGAACTAAAAGCAACGAGACTAATAATGGCTTTCCACGCGGCGCAAACCGCATCTACCATCGGCTGAAATTCTCACCCACCGAAAAACGATAAGAGAGCGAATTTTTACCGCCTGACCGGACGGTATTATTGCAAAATATGTCTGCGGGTAACGAGAGAAAGCACTTATTTTACTTTTCCACCGATGTTATTTTTATTCCCACACGAATATTCAAGTTTTTAGAGCAAACACCAGTTTAATTTACTCCTGTGTTGTGCGAGTTCGACAAAGATAAACATAGAAAATTTGCGCGCTTAAAATTTACTCCTTCTTTTTTTTCAAATATATAATTTACAAACTCAGAGTCGGAAATCACATTTGCGTCATTGACAATAAGAGCCGTTGCAATTTAATCAGCTCGAGTAGAACAACTCGAAAATCGATATCCGACCGGTATTGAAATCAAATCTCGCATCATCTGATTTCGCGTCGTAACTGCAATTGGCACTTTTGTAGTTTTCTCAGTCAAGTTTTCTGGGAAGACGTACCGGCAGAAATATTTGTCACCACCGGTTGTCGGGTGGTGTCAATTATGTTCGATTTACATTTCGGGAGACGTCAGACTTCGCACATATTGACAATGCGACTATGTCGACGATCTTATCCGTTGCACACACGTCTGAGATTTCAAGATAATATTGCAGAGAGCGTCTGGCGAATCCCTCATATGAATCGAAGCGGTCGGTGGTTCGCGACACTTGCTCGGTAGAAATAGCGCGAGGAGACGGTAAACAGCGTCGAATACGTACGAAAACAACGGTCAACCGTCGGCACGAGATTGATCGATTGATCGACGTCACGAGTTGCAAAGCACGAATGAACGTAGTAAGAAAAATAACGAACTCTTATGGACGAAGCAACGAAGGAAAATAATCTCTCACGAGCAGCCGTGTTCTCCGCCAAGAGCGGTGACATTATACCCCTCAGCGATTACCGCTAAGCGATGCGTATATTTTTGCCCGAGCAATCTCGTATCGGCTATGACGATGACGAAAATATCATGAAATATTCGAGTGATAAGATAATACTCGCTGCGATCGCATCGATAGGCAGACATTTTAATAAGCCCACGGAGGTGTTCCTTTCTCGACACAGAGAGAGAGAGAGAGAGAGAGAGAGAGAGAGAGAGAGAGAGAGAGAGATAGAGTGGGTCAGTCAAAAAATTCGGTTCGATTTTCGATAAGTAACGTCACACACACACACACACACACACACACAGACGTGTCATTCACAAACGACAGTACTGATAGGGATCATGGCCAATGCCGATAATTACTTCGAAGTAATCTCCACACATTTCTCGCAATGCAATCCGAAACAAGAGCGAAACGAACATTTTGGCCGATCTGATGTGTATCATAACACAAAAGAAATATCCCGATGAAAAAAAGCGCATTCGTTATACGAACACTGACGTCATTTGTTTGGTTGCATAAGCCGCGTCGGGTTCGCTGGATCTCCCGCGGAAAAACGTCGTAATCCTGTTCACGATTGTTCGGAATGATCTGCGGCACAGCAATGAAGATTACGCAACGAGTTGATAAAAACGGCCGCAGGTTTCGACGATGTTATACAATCGGTGGGTATAATAAAAATGCGCTCGATGCGCGAGCGGAATTGTTAGAGCGATGTAAACCATTTTCGCGCTCTTGCCGCTCTCACGTTCGCGCGGGCGAATATAACAACGTCTGTGATTACGGCACAGAATCCGTGTGTCAGGAACAGCCGGAGTTTTTTTTTTTTCTTCTAAATGCAGTGATAATCGGTAAATTGCATTAACGCGTATTTTTAAGTGTGTTATTGCCAATTTGACTTTAGAATCAATATTGCTGACTCTATTATGAAATGTTACATCTCATTGTTTCACATCGTTGCTTCTTCGCCATTGGCACTCGCACGACGGCAGATTTCGCGCTTATTCGCCAAATGTTACATCTCTTGTGTAATCCGAAAAATCATTCTGCAACGAATATCGTGTCTCCGTTATTTCAATCTTTTCCTCTTTCTCGAGACTTTTTGTCGACGATCTTAAGAATTGTAAACACACCGCTTATAAATCGCGCACGACTCGCTCGTATTCCAATGACGTCCATGCGGCGAATATGCGTCAAGCGAATAGATAAAATGGATAAGGAGAAGAAGAGGTTCATTGTACTGTGCTGGGTCGCTTTTGTTCGCGCGTTTGACAATGATGCGAAATGCGATGTCCAGATGGCTAGATAAGAGGAGAGAGGGAAAGAGAGAGAGAGAGAGAGAGAGAGAGAGAGAGAGAGAGAGAGAGAGGTATTGTCATATAGCTACTATTACTTCCCATACCGTGTCGAAATAATACAAATAGAAAGGCACACTTGTGCGGTACGAGCACAAGTCACTCGAGATCGAAGAATAAAAAGAGAGAACGCGCGACAAATATTTGACTTCTAATTGTAAGACACGCATTATATTTTAATTTACCTTTCTCGTACAACGACGACGAAGACAGTCCGATAGCGAAAGCGAACAGCATTCCACGCCCCATGACTCTTACGTAAAATATTCTGCGGATTCGTATTATAAAATGTCAGGCGCCTACGAATGTCGCGCGATATTAAATGTAAATTTTTTTCGCTCTCCCTCTCTCTCTCTCTCTCTCTCTCTCTCTCTCTCTCTGTCCTTCTCTTTTTCTTCTCGATGCACACTAACGGCGCGTGTTTTGCTCTTTAAAGTCAGCGCTGCAAAAAAGGAACGGCGCGAGAACGCGGGATGTATTTTCGGAACGCTTGCTTAGTGACACGCGAACGTTAAGGAGCATCTCTCATTTTTCCTGGTCGGATTTACCGGGAACTACCCGGGTAAGGGTAATGGAGAGGGCCGTGACTCACTACTTAAAAACGAGTCTCAGCATCGCGGACGCTCGACGGACGCCCGTTTCATTCCCGGAGAGACCGATGTTACGGTGTCACGACGATCGTCCGTGGGCGACCAGTTCACGTGGGATATTCCAATCTTCCGCCACGTTGCGCAATGTTCTTGTTATATTTGAAAATCCCACTGCTCCCTCGTTCATTTCCGTCCTCATTTTGATCTCCGACAGCGCAGATTCCTCTTTCTCTCTTTCTTTCTTGGTAATCCTCTCGAGACGTATGGGAACGCGCGATGATTTGATTTATTTATCTCTAACTGGGACCAACTGTGATTTCAACGTTACTCAAACTGTTTCTGCGA
Organism: Harpegnathos saltator; assembly: GCF_003227715.2. NCBI lineage: Eukaryota > Metazoa > Arthropoda > Insecta > Hymenoptera > Formicidae > Harpegnathos > Harpegnathos saltator. The sequence continues at coordinate 697,158 of NW_020229910.1, forward strand.
AATTTATATTGAAATTTTTCTTTTCTTTTCCTTTTGTCGCACAGCTTGAGGCGCGTTAATAAGTCACAACATTTGTTTATCCGTTTCCTTTCCTCTCGCTCGCTGTTGTCTTCTTCTCGCAGAGCTAACAATGTCTCCCCCTGTTATTCGAAGAGTTATAATCGTATCATCAGTGGTAAAGTCACGTGCAGATAAACGTGAATTCGGTTATTCAGCGGTGGAATTTATTCTCCATCTCGCGAGTTCGTTCGTACGTGATGTTTTCGATAGGAACCGACCGGGCGGCCGCATTTCGCCAGCCGAAAACTGGCCCGTGAAAACCGTCCGACCGAAACGCAGATAAAATAGTAACCGTTGCCCAATGGTCTCTTGCCAAACATGACGGCCGAGTTTCTTTGCACCAGTTTCCAGGCTTGCGTCAGGGTCCTTTCTATTTCTAGGTTAAAGAAAGAAGTTGCGGGAACATTTCCACGATTCTAGTCGATGTAACGCGCGGGATATTCTCTCCCGCGGCCGCCGCGGGAAAGGAACAAGCGAGTCGAGGCTCTGTCGCACGTTTGAAACGTGAGGGCATTAATAAACATAGGATGTATTTATCTACGATGCTAACGAAGTTTGAATACAACGGTTGTAATTATCAAATGGCGAAGTTACACGTCTCGTTGGCTCGTCAAAGTGACGCGCGAACAAACACACGTCATACTTCGACGACGATTAATATGATAATTAATGCGCTAAGACGGGACTTGATTCAGTCGTGATATTAAGTCTGACGATGCCGCCTTTTGAATATACACGAGACGAAGTCGTCCGTTCTCCGCGAATATCGTAAAATATTTGGCGGGAGATTTCGCAGGCAAATCAATTCGCGCGGCGAAAAGAGATGTAATAATCGACATAGTGGATGGCACTCGAGAGAGAGAGAGAGAGAGAGAGAGAGAGAGAGAGAGAGACGCGCGTCTTTGCCGACCTCGAAATCACGAAAGAGGATAGAGACCCTCTCCGGGTCGTCATGACGACGTACCAACGGCCCCGGAGAGACCGTCAGAGAGCGTCGTCATGGTCCTGCGTCTCAATTAATTCCCAACTGATGTTTCCAGATTTTATGCGTCAAAGGGAGTCCAGAAACCTGTCATTTGACCCAATTTACAGATGGCGTTGTATATACCATTATAATAACGAGCGCGAACGTCCTTACTTTATCGGCGAAAAGAAGTTTCCTCCTTTGAAAAATCTACGCGCTCGCGCTCTGTGATCTTCTCACTTCAAATTATCCCTTCGCGCCTTCATGTTTTTCATATTTTTCCGCTGATATATCAATGCTTCGTTTGAATTTGACGATAACATAATATAATAATAATAATAATACTCGTGCAATGTAATTATTATCATATTTTGACGCGGACCTAATGGATAGACAAAGGATCGACAGCTGTGTTTCGATCTGTGTTTCGCAATTTCAGCGAGCGTTAAATTCTTATGAACCGCGTGCCCCATTTCGTCAAAGGGCAACGGCTCTGTTTACCGGAGCAGCCGGCGCAAGGAAACGAGGGGTGATCGGGTCCGTATTTGTCGTGAACGTAAATCGCGGGTGGATTGTCGTACGGCTGCAGTGCCGTTTGAAATCCGCATTCCACGAGCCAATTGTACATTGGACTTGTTTTCGAGAGCGGACAAACAAATCGGCGGAACGGCCGGCTCGTACGGAGATAACACCGATCGTGTCCGGTGTCCTTACAGCTTAGAGAAGCGTGATTTAGCACGGCAAAACACGCGAGCGGCGGGATCAACAAGAGTCTCTTTCGAGCCTTGCCGCAATGTTTCCGGTGTTTTACAAGGTGATACACCGTGGAAGAATCTTTCGAGCAAACTTCATATCAGATCCACATCAAATTTTCGTGTTTCTGCATAATTAATGAGCATAAATCAACCTTACGTATACACACATACGCCCACACACATGCACAGTAAAGCGCAATCTTTCCGTGGGCGCGGCTAAATCGTGCATTAACATTCCGCAGAATCAGTCGTAAGGTTTCATTGCCGAAACGTTTCGCAATCGCGAGTCGGTCGGTGACGACACGCTCGTGCGCCATCGAAATCCTTGGCGCAAGAAGGAAAAGGAGAAAACCTGCTCGATCGCGGCTGACGTGGTGCGTCGCGATGCGACCCGCGAAAGTTCGGCGTCGCATCCCGCGTTCAGCGATCGCCGAGCCGAAGCGAGTCGATTCCGGCGGGCCACGCTTAGTCACGACGAGTTGCCGTCGCGCGTGGTTAATCGCGCGATAAAAATCGTCGATAATAATAACGCTGTCCTGCGTTCTGTCCCAGGGTCATATTTAGCCGCGGGAGTGGCCCGCCTCGTTCGCGGCTTCCGAGTGCGCGATCGGCCGAATCGGGAATCCTTATCGAGAAGTGTCATTGAAATTCGCACGGCTGATCGCTATCGGCGAGGCGCGATTAATCGGCAATATGCGTGGAAAACGCAGGATGGTTAAGGGAATGTCGGCTAGAAACTTTTCTCCTCTCATGTGCCATCGGCACCGCGTTGACTCGCATTCCGCGCCAGCAGCGCGACGACAAATCCTCGTCCTCGTGAAATCGCAAAGAGATCGATAGTACACGCGTAGTCCTGCGCACGCACGCACGCACGTGAGTGTCTACAGGACACGTGAGCGTGCGCGAGCGTGCGGCGTTTTAGGATTAATTAATTTGACACGACGCGGCAGCAGTCTCTCTCGCCGGAACGATCCGGCCGGTTCAATTAACAATCAAGAGCCGCCGCTGGGCGTGAGATTAATTGGATTCGTCGAATCCTCATTGGAACTGTTCCGTGGACTTTCCTATGGAACATCGGTATCGTCGAACATGACGTTTGCAGGCTAATTCTCATTGCACTGTGTGGACGACGGCAGCTCGAGAATCGATCCGTTAATTTGCCGTTGAATTTTTTCTCGAGCTGAGCGGAATTTCGACGGAGAATTGGCGGGCCCTTGTGTGTGCCACCGTCTGGACGAACAGTGGAAATCAGTCTTAATGTCTCTCATCGATGTCACACATGTGTGACGCACTAATATCTTTGAAACTCATTGCTCTAAATTTTCAATGCTGACACCTTCGTTAACAACGTCGCGCGTACGCGATGCCAATTATCTCTCCTCTTGTATCCATATGAACAAATCAAATCTGTTTTCTACGGTCAGATAGGAACAATTAGATAAATATAATAAAACAATTAGATAGAACCGTAATTAGAGAGATCGCATTCGATGTGATCTGTGAGGGAAATTCCTCGGATAAAACACGCCGGAGGTGAGCCAGCATTACGATATTATCGCGCGTCTCATCAAAAGTTACGTGTGGAGTATAAATAATTGCACTTGAAAAATCGATCGTACCACCAAATAGAGAGGCAATGAAACGAGATAAGAGTACACGTGTCTCGAATTATATTTGTTCGCCGTATCATCGGTGATTCGATCATCAGTTAAGCTTCCCCGCCATCGATGGATATCAGCGAGACAGTGAATATGTTAACTGAACGGTCTCTCTCTTTCTCTCTCTTTCTCTCCCTTTTTCCTTCTCTCCTTCCTTCGCCTTGTCTTTAAAGCTGAACTGTCGCTTCAAATATTTATTTCACGATTCGCGCGGCAATAGTGGTGGTAGTGGCGGTATCGAATCAATCGTTTCGCACGAATCGCAAGATCCTTATGTAATAGAGCGCCGTTTGCGCTTTATTGCAGATGAGTCACTCGGCGACGTTGTCGTTCGCATGTTGAATGCAACGAACGACGCGATGATTAGCCGATTTTTCGCAACGCCGGCTGAAGCTCCACGGTGACATAAATCTTGGCTTACTGCTGATTTCACGGATTGCCAATTAACGAACCAGTTCATTAAGCGCCGGGACATGCAACTGTACGTGTTATCGCGAGATTACGAGTACGCGAGTGCTTAATCTAATCGCTCGGCATCGTCATTAGCCGTCGCGAGGAAAGAACAATGTGCCTCGAATATTCTTCCTCGTTCTTGCGGAAAGTTTTTGTCGAGACTCGACTCCGTCCCGATATGACGGGAACTCAATGCGCAACGCGACTTCGAGCGGCATACACGTGTCGTTCGCGTGAAGCCGGCTGTGTGAAGAAGCGGGAAGAATTGGGAAGTTAAAATTAAATCGTTAAAGTCAAAGTAAAATATCGTTGCTTAAACTTGTATTTCTTCCAACGAAGGGTGATGCCAGAAAGTTAGGCCAAGTAAGAGCAATTTCTACAAAAACAGCAGTAAGCAAAGTCCGTCCGTACCGATTGGAAGTATTATGAGAAAGAACTAACATAATGAAAACAACTGTCGTAGGTGCGTGCATAGCTCATAAGTGCGCGCAATACATTTTGATCCTTTCCGAAATTTTCCGTGTCGAAGAAGACAGAGAAGTGCGACTTCAAGCGACGCACGCGCGTCGTTCGCACGGGCCGCACGTCAGGCTGCGTAGATGGAACGGAATAATATTGAATGTCCGTCACGTTGTTGCTTTTGTTTAAGAGATCTCGCCCCGCGACGCGACGCAATAATTATGACGTTGACACGAGAAACTAGCGCCCGCGCGAGACGCGCACGTGCTACTGCGTGCTACTCTCGTGCTCCGGGTTTCGCGAAATCCGCTGGATCTAATTTGTCAACGCGTCCACTCGCTAATCAGTCTCGTGCTGCGCACTCGGACCTGCACACGCATATCGCGCGGTGGTACGCAGGACGTTATTACTACATGTGTAGCACGTATGCGCGCACGTTAAACTGCCACTCGCCGAGCTCGTGCTCATTTTTCGCACGTGATTCCGGCATTGCGTTACCGCCGCGCGATTACAGTCGCGTCGCGAACGCACCGCGCTATCGTCACACATCAGCTGCGAATTTCCGCCGTATCATGCAGCGTGAGCCGCCAACAATACACAGCGTTGTCTCTCTTTTCCGGTCTCTCTCTCTCTCTCTCTCTCTCTCTCTCTCTCTCTCTCTCTCTCTCTCTCTCTCTCTCGCTCTCTCTCTCGCTCTCGGTTTGCCGGAAACGAAAAACACGCGTCACGATGTTGCAGGGTCTCGAACAGGTAAAAACAGGTAAATAGGGAGGGACGTTGAGTGAGTTCCCAAGTCGTTCCAAATAACATCGTAAATTCCACGTTTTTGCCGAATGAAAATTCCTATTATGTACTCGCGAGATTGTCCGATGTGACGCTCTCGTCGACTATCATGGGTTTGCGTTTGCGTTAGCACAAGCGTGATATTCGTTAAAACACTCGCAAACAAGTCAGCAAAATTATTAGCACTGTCTACACGAGATTCGAGGACGGTTAATATGCAAAATTCCGAGCGACGCCTCGAATATGCTCTGAATCGACTTATTTTTTATTTGCGATTTCACAATTTCTAATTTTTAAATTCTTTTTAAAGTTAGCCGTCAATTTGTTTGGAAGTTAAACGTTAGCCGAGATAACGTCGCGTATCTCGTGTATGTCTCCGAGCGAAATCTTTCTCTCGCGTTTTCCTTTCTCAAAACATCCACTTTTCAACTTCCGCTCTGTTATTGCGCTCGACTTCCCAATTATTCCCGATTGGGCTCTTGTGTTGCTGGGACGAATTGGCGATTCGCCTACTACGTACGTACGTATGTAAGACCTTTATGCGCGTTTCCGGCTGCCTGTAACTGGTCATACGCAATTTCATAGAGCGTTTTAATCCCATTGCGCCGATTATCGTTCGCATTCGCTCGGTCTCGCGCGGCCGACTTTCACTGTCGGAGAGATGAAGAAGCGGCGATGTTCTCGCAAGACGCGAGAGGAAAAACGGTATCTCCGTATTATACCGAATTTTCACTATGTCAGGAATGAAATCATTAGCTCTTTATCTGCAAGCAATAGCGCACGTTGGAGATACTCCACGTGCGCGCACATTAAAGTCGACATTAAAGTCGATGGGAAAAAAGGAGAAGCGATCTCGATGTATACCGGAGTTCTCAGGCGTGTCGCGTTAACGAGAAATAATTTGCCCCTCCGTTGAGAAACTTTCGATCTCGCGAAAAAGAAGATCTCGCGGTCGGTGCCTGGCGCGATCACACCTCGACACGCGAGCCTGTCATCTTTCTCTATCTATCTGTCTACCCCTTGCTCCCCGTCTCATCCTCTCATGACACGATGTACCATTTGCATCTGAATATTGTGCGTCCCCTCTTTTCTCTATCTTTAGAACGGGTCTGAAGTGCCCCTTGATAATCGAGTTTTAGCCGCACGGTCGCCTCGGTAATGACCGTGACGTATGACGACGATCGATTATCGAATTAACGGACTACGTAGGCGGCTACGTGTTTCGTTTAAGGGGGACGACATACTCGGGAAGCAAAATTGCAGCGACGCAATTTGTGGCTGGCCGGAATCGCGAACGAGCGATTATGCGTGACGCGGCGTCTCGTCCGCGGAGGCCGTCGTCGTGCGCGATCATCCCCAATTTTCACTTCACTCGTGACGCGCAAAGCGCTCGACTCCGAGAACCCATCAAGAGGTCATTTTCGGCGAGGCTTTCAGTCGATAAACACAATAGCTCTATCCGTTCCCTTTGCCTTCCCTTTCGCCTCCGTCTTTTTCGTGCCTCGGGTGAACTCGTGGGAAGTGTTGACTTTAGTCGACGTAATGAACCGTCGCTTTATCTTATCGTTCTTCCATTTGAGAGGCTCCACGTAACAGCGAGCGAACTCTTCGTGCGTGCGCCGTACGGAGAAATCCGCGATTGAATTCGCCGTGGATTTCGATCGACCACGCGGCAGCCCGAGCGAGATTGTGCGGCATTAGTAGGTTGAAAAATTTTCGTTGACATCAAAACGCACATCGGTTAAATTGTCATTATGTATAATGATTCGATAGGATTGATTTGATCGATCATACGCTGATTATTAATTTCACAAAACGACTGAATTATTTGCAATAGCATATAGGACGATGATTGTTTAATTTGTATTATTAATTGATTTTAATTAAATATGTCTTGATAATTTTAATTTTGATTGGTTTGCCGGTTGTTTCAGTCGACTAAAATTTTTTCATCGATTAATCTCCGACAATTTCTTTGGTAAACACCGTACATCGAAGAAACATCGTTTAGTCCGCTGTTTAAATTAGCGGTGTGCGTGGCTTTCTAACGCCGCGCAAAAATGTAGTTTTTGTTATTGTAATTGAAATAAATGAGCGATATCGTGGTTTCAATCGCGCAAGCGGCTCGACATTCAACTTGAAACGTGAAACTCTTAATATTTCACTTGGTCATCGCGTGACCAGGACTCGCACTTGCATTTTCGACGTTTCACGCTGACGGCAAAAGAATTGTGCTGTGACCGACTTATCCAATACTTCGTGTCATGGAGAGGCAAAGAGTACTGGCTTTGGAACTCGGCCCGACAAGAATCGTTTATATTAGTCCCATTTGACGCCCGTGTGTAAGATGAAGAAACACACACACGGATAACACATTGAGACTTGGAGCGAGACACAAACTGAAATTATTGATATTAATAAAGGCTTCCCCCCTCTCATCCCCTACCATTCCTAAAGATACACTCAACCCTCTCTCTTTTCCTTCGGAAAAGAGAGCGCATGGCTGGTCTCGAACCCTGAACGTCGGAGTTTAAAAGAGATCAGAGTTCTACCATGCGTGGCTATTCAAGCCAACAAGGTTTTCGACCTCTCCGTCCATTGATCTGTGCTCCATCCGTGAATATTTATACTCTCCGACCGTTCGGCTCAAGAACTCTATTAAGAATTCAGGTGCTGTACTTAACGTTATATAACTTCTTAATTCTTCTCTCGCATATTTGCATATACAACGAAATAAGAAGATGAGTCTGATAACGAGGTGGAATTCATTTACAATCGCTCGCAATTATTCAGAACGGACCAAATAACAACGTTAATAATACATCAGGTAATCAAATGATCAGATGAACACAAGAAAGAAGAGAGACACGAGCTTGATCTTCCTCTTTCCTGGGGCGGTCTTTATTTTTTTCTTTGATTTGCATATCGCTAAAAGTTGTTTTCAACAGAATGTTTTGCACGATGTCAAAGCGAATTTTCCGAATTAATTTGTGCGCACGTACAATCTCGGGCTAGCTGTTTATCCAAGTACTTTTCGGCTTCGACTAGCTGTATGTGTTTACATTGAAAGTCCCGAGTTCTGGTGTGATAAACGCAGCATGTACGTGATAATCGTGTACGGTTGGGATAAGATATTTACGACGTTATTGCGTTTTGTCGCGAGACTTTGCGTGAGTTAGTGCGCGTCAGCATGCACGTATACTCGTCTATACAATTAACTGACTCGTGGAATTGATGCGTAAGCGATAAACATTACGTCGCGTTTCGTCGGCTCGGGTTGTTTAAGCGTTTTCTCGTAGAATTATTGAATTCCGTATAATCGCGATGCAAATCTTAAACGTCTGCATTTCTAATCGGAAAGACGTTGAAATTTTGAAGATTCTTCCCAACATTGTGTTTAACCTTTTCACTAATGAATTTATCAAAATCGTCCTAAAGAAATTGATTTAACGTCAAAGTGATAAATATATGTCAGCTATATTCGCCGACTATATTGTGATGATAAATATCTCGTTTGTGTTGGTAAATTTTGCTATGAATATTTGTCCACAGTAATGTCCGATGTATCTTTGTCGACATTTAAATCAAACACATTAAACATATTTAATCGTACACAAATGTGTATCACTGAAAAGATACTGCACATAGCAATTTTCCACAAAAGATTATCATAAAATTACATGACGCAAGCACGATTTTAAAACGAGGTTAAAATATTATATACACATAGCAATTTTTTACAAACATTTTTTCCGATATTACATAAAATAAAAAATTCTCTCTCTCTTACGTGCATAGTGAATCAGTTTGCTAATTGTCCGCCCTTCGTGGCTATTCTCGTCCTTTTGAAAATTCAGTTCACGGTAGGATCGCGTTCGACGACGAGGTAAGGCGTTAAATCGCGGTAACCTTTGCGCGAATCGCCTTTCCATTCGATCTAGCTAGCGGTTACCTGTGTGTACGTACGCACCATTACGTAGGAGAACGACTTGCGTCATTGTACAGTAATCCATCGGCTCGAGTGTCAGGCAACGTAATTCGGGGATTTGCAAGTGCATGCCCGTCGCAGTCACTAGCTTAATTGACACCTTAATTGAGCGTCCTCGCCCACGTGTGCCACGGCTTGCCGCTCGCTCATCACATGGTCACGGCGTTAACATACGTTATATAGATACATGTTTCTCCTAATTTTCATAACTTCAGAACCCAGGCCGATAATTGTTTCCTTAAGTCGCACAGGACCGACTCAACGAGCGAGTGACTCGAGAAAAGCCGGAAGTCGCGAATGACGATTATAATCTTATCTATCGAGTATAATCCTCGTCTTTTTGGCGCCCGCCTCTCGCTACCATTCCGGAAAAGAATATACAGTGTTTTTCTTAGATACTGCAAAGTGATTTCTTAGTTTGTTGTTTCTTTGAAACTGACTGTGATTTTTACGTGTAGTTTGTGGTAAATTGAACTTCAAGACTGGATAAATGAAGAAAAAGTGTGAGGAGACAACTTCATTTGTGGCATTATCAGGTCAGCGGCGCCAGCGGCATAACATCTTGTAATATTCGCGCATGTACTGTGCATGCCACGCGTTTGAACGAACAATCACCGCGCATAGGTGACAGGGGTATTCGCATAAATAGCGGATAGAACGGATTGAGCGAAAGGCAGGTTCTGTGTGCACGACGGATGGCCTTCGTGTCTAAAACGGATTCTATATTTAACTTTAAGAACATTTTGGTTGCACATGGAGGAAACAATATTCGCTGATGCATCCAGCGTGTACTTTTCTACATTAGGCACGTAGTACATATGTCTCGATACAAGATGTTACATTTAGATGATGTTACACCTTGAATGTTTTAAAGTGGAGTCTTATTCAAAATGAGCGGAAAGTGGCGGTATTTTCAGTCAGAGAGAAAATACTGATAGAGAAAATATTGCCATTCTCTCTCTCTCTCTCTCTCTCTCTCTCCCTCTCTCTCCCTCTCTCTCTTTCGAGAGAGAGAGAGAGAGAGGGAGAGAGAGAGAGAGAGAGAGAGAGAGACAGAGAGATCGTGAATGTTCCATTCAAATTTAGATTTTTCAATTTCAATCGATTGGAATGAATATGTTCCTGTGACGGTGAAGTACAATCGTTGCATACAGATTGCGACGTTCTTTTTACGCTTTTGTACTTAAAAATATTTTTTATATTAAAAAATGCGACAGCTCTTAAACTCTCATATTATTCAAAATCATGCACAGAATCGTCAACTTTGTATGTTTGTAAATTCGTTCAAAAATTACGCAAATATTTATACATCGGCTTCATTTTTTAATCTCGAGCGAAAATATTCACTCGATGATTCAGAGTGTAGAGTACACTCTACATGAATGAAGAACCATCGTATATATTCGAATCCAAGTGCCTCGACGGTCATCTTATTTCTCGAGTGAAATTTTAATTTGAAAAGTTTAGAGGGTATACTCTGATCAGGTCGATCAAAAAGATTACACACACGGTCTGTTAAGTGGTAACGCAATTTAAGGCAAGACGGAATGGTCGACGGGCGGCGAAGCATGCGAATGAAGAGACGGTGAGGCCATCTCTTCACATCGGAATCATAGCTCGTATTTCGTCCGAGAGATCTTTGAATAATACCACAGTAGAAAGTGAATCTTACTGCACTTTCAACTGGCGCTCGCTCAGGCTAACGCGGGACGAGATGACGCATAGGTACGGCGCGGCGCAACTGGAAGATGAGCTCACACGAAACCGCTCCTCCGGCGCTGAAATAGGATTTTATGGTTGCCACAGGTGCCGTCTATTCCAGTTCTAAGGCAAACGCGAGTCATACGCACTACGGTCACCGTGAAATGCAACAAGATATGGGGACAAGGACTCCAAGGAAGAGTGAGAAGGACAAGAAGCGAGACGTTCGAAACGTTATGTCGAAGAGAACTGGTAATATCGCAAATAATGCGGCCTCCTCGTACAAGTCGACAACACTTCTTCTCATTTATCTTGTTTCGAACTTGAGCTGATATAAATCGTTCAAGAGAAGATGATCGGTCCAAGTGTTTAACGCTAGACCGCCAAAGTGATCGAAAGTTTATAATTTCTTCGAAAAATTATGACGGTGACTTCATTTTACATTTTTCAATTGACGTTGAATGAAACCTGAGGAAAAATCAATAACAATTTCTCCTCTGCGTTATTTGCGCTTTTCGAAAACTTGTCTGTTCGATCACTCTCGTAGAAATAAGTCGCTTTAACCGTCAGTGTTTCTAGCGTTAAAGCTCTTTTGAAAACAACGCTGTGTTCTGTGACGGAAAAGATATGGAATCTCGACGTTCAAGGGTACGCTTCAGCATTTCTTCCTTAACCCATTTAATAGCGGTCGCAAACAACGGTTTTCCATGAACAACGTCAATATCTTAATGCGTGCAATGCGAGACACGCGTCAATGTCACGTTCGCGCGTCGCGTCTCTCCCTCTCCCTCTTTCTCTCTCTCTCTCTCTCTCTCTCTCTCTCTCTCTCTCTCTCTCTCTCTCTCTCCTTCTGTCACAACAACAAAACGCAAAAAAAGAATTACAAAGATGCGTAATATAAGCAGACGCGCGACAAGCGCATCGGGAAGCCTCCGGAAGTTACATAAAGCCCGCATGCATGCTGCGAACATGTTGAACGCACGTGACGTGTAACGAGTATTAAATGTACACGTGTGTGTATCTGATCATGCGGTGGGATCACGCAGATTTCTAGCGTGATGTCTGCGTCGATGGTTATCAGCGAGCGATGTGGAATCCCGCAGCCGAGGCGAGCGAAAACGAGTCGTATTTCGCTCGAGCTTCGGATGAAATCGCGGGATGGGATCGCGTGGATTTCCTTCGCTCCGCCGATTGACAGGATACCTCTTCGTCTTTTATATCGTTCTGTCTTATTTATCATTAAAGAAGCCCGGACAATGAGAGATGACGGGGCGGTAATCTCTCACCGCGATGGCTGCACGTTGATGTCTGAAAATAAATATGTATTCTTATCAAAAAAAAAAAAAAAAAAGAAAAGAAAAAAAAAGAAGAAGAGGAAACTAGAAAAATGTCACGAAATACTTGTCCTAAAATGCTCGTAAGTTTAAATAACCACGTGGAGGTCATTTTGCCGCGGTTGCCGCGCGCAGCCGGGGACACGTTCGTTTTCGATGCGCGCGCGGCTCACCGAAATGACTCCGGTGATTCCGAGACTGGGCAACGACGCGTCGACCGGGACGAACGGTGCATCGTAATCGCGCGTCGCAATTGGAACGAGACTATCGCGAATTTTATTTGCCAGCGGCGCGCGCGTTATCACTGTAGTATATACGCGGAGACCGGGGCTTGTTTTTCAGTCCGGACTCGCCGTGCCACATGAGCCGCCTCCACCTCCGCCGCCGTCGCCATCGCCGCGTTGCACTTTGCGATATTGTTGCGCGACGAGACTTCCGGAGAACAGGTTCTCGATTACTTAATATACCTGTCGCGAACCTCGGCGCTTCCACTTCAGCACCGTCGCACGGCGAGAATACCGCTCATCAGGCAGGCAGACACGCCGCGGACGGATGCGGCGGACACGTGGCAATAAAAAGGCCCGTGCGTTCCGATGCGTGGCGGCCGAGTAAATCGAGAGATGACTCACATTCGCGATTCGATTCGATCCGATTGTTCGCACCGCGCGCCCGTGCTCGGCACGCTCGAAAATACAATACGATGAGATACGACGCGCGACAATGAGCCCGTAATGAGTCAGCGCGCGGCGACACATTTTGTCACGTTGGGGAATCGGAAATGCAAAGCGACCCGATCGCTCGCTCGCGCAAGTAGGGTTATTTTTGCACGGGGGACATTTTCATTGAATAATACGCCACGTTGCATCGCGCAGCCAAGATATAAGCCGACACACCGAAGTTGCGACAATTAACTGATAGTACGTTCCGAGAGATATCTTTCGAACGTTACACAGTACGAACATTTATATCATACAATAGTTTTTCATACTGCCTTCAAGCATTTCGAACAACGAGTATATCTCAGTCGGACGAGAGAAAGAAATTCTAGAAAAATTCTCTCCGCGTAGAAGATATCACTCGCGTATCTCGACGGTTGTTTCTTCTGACCGGGCGGCGTATCACCGTTATAATTATCAGCCGCTAATTCGACACGTGTCAAGCGTCGCTGCGTATCTCGAGTGATTTGTAAAAATTTTCGGGCTTTTAAACTCTCTGAGAGAAAGTCCTTGGGACGCAACCGCGTCTTCGGAGCTGCACGTGGGAGATGATACTTTAATGAAGAGGTCGCGCACACGAAAGCTAAACAGAATCTCGAGCGATGCATCATCGCCTCGGGCCGAAAATATGTTCATTAAAAATTAACGGGGCTTATCGCTTCGTCTCTCTCTGTCTCCCACCTCTTTCTCTTTCGACACGTGGACTGAATAACGAGCGATCACGTGGCTATGTTTGGCGATTGTGCAAAGCGTCGCGCATGTTGAGCATCGCTCACGTTCGAGACGTTCACACGAGACGCGCGTGTATTATACCGCGGAAGTACGTCTATGTGGAACAGATCGGAATCTTTATATAGTTATGCGCTATGAGAACTGTTACAATTAGCGTCGGAAACGTGGGCTACGATAATGTAGGACGTCGTGCGTGTGCGCGTCTGCGTCGTGACACACCGAAACGCGAACGTCTTAGAAAGTTGTCCCGACGATTGAGGGTAAATGTTATTACGCTGATTTCCGCCGATTGCTGCTCGACGATGGTCGAATCAGCGAAGGCAGAGTGGATCAACGCGATCAGTGGCGTAAATAGAGGGTGTTAGAATGTTAGAATACACGGGCCTCGGGGCTTTCAAGAGTACAGGGGCCTCTAAGGACCAAGATTAATTTTTTTTTTTTAATATTATAAATATAAATTTATACATATTATTATTCCGTTATTCAACTACCAACTTACTTAAAAAAATTAGTGGGGGGGATCTCGTGTAAGAAGTTTTCCCATACACAGGCTTAGCCTTAGTGGGATCTTTTTGTGTATATAAAATGTTCTTTCTTTGTACATATGTTTATATATTTCAAAAAGAAATAAAAAAGCTTTTATTATTATTATTATTAATTATTTTATTAAATAGTTAAATTTTATTTATTATTTGTACATAAACAAAATGGCAAATTAAACGATTTACCTAATTCTTTTTTCACTTATAATACTGCAAAAAATCCGAGGCATGGGGAGCCTTCGGCCATCCGGCAACACGGGCCTCCAAATTTTATTTACGCCACTGAACGCGATTAACAACAAATGTATTTAATATACCAGAAGAACCGATGAAACGGGATCGTAATCTAATGAACGAGATGGATATCCTTCGATATGAGGTAAATCTCTTTCGGCTCTCTCGTACGACCGACTTCCCAAATGCGATCAGCCGTAATTTGTACGAAACTTAACGAGACGCGGTGCTGCCGTGGAACGCCGTCACGGCGCTCGAAGTGTTAACTGCAAAACAACGTACGACCACTCGTGCAGCATACGGATGATCTTGACGAAAGAGAAGCAGACGGCAGCGCTCTCATGCAAATCCGTTTGCACAGGTGGTAGGTCAGGTGAAACAAAGTCAAGGGCCGCATCGCGTGCAGCGACGATCAATCGCCCCGAGCGTAGCGTGCGACTCTTTCTCTTATCGGTGAATTTTATTAAAACGCCGAGATTCTTCGCGCAGGAAGAAAGTCACCATTTGTCGCTCCGGGAAACGCTCTGTTTCCCCGGTGTTGTCGTCGGTAAGGGTCGATTCATACGCGTCGCTGACGTGTTTGACTGCCGACGCATGCCGTGATTTTCCTTAGACGACCGGCGATATGGCGTCCGACATTTTTTTCTCCGCGCTTCAGGCGCTCATTTATCCCACGACGCACGACGTGCGTTTCTTTTCTCCACGTATACTCGAGAGAGAAGAAAAAAGAGTTCACGACATCGATCGGCTCGGCCAAGTCGTCATCACGTCGCGTGAATCGATCTTAAAAGTTCGCGCTCATAACACGCGGCAACGTGTAAACATTTTTTCGCCAGTGTCGCCGCGGCTTCGTATTGATTCATGTACATAAATTATCCGTGCGAGCGGCACGTATTATCATTATGCAAATAATTACGCTCGCGCGATAAGAGCCGCGCTGTTTATCGCGCAGCCATCTGATCTAAAAAAAGGGGGTAGTTGCGGTAGACCCTATAATTAGAACATTCAATAACGCACACGCGAATCGGTGGCCCGTTGCATCAGAAAGCGAAGCTTCTCTTCGTGCCAGAGAATAATGTTCTCTCTTTCTCTCTTTCTCTCTCTCTCTCTCTCTCTCTCTCTCTCTCTCTCTCTCTCTCTCTCTCTCTCTCCCCCTCTCCCCCTTCCCTCCCTCTCTCCTTATATGCGCGTTACGCATTTGTGAAACTGGAAAAGTAAGGACGATGATTATAGGACGATGATAATAAGGACGAGCTGTCTCCTGTCACGCGCTCGATTGTCACAAATAATCGCGGCGCGCGCAAAATTGCCGCCGTCGCCAACCGGATCCGATGCCATTGACCGGTCGATACGTGGTATCGATTTACGTGTAATCATAGCACGCGAAAACCGCGTCTTCGCGGCTTCGGGCGGTTCGATAACCCGTCCCCGCCGCGCTAACGTAATTCGCGCGTCTCATCCGTGTCTCAGATCGCAGAGTCTGACGAAGGCGAGGTCGAAAGTTGTCGCGTCGATAAGACGCTCTTGTGCGTCGCCACGTGCGAGATAAGCATTGACCGCAGATGGCATGGAAACGTCTTACAGAAATCGGATGACGTAACAGCACGGGGAGAATTGCATGTACGACTCGACGCGTTTTCCTCATGCAGCCCTCGACGAGCCCTTCCTCGGGACGACCTCTCCGGACTTCTGCCTGACGTGACATAAATTCAGAACAGAATAATTTAGGATCTAAGATTTGGGACGGGAAAACGGGAAAACCCGCGCTTTGTCTTTTTGTAAAAACGAACTTTCTGTCGAAATTTCTGTTTTAGAATTTTCGGACTTGCATTTGATATTATATGAAACAGACGTAGAATAGATGAAAAATCCTACGATTCAGAACTTAGGAGAGAAAAATTTAGGGTTATAGTTGAGAAAATCGGTCTCATGCATCATTCCTTCGTTATTTCCTCTCATGAATCCTAAAAAATTCGCCAATGAAATAATTCGTGCGTTAGCCTTGTGCGTGTTATGTTATCATTGACCGCTGATATTCCGCATATTTGCGGTGCACGGATATCACGAGATACGATCCCCTACGAACATCTGCATGCGATCGCATCATCTCTATACTAGGAGAAAGTTTTTTTTTTTTTATATAAATAACTGCGACATTAAGAATTTCCTTTGCGGCAAGAGTTGTTTACTTCAAAGTGAAGCGAAGAAAAGTTTGCCGACGCGTGAAACATCTGCGTCGTAAAGCCAACCATTATTAAAGCATGCATCTCTCAGTAATGTTGTGGAGAATAAGTGACGTAACGCGACGACGAGGGGGTCACATTTCCACGCGATAAGCGCAATTTCTTCGCGCGGATTCAATTCGATTTCTCCTCGAAGCGAGTGGAGAATTCCACCATCGACTACTCGACATTGGAAATTCTGAACTTCGCTTGTTCAAATCGCACGAATTACGCAGTGTAATCCCAAGTCGCTTTTCAGTACTACCCGGTATCTTCTGCATAACAATGACGTACACTTGGCTCTCAAAGTAGACTATGACGTACCTGCATAAGCAACCGCTTGAATGATCAATGATCGATTTTATCGCAAGTACAAAAGATACGCCGGCTTTGCACGTCGGGGATAGGCGATTCAATTTCTACGCGCTACGGAAAAGCGACGCAGATAGATAGAACGCGCATTGATCCGCGCGATATCGCCCCGTGGAAAATTTTCCGTTCGCCACTGTCTGATTATGAGACCTCCTCTCGGCGTTAAACGGCTAATTGACTGGGGGTAAACGGACCAAACAGTGTCAATTGCCAGGATTTAAGAGTTTTCCAAGCAGCAGGGGGTCTCGTTACGATCGTCAGGCCTCTCTGGTGTCAATGTCAACGTTTAACGGATCTACCAATGCGACGCTTTGCACGAAACGTCGCATTATACGACGCGATATTCGTCGAGCTGCGTAATAATCAAAGGAGACGCGTGATCGTACATTCTCTTTTACTTTGTGAAGCAGAGAAGACTTGTGTCTAATTTCCGGCGTACACAATTTTTAACAACATTATTAAACTATATATATAAAGACGTCGAGAATGCAAACTCAAATTACAAAGCACGTGTGCAGAAAAAATATACAAAGTGAACCATTTCAAACATTCACTAAAAATATCTCGGAAAAGACGCATTATTGAAAATAAAATTACTGGAAAAAATATTGGAAGAAAAATGTTTCAGACGAAAATCTAAACAAGTTTCGCTTCAAATAAAAAATAAATAAATAAAAATGAAAAAATAAAAAAATAAAAAATAAGAAAAATAAAATAACTTTTGTCTAAAATATTTTCTCGAATAATATATTTCTTTCCAGATATTTTGGATGGGTGCTTCAAATGCGTCATTCTTTATACGAGAAACGCGGACAAGTTTTGAATTTTAACGAATTAAAAGATTTGCGATTTAAATGATAACAATTTAAATGATTTAAACGATTTGCATATTCCAATATTGCGCGAGCGCGCGCGCGCACACAACACATTGCAAAGAATACGGAAGAGTAATTCGGATTCGCGTAATTCGCAACGGCTGAGTCTACATCGCCAAGAGCGCTTTATTCGTCGTAAACCCCGGCGAGAGAGCGCTTCCTAATTTAATTAAAGACGTGTTCTCGTCGCTGGCAACAAAACGACGCGATTTACATAACGATACTTGATACTCGCGCGTCCGAGTCGCAGAGCTATCTTATAGAGCGTAGTAATCGTTGTTAATTGAACAGCCATATTCGCCACTGCTACTCCTGCTGCTGCTGCTGCTGCTGCTGCTGCTGCTGCTGCTGCTGCAAACGAAGAAGGAGGAGGAACAACACAATTATTTATGAGGCTGCTCTATGATTACGAAGTGGAATCGTGGAAGCGGCGACTAGCTGTCTGCTAGTAAATTGCACTGGCTCCATTCCAAAGAGCGTGACGACGGACGCGCGAGCGCGTCCGCGGCGCGGCTCGAAAATTCGAGAAATCGTTTGGAAGGGCAGGATGAAAAATCAGGAATACGTCGCTAACGGCTCATCTTCTGGCATATCGTCCCGATGAGACTCGTAGGCGGCGATGGAACGCTGCCGAAGACGGAAAATTTCAACATCGCCTTGGCGAACAACCACGGAAAATGACAATGGAAATGTTGCGCGCTCGGCGGATGAAAGTCCAATCGTCGTCGTTCGGCAGAAGCCTGTTTACACGTAATCCGATGAAAATGTCGGATTTATGTCGAACGAATCTTAGCGCGTAGATACTCTGTACGAATACGATTTGCGTAATGTTACAGTGTTGTCCGGCGAGCGCGCGTAAACAGCAATTTATCGCTGCGGATATTCTACGTGGACAAGATTGCACGATGTTGTTGCATTTTGTTTTCGACGATAAAAAGCGAATCTCTCTCTCTCTCTCTCTCTCTCTCTCTTTCTCTCGTAATGCAGGCATATTATTTTGCTTTTTACTCACCGTTAATAAATTCCTGTTACGAAACGCAACTCATACATGTCATTTACGCAGAAGTGTTTACATGTTCATTTCATAGTAAATACAAAAACTATTAGAGGTGACGTGGAAGTCCGAGGTCCGACGAGAGGAGAAATAAATAAAAAATAAATAAAAAGTAAATAAATAAAGAGTAACGTAAAACAAGAGAAAAAGATAGATGTAAAATGTGATGATGTGTGAATTTCATTTGTCGCGATGAGAAGAAATGTCGATCTCGCGAGCACAAAACGCGCGCTCCCTTCCCAGAGCCAAGGTCTATTCACCTTCCTCCCCGTCTCTCTCTCTCTCTCTCTCTCTCTCTCTCTCGCCCCCTCCCCAAAAATTATTTTCGCTTCGAGAAATCAAACAAAACTAAGACACTGTTTAAGAGTCGGGAGAGAGTCAAAGTAAGGCGCTTCTCAGTAAGAAGCAAAGAAGAAGCGTTTCCGTAAATAAACCGACGGGAAGCTGCTCTGCCTCGGCGACCAAAAGGAGACGGCACGCGAGCCCTCTTCGGAGGCGCAAACCTGCCGGGTCCAGAAAGCGCGGAGAGTTTCGTGTGTCATCCCCTAACGATCCACCGGGTGTATTTACGGGACGATTAGACGCGACGCGCCTTCGAATCGCGCCCGTCGTCGTCATCGTTGTCGTTGTTCTTGTCGTCATCCGCCGCGATTCATCGAGCGGCGGGTTCCAGTCGATTTTTCATTGATAAAATTGCGAAAGTATTTTAATATCATCACGATAAAGCGAGGACACCGGCGTAGCTCAGCAGCAAGACTGATCCGTGAAAGTATTTGAGCGCAAAAACTATGCATACGATATTTATAGATCCGATGAGATACTTAACTCCCTCTCAATAAATTTACACAAAGTAAAACCGTTATCTGCTCCCGCATGTGTGTGTGTTGACGTAACGTTGCTAATCTTACGCTTGGCCATCACTTTATTCATCGCTTTACCCGTCCTCTTATTCATTCGACAGGCGCTTTTCATTAAAGAGCTCGGCAGAAGAATGTAAACAGGTTTTCGCAATTTAGAACAGGTTTAACCGGATTTTTCTCTGCTCTTCCGCAGTTAAAAACATTGTTATCTCACAATTAAAGATTTAGCACGAGCACTTTGCGTTTGGCTCCAAATAACAGTTCTAAATGCTCGAGCTCCTATTTCATACCTTCCTATTTGACATTTAAGAGACGTTAAATAAAGCGTTGCTTGCGGCTTTGTAATTGTGCTTCTTGTCTATACGATGTAAAAACTGCGCATCAAAGAGGGATCGACGGATCCCAGCCGGTGCCGTCTCTCTCTCTCTCTCTCTCTCTCTCTCTCTCTCTCTCTCTCTCTCTCTCTCTCTCGTGTTATATTTACCATTTCATCACGAGGTCAATATGCGTGAAAGGCGTTACGAAATTTACGACGATGACACGGAAGAACGAGAAGTGGGTTAGACGACAAAATATTGTCGCCGTTGATTAGAGACGATTGATACTTAACGATGTGAACGAACGGCGCGTATAAAAAAAATTGTACGAACGGCTTTTACACAGATGTCTTAAAGCCGTCCTCTGTCATCCCTGGTGGGGATCGAACCCACGACCTTTGGATTAGAAGTCCAACGCGCTATCCTCTGCGCCACAGGGACGTGATGGTCTACGCTGGTCAGAAACCATAATATGTGCTTTATGCATTTCTCGTTCCTCTGTGATAGATGTCGCTAATGTGCACGGCATTATTAACATCCAGTAACGCATGTTTCGAAGTTTCATGGTAGACGCAGCCGTTACAAATTATCGCATCTGGGGCTGAATTCTCGAAAATTTGTGAAAAATATGGTATACGATATTTCATCAATGGGGCGATTTAATTGGATACCTAAACTTTAACTAAAAATCGTGATATCTAGTGACATTCATGAAATATCGTATACGACAATTTTCGAGAATACGGGCCCTGATCGTCATAATTAATCTCCCCAAAGGTTAATTGATTCTGTTGCCATTATTTCTAGATTCTTCACGTGGAGGGACAAAAATCGGATGACGACCTCGACATACTTTCAAAATCGAGGAATACCGAACGACACAAAAACGGATAAAGAATACGCAGTAAAAAACGAATAACATCGATTTTTAATCGACGAGGACAATTTTTTTAAGAGCTGAAGCGCGAAAGATGATAAGTTCCCCGTGTACTCGACGACTTCAGTAACCACGTAAACTTTTCGGAAATGGGGGACCTTCCGTGAAATTTTTCGCGCTTCTGCGTCCGCAGAAAATAACGACATGACAGCCGTCCAAAATACGCAGGACGTTTCGCCCATGGCGCCGAGCTCGCTCACGCCGCACCTGCGAAGCCCGCGGTCAGCGAGAGTGCAGTCTGCGCGGTGAAGGGACCGGACGGGAAAGATGGCCGTCGCGGAACATATGACAAAGAACGGCGGGCTCCCGTCGCGACCGACGACGGCGACATCCTCGCGACGACGACGACGTGAAGGACGCCTAAACCGCGGCACCGTCGCCGCTCGCCGTCGTTAAGCGCCGCCCGCCGGCGGCCGCGTCGTCGCCAAGTCGCAGCGCGTCCCTACCCGGTGCAACGTGCGGCGGCGGGGCGACAGGAGAGAGGAGATTCGCGTGTGGCAGTTCTCAGCAGACAGGTGAGTCGAGGTCGAAGCCGCTGCCGCTGCCGACGCCGACGCCGTCGCCGTCGCATCTCTGTGGCTGCCGCTCCGTGTTGCCACCTGCCACCGACGCCGCCGCCGTCGCCGCCGCCGCCGCCGTCGTCGTCGCCGTCGTCGTCGCCGTGACCGCTGTGGCTGCCGTGTCCGTGTCCGCGACAGTGGTGATATAGCGCGGCGCAGCGGGGGAGCCATGACTACGCGTGGAGAATGGGCTCGATCGCGTCGGTGTTGCAGTGGCATTGCTCGGAGTGCGCTCTGATAAATCCGACGGAGAGCGCGAGATGCGCCAGGTGCGGGCTGACGCGGTTCAGGAGCGACGAGAGGGCCAGCCACGGCAGGCTCGAGCGTGCGGCCACCAGCAGCGCGGAGCGTAGCGGAGGTAGCGCGCCGCGGCAAGAGGCCGCCGTTAGAGCAGCGGTCGCGCTCGCGGGGGCCAACGAGCGACAGCAGCCGACGAGGAAGAGGCGCGACGACGGAGAGGAGCCAGAATCCTCCGGGGAATCGACACCGCCGACGCCGCCGCCGAGGACGGACAGATTGGCGCGCAACCCGATCACGGAGTGCTCCACGTCGTTTACTGCCGCCGACCAGTGCAGCGAGTCCCGACGCGCCGCTGTTCGCGGGTGAGACTCGCGATTTCCTGGCCTTTCTGTCAATCTGCCCAGCTCCCCCCTTCTCAGTCTTTGACCTTTTGCCGTGTGTGTTTTGTGTACTTTGGGGCAACGGAGAGAGATTCCGGACGTATGTCCGTTGTTGTCACGTTTGAGCACTTATGTCGACGGTTTTGTTGTAGAATGTGTGCTTGATTCTTTTATTGTTGGATTCATGTGAATATTTCGCTCTTTGGAGTGGACTTTTGGTGAAATATACAACACTTAGTCTGTGTGTTTTGTTGTGTACGTTTAATGACTGTCGTTGAGTATGTTTGTATGGACGAGGAATCTCCTTTTAGTTGACGAGAATATAAGCTTGCCCAGTGTAAATTCCATGTTCTATGATAAACTTAACATTCTACGATGGATACTATGTCAGATGTAAACACAGATTGAGATCGCCCAGCTACATTCTCTCCTTGATCTTGCAGTTTCGAGAAGTACCTGTCTACATCCGATGTCAGGAAGAATTTGCAGCGCGGCTCATGGGCTGGGACCTCGTCCGACAGAGAACCGTTGAAGCGCTCCACATCTCTACCCTCTTTAGTCACGCAATGGACTTGTATTCGATGTCTGTTGGACAATAGCTGTAGCTCATTGATTTGCGCTGCTTGTGATGCTAGTTCGTCGATAGCGCAAACCGACAGAAGACAGATCGGTGCGCGCAAGAGCAAGAAGATTAATTTGCATAAGGAAAATCGCCTGAAAATCACCTCGGGACTTTTGGCCAATGTCCTAGATGGAGGTGCTGGCACAAGCGGCTTTAGTAACGATGATAAAATTAGTAATACAGGTAAGCTTCGTCGAATAGAACAATTTAGAGATTAAAGAAAGCTGTATTTTACATAAATTGTATATCTGTCTATATATCTTATATAGATGGAAGATAAATTTTATATATATATATATCTATATATATATTTCTGTCTATATTATGTATACACAAGTCATTGAGTCGTCTCGAAACTTTTCAGGCATGGCACAGTTGACGAGTATAAGTCGGAACGAACGCGAGAGAGTGGACCACAAAGACTGGATTTTACCGTCGATTGGAGCGATGGAGTCCACGACGCTTCCGTTCGCGGATAACACCGATACCTCTCAACGTTCTCCGAAGCGGCATAGTCCCTCTATGTATGAACGAGTAAAATCCAAAGTCAGTCGTTCCTTATCGAACGGCTCCGTCGTACAAAAACTATCGGAGCACGCTGTCCAGCGACCCACGAGCCTGGTAGTGCCGGAAGCGCGTCAAGATGATGGTCTGTGGAGCTGCGATAACTGCACGCTGGACAATGCGCCCGGTTTGGAGCAATGCGAAGCATGCGACGCTCCCAGAAGTCCAGCACCTTGCAGCGGAGTGGTTATTAGTGTGCCGGCTTGGGTACCACGCGCGTTATCGTCCGCTGGGCCTTTGTCTTATCGGAGATCTTTCTCCGACGTTGACTCGGTTGCGAGCGTGACGCAGAAGAAGACTGTCAACCGTAGGAGTCTGAACGACGAAGAGCCGCCAGCGGTGCCGCCACATTCCATTGGCTTCAACACGAGACCAAAGTATTCCTACATAGGGATCACGGATCCCGATATACCGCCGCCGTTGCCAAAGAAACAGAGCAGTAAGTTAGGCCTGATACCGACGAAGGCGCACAGCGAGGCGACCAGTCCGGTGGGCGAGGTACCGAGCGTGAGCCCGCTCAAGCGAATGTGGACCTGCAGGAAGTGTTCTTACGCGTACAATCCGCTATGGTCGGGTGGCTGCGACATTTGCGGCTCGTCCAGGTCGCCACCGTCGTTGACGCAACCCAGCCTGATTACCGTCACGAAGGATACCAGCAGCTATCCGACGCACGCACAATCCCCAATCGTGGTGACGGGAGATAGTGTCCGATACATCCCGCCAAAGTCAGCCACTTTGGCCACGGCAGAGTCCGACTTGGACGACCAGATTGACCCGCCGTCGCCGGTATGGACGTGCAAAAAGTGTACTCTGCTGAACGCCGCGTCGAGAACGACGTGCGAGGCTTGCTGCGGCTCGAAGCTCAAGAGTATCATGCACCTGGAGGACGCCACTTTGCGGAAGGGCGAGAGCTGGGTATGCCCGTCGTGCACGCTGAGGAATCCTCTGTCGGCACAGAACTGCAATGCTTGCAAGACCCTAGCGGACTTCCTCGAGGTCCCGAAGGACAACCGAGCTCTGGGCCAACGAAGCCCGAGCCCGAGGCTCTGCCCGACCCCGGCGAATTCCAAAGCGGTCACTCCGAGACATCGAAATTCCGTGAGGAGAAACGGCTCGTCGGCGGGCGACAAGAGGCACTCGAGGACCAGGGACTCTTCACACGCTCAAGTAAGTAGCTACGATCTCGTGGGGTTCTTGAAGACGGCTCGATTTGGTACGAGCGCGTTGAACTGTTCTCGAAGAGAGAGAGAGAGAGAGAGAGAGAGAGAGAGAGAGAGAGAGAGAGAGAAAGAGAAAAAAAGACATCATGGTTTCGCTGTATTTACACGAATTTTTTCCCTCGTATGTCCAGTGGCAATGTAAACTTTGTACGTACGAGAACAAAAGTACGAACGCCATCTGCGAAATGTGCCAAAGCTCGAAGTCGTTGTCCCAAGTATCTGGAGACAGGGGGATATCCAGACTCATCGAGTCGGGCACTAGTACCCTTAGAATACAGCGGCAAGAAAGCGTGGTGATGGAAAACCTCAGGCAGCTGGAGGAGAGGGAAGCGCTCGAAAAGTGGGAGCGCATCGTGCGATACTGCAAAGAGGTAATGCTATAAATCTAAATCTACTGTCCGAAGCGTGACTCTGAATACGCGTTAGGAGATCTTACCCCCTGCCCTCTCTAGGAACTAAACACCCTTCGCACGTGTATTTCACAGACAAACGAGCCGTTCGTCGACGATTCGTTTCCGCCCGCTCCGAAATCCTTGTATTATAATCCCGCGGACACGAAGGATAATCACGTCGTCCAATGGAGAAGGCCGCATCAGATTAACGTGGACTCAAGTGTCGATTCTAAACTGCCTTGGGCTGTCTTTAGGACACCCTTACCTTCTGATATCTCGCAAGGTGTCTTAGGAAATTGTTGGTTGCTGTCGGCTCTGGCTGTTCTGGCCGAGAGCGACGAGCTCGTGAGGAGAGTTCTGGTTATGAGAGAGACGTGCCCCGAGGGTGCTTACCAAGTCAGACTATGTAAGGATGGGAAATGGACGACGGTGCTCGTTGATGATCTACTACCCTGTGATAAGAGAGGCCACTTAGTGTACTCTCAGGTATGTATCCGCGAATTGTCCGGATTTGTTGTATTTTGCACTTGTACGGTACTGATGGAGTCGTCGCATCTTACGTCGAAGGCAAAACGGAAACAGCTTTGGGTGCCGCTGATCGAGAAAGCGGTTGCTAAGATACACGGCTGTTACGAAGCCTTAGTATCCGGTCGTGCTATAGAAGGTCTAGCGACACTGACTGGTGCCCCGTGTGAGAGCGTGCCTTTACAACCTTCAGCATTGCCAAGCGAAGACGAACTCGACAGGGACCTAATATGGGCACAACTTTTGTCCTCGAGGCAGGCCATGTTTCTAATGGGTGCTAGCTGCGGAGGTGGTAATATGAAGGTTGACGAGGAGGAGTATCAGCGCAAAGGTCTGAGGCCGAGGTATGTATTGCCAACTAAATTGTTTTTCCTCTTTTTGTTCTTTCTTCTGTCGTGTACGTATGCGTAGAAAAAAAATATCGTTTCGAGTAAATTTGATGCTTATTGACAACTTATGATAGATTTGCAGCTATATAAACCTATGAAATACTCTAAACAAGTAATATTTGTTGGCATGTGTTTTTCTGTTTATATTAATCCTGCTTTTTAGTCCCTTTGACCGATAATTGAAACTTTCTTTCCAGACACGCGTATTCTGTCCTCGATGTACGCGATGTACAGGTAAGGCTCGTGAAAGACGATACCTAAGTTGGCATTTGATTCCCCTGCTACAGAGGAAGATATTCATTGCACAGGGAATACGGCTGTTGCGACTACGCAATCCCTGGGGTCACTACAGTTGGAAAGGGGACTGGTCGGACGATAGTCCTATATGGACCCCGCAATTACGAGAGATGCTTATGCCGCATGGTGCTTCGGACGGTGTCTTTTGGATATCTTTTGACGACGTTCTAAAGTATTTCGATTGCATTGACATCTGTAAGACGAGGGTCGGCTGGAGCGAAGTGAGACTGCGCGGCACTCTGCCTCCGTTGTCGTCCCTCAGGCACTTGTCGTGCGTTCTTTTGACAGTATTAGAACCTACCGAAACGGAATTCACGCTGTTCCAAGAGGGCCAAAGGTGAGAGACGATCGTCAAAACATCTCGCGCACGAGCACGCATATCGCAGGACGCGAACGCTGACGAGTGTACGATACACTTTGCAGAAACTCGGAAAAGTCGCAACGTTCTCAGCTGGACTTGTGTGTGGTAGTCTTTCGCACGAGGTCTCCGGCCGCCCCGGAAGTCGGTAGACTAGTGGAACACAGTAAACGGCAAGTGCGCGGCTTCGTTGGTTGCCACAAGATGCTGGAGAGGGATCTGTACATTGTCGTGTGCCTGGCCTTCAATCACTGGCACACCGGAATGGAAGATACGTCCAGCTATCCGGAATACGTTCTCGCCATACACAGTTCGAAAAGGCTTTTGGTCGAGCAGATCTCGCCGCCGGCTTTTGTCCTGGCCGATGCTATCATCAGTCTAACATTGGCCAAAGGGCAACGGCACGAAGTAAGCAGATTGTAACTCATATCTTAGGAAAATCAGCAGTCCTGCGTAATAACATGCTTAACACACGCAACCATCTATTTCTTCTTACCGGAGCAATTAAAAACGACAGGTTTTCTAAAAAAAAAAAAAAAATATGTTACAAAAGGGCGACAATGTTTATTTCTTTTAACTTTACTCGTCCATTAAAACTACAAAATTTGAATAATTTTTATCAGAGGTTGCAAAGCGATTGCACTCTCGGATTTAAACGTTGACACATAAATATTTTACAGGGCAGAGAAGGCATGACTGCTTATTATCTAACTAAAGGGTGGGCCGGTTTAGTGGTAATGGTCGAAAATCGTCACGTGAACAAATGGATTCACGTAAAATGCGACTGCCATGAAAGCTATAATGTCGTGTCCACAAGAGGACAACTCAGAACTGCCGATAGTGTTCCACCCCTTCACAGGTAAATCACAGCGTAGTCTCATGTCGTTTTACCCGACACGCGAATTTATTTCGTGCCGTTTCTCTCCTTTCCAGACAAGTCATCATAGTCCTAACGCAGTTGGAAGGTAGCGGAGGTTTCTCCATAGCACATCGACTCACGCACAGATTAGCTAACAGTGGAAACCTGCACGACTGGGGACCGCCTGATACCCAGCATTGTCCCCAAATCGATACTCAGGTGGAAGGTTTGCACAGTCCTCGCTTGATAACGTGAAACTAAGAACGTGGTTAATGAACGGGTAGTAGCGATAATCAGATCGAGGCTCTGGACACGTCGCTCAAGGGAAGTGATGTCGATCGTATTGAACCAGAAACGATTCTTGTACACGCGACGTTTGAGAAATTGACTGAGATGAAAACCAAAGCAAGCTAGAAAGATTTCAGAGTACAGTAAGACGTTCCGGTGACATTAGGAGATACTCTTTGTGCTTTCTAGCTGATAATATTCCACGGATGCTCTTAGCGTTGCAACATGCTCAGCATTGGACGTAATACAATAAGTAACAATTAATATACAATGGTTCTGGACCCCCCCCCCCTCCCCAGTGACTAATGATAATGATACCTTCTTTCGAGTAGACAGTGCGTCACGCACTTTGAGCGCGCGCGGGTATTAACACGACAGAATGAGCAAACTTGAGAACAAAAAAAAAGAGAGAGAGAGAGAGAGAGAGAGAGAAAGGGGGAAAAGAGTAAGATGAAACGTGCAAATTAAGTGTTTCTGCTGGAACCATTGAACCGTAAAGAAGACTTATGGAAAATTGAATATTTATGAAGAAACAAGTTGAACATTTTGCTTGTTATATAAACAAAAAAATTATTTTCTCAACTTAACGTTTAAGCATCGTAAGAAATGACAAAACCTAAAGATTACACAATAATATAATGTAAAATGAGAAACCATTTTAGGAGACACTAAGGATGTGTGTGTGAACACCGTACACATTGTTTTTGGAATTGCTTAGAGTATATAGTACGATTACGGATCGGGACATTTCCAGTTTAACCGACGTTTACACGCCGATCTCTTATTGCTGTACACGTAAGGCCGTATTTTGAAACCCGCATTTGAGGGAACTCGAGTTCTTAGTTCTCCGTTTGACATGTGCACGATATAAATGACGAAAAAAAAAAAATTAAAAAGAAAAACACAAAGAAAAAGAAAAAAGAGGCTGGATCCTTATGCACGAGGGTTCTCATGTATCGACGGTAGTGGCATAATAGGACGTTTAACTTATCTAGACTTTGTTGTTCCCATCTCGCAACTGGATGGAGAGCTTGTGCTAAAGAAAAAAAGGAGAAAAAAATATAATAATGGACGTAGCGCGCGCGGCTACAGAACCAAAGATCTCTCTTGAAAGTTTTAAAATATCTCGACGCGTTCACTGCCATTCTATGCAATGTATATAGCCTACTTTTCGCTTCTGTTACAAAGTCGCTTGGATTAGTCGGGGGCAGAATCGGAATCGTCGACGACATTCCTCGCGCACTCTCATTCTCGTTACGTTCTCGTTTGCCTTTGGTCGGTACGTTGCGAAATACATGCGCAAGCATGGCAGTTAGCGGGTTAGACGTCTTTAATTCTGTGTTCATGTGCTCTTCGAGGAGGAAAGCTACATTAACGTATTTGTGTCTCTCGTTTGTACATCCAGCCGATATCGCAGCAGCACTATCAGACAGGGCGATATGTCCGTTTATTCGCACAGACATCACGAAGACGCGTCCGCGAATCTAATCTCTTGCGTTTGGCAAAAAGAAAAAAAGAGCAAAAAAAAGGAAAAAGAAAGGAAGAAAAAGAAAAAAGAACGACATCGGCACATCGTTGATCTTTCACAGGGCACACCTGTGGTGGGCGAGTAAAACGACACGTTGCGTAAACGTTTAATCAAATCTCCAAATGCAAATATTTTGTTGAGACGAGAGTATATTTAAATATTTGAAATACGTAATATTAAAATATAAGCGCGATCGCGTGCTACCGATCGCAGGTGGTACTTTAATCGAGAGGATCGAACGTGCAAGTTACGTAACACACTGAATTTTAACAGTCGTTGTCCCCGGACGAATCTGTCAAGCTCGATGTATGCGGGAGAGACAGAGAGAGAGAGAGAGAGAGAGAGAGATAGAGAGAGAAAGAGAGAGAGAGAGAAAGAGTAAGAGAGAGAATGTGTGTGTATGTATCGTAATATGCTTTCATGTGTCACGTAAACCGACGAGCGTCTGATTCACCGTTCCGAGACGGCAAGATCTGATGTTTTGGCTCTAATGTCAAACTGCCATATTCCATGTTTTCGGGCAATTGTCGAGACGATCTCGCGCGTGCGGTCGCGTGTCTGGCAGTAGCGATTACATCGAATCAAACAAACCAAAAAAAAAAAAAGAAGGAGCAAAAAGAAAATTGTCTGAAGCTCTCTATATACATTGAATGTGGTGATGCGACAATATACGATGCTGTGATCAGCCGATAAATGCTTTGATTTAAACCGGAAGAGAAATTTGCCGAAAGAAATTCCTTGGTTGACGGACCGCGAGCGTTGTGTGCAAACGCTGTTGCATTCAATAGTACAAAATTCTCATTTTACGATTCACGCGGAGAAATTCGCTCGTCTCGTCCGAGCGCCGCACAGACCGGCGCGGCGTACATTGGTGCTGTCGTTCGAAGTTTAAATATTAAAGGCCAAAACAACAAGAATGTCCAGAGAGTTAGGTACGTGTCCCGGCATTGGTACTTTCACTCTCAGGCATTCGGGATCGACACCACTAGTGTACGTGTCTCGACTCGTAGTGTGGTTTTCAATCGTAAAAACGATACGATGGAAAATCGTGCTACTATCTAATAATGTAAGTGTTGAGACTGTTGTGCCGGGTTTCTGTGCGCTCGTTTGCATAACTGTTCGCGCACGTCCCTCCCGATGAAGTGAGGAGCGCATCATCAAATGGTCACGATTGCGAGCCACTCGCGAGCTCGGGGGTTGCTTGCTTGTTGATCGGTTACGATCGAGATCGAGGTGATGACACACTTGCTGCAAATATTGGCCCTTTGTTTCATTCCGATCTGGTAGACGGGAGTGCAATAAATACGCTTGCGTTTACAAGCGCTTCCGACTTCATCGGGAAAGGAAGTGTGTGTGTATGTGTGTGTATGTGTGTGCGCGCAAAAACCGTTCTGCAAGCCGACTATACGCATGTAATCGCGTGAGCTTTCTTTCGAGACAGTCGCCAGCGTCGGGATTTGTACGTGTTGTAATCTCATTCGCTCTTCTCGAGTTGAACGATTGGTAGAGACTGATGTATTCGCAGCGATATGTATTATTTGCGCGTGCCCTGAGTTTCTACCACACCGAGAGCGCGGATTATTCGGGAATCTCATTTTCCTTTTCTGTTTCGTTCCCCACGATGTCGCAAGTTACGATTTTCCACCCGTGAGATTGTCTCCCGCGCGCGAGAGAATGCGCAGCGCACGCGGGGCATTCATTCCCATCCCCCCCTTCGTCGATCTCAAAACAGCAGGCCGAATTTGTCGTAGCAGGGCCTAAGCGCTAGTGACTAGTTTTAAGGATTATAAAAACGAGGAACATAGTCCCGGGAAATGTCCGTTTTCTCAGCAATCCGTAATGCGCGTATTGACGGAAATACGTCCAGATAATCAGACTTTTAACACAGTGATGCGCTCAAAAGTTCAGTGAACGTTCTACGAACGAGAGATTCGGATTCCCGCGCGATGGCTCGCGACTCGAACGACGTTTCGCATACATCCACACATCCACCCACACACACACACACACACACACACTCACCCCGGTCGGCTGAACGTTCACATTTCGGGATTCAAGCGTTAAAATGCGCACAGCACCTGAGGCATTCTCAATTGTTAATGCAGTAACGCGCGAAAGTGCTGCATCGCGGCGACTCACACAGCGATCGTCTTGCACGGAGAGGACAGATTCGGCTGAATTAACGCGAACCGAGCGCATTTTGATCGAAGGCGACGGGCGGGATCGGATTCTCACGAACCGAATTTTGCGTTCCCGACGAGCGGAACTTTTGTCCCTTCCGAGTGAAACTCCTCGTCAAGCTGACCGATCTGTTCCCTCCGTGCGCCTCTGAGCGGAATGTTTCGCTCAGTCTAAGGGTTCAAACGCGACCATGCACGCGTAACGTCGTTTAATTCGCCGAGGCATTGAAGGAATTTATTCTTTACGAGTAACTCTACTTGATATTTGCAGTAGGTTCTGTATTGAGTGGCCTTCGTTTACAAAAGATAATAGTTTCGTAAATATAAGACTCACATGGACTCACCATCGGAGTTGTGCGCTTCGCGAACGTACCGCCCCGGGGTGCGAAGAGAATCACAGTCGACTTGTTCATCAATGAGACGCCGGAGGGAGTCAATTGAAGCGGAAGAGCGGAAAAGAATCAGAATGCTCAGAGACGGAGCGCCTCGTCTCGTCTCTTCCACCCTCGAAGCGTACAGCTCTCATTGTATGAGATCACACGCGCACATTCTTAAACACACTCGAGGTACCGAAGTGGCAGGTAGCGAGAGAAATCGCGCTGTCGTACGCGAAATGGCGCAGAGCGGGCTGGAGGATTGATTCTCATTTTTTCTACCGCAGCACAACACGCGAGCGCGAGTTTGCATTTTTACGCGAGGGCGGCGGCGGCGGCGGCAGCGGCGGCGGAAATGCTAAATAATAATCTAGTGCCATACGACGGAGTCGTAGCGAGTTGTAGCCCGCGTGAAGGAGGGAAAGACGGACGGCGAGTCCCGACGATGACCGGTACATTCGCATGTCATAATGTAACGTATAAGGCGTTTCTCCACAAAGAGTAAACAAACAAATAATCTATTTTACATATTGCATAATCACCGAGGCTAAAAGACATCAAGACGTTCCCGTTCGGCGGCTCGCGGAGATCGCGGACTCACCGGCGCGCTCCGGCTGACGATTCTGCGGCTCTCTCCGGAGAACGGAAACGCGAAGAGCGAAAAGTTTCGCGCGCGAACCGCACGACTTTATCCGGGAAACGACGACCGGCGGTGCGGCATTATTACGTCAATGTTGTGCTTTCTCGCTCGACAATGCGACTGTCACGCCGTGCGACATTACAGCACGCTTGCATTGCTGAGTGAGAGATTGTATTGACATATGATAATACAATATTGGTGTAATTATAATTATAATGTAATTATATAATGAATTATGATATAATTATATTATCGCATTGCAATTACAATAATATTTCGATGTGATATCACTGCGTAACATTACCGGGCGGTTACCGGGTAAGGATCGTGCGAGTTTTCAAGCAAGGAAAATGTGTGAAACACTTTCGCGTTTCCGCTCCTGGGAGGGAAGTTACACGATCGCCGGCGGGATGTTTGGCGGAACGGCGACGAACGTTCATTCATCAACGGGTGCGGCTTGATACACGCGCATATTTTTACTAGACACACACGCGAGACCACACACGTACCGCGTATACACACACACACACACACACATACACATACATACAGACTTACACGCACATAGCAAATCGATGTAATAATATCAGCGCATCGGAATCGCGACGCAATCGACGTTGCTCTATAATTATCGTCGGAGACACACGGGAGGCCGGAGGGATGTCGTGCGATTTCGACTCTTCACGTCACGTCAATTTGTCGTCCGGAATCCCCTCGTCACCCTCGAGGAGCAGAGAGAACGAGAAAGAGAGAGCGACGTTGGTTGCCGTGGTTGCGCGATTTTCATATATTTTGATACGAAGGAGGCGAGAGCTCGTTCGTCGCCGATTCTGTCGAACGGTCGCCGCGAGAGATCCGCGCGAGCTCGAGGGGCGGACGAGAGGTGTACATTTAGAAACAACAATAGCTCACCGTGCGTTTAGCGTTACATTACGCCCGATTCGTCCGGCGGACGAATGAAACACAGACAGGCGCATCGCGGCTCAGACGACGAAACCGCGGTCTTTGCAACATCCAGAGAGAGGCTTCTCTCTCTCTCTCTCTCTCCCTCCCTCTCTCTCTCTCTCTCTCTCTCTTTCTCTCCCTCTCTTTTGCCGCGCGACAAGGAGCATGAGCGAGCAGTCGAGGCAAAAATCAAGCCCGACGCGATCGAGAGAAGTGTCTTGTCCGGCTGTAACCGGCACTAACGCTAAACGCGCGGCGGGAGAACAGGCCTACGTAAACACAAACATCCTGGAGGAAGTACTATTTGTAAATAGAGAGAAATAATTTATTCTATTTATGGGAGAGAGCAGGGAGAAGAGCGGGAGAAGAAAAGAGAGAGGGAGGGGGAGCGAGAGAGAAAGTCGGCGAGAAGAGTCGTGCACCGTTGCGTTACATTTGAGTTGTTTTGCATGTGCTTCGGTGTTTCCGTCACGCGCGGCTGCGAGCCGCGCGGCGAGTTCGTATATAATGCATTCTACATATAATTATATATAAATATAAAAAATATATATATATATAAATATATATATATATATATATATATACGTGCATAGCGCAGAGTTAGCGATATACCGACGATCGACGCACATGACGACGACGACGACGATGATGACGACGACGACGACGACGACGACGACGACGACGACGACGGCGACGACGACGACGACGACGACGATGACGGCAGTGATGATGGCGACGCGCGAGCCGCAAAAACATTCGTCCGGTGCGCGGAAGAAGGAAGATCTCGGTTCGTGCGACTGAATAGAAATCGGACGGAAATTCGGCGACACGGCCGAAAATTCTTTGTCGCGAATATTTTCGGTTATGTGAAAATTCGGTTTTAACATCCTTCTACTCATCGTTGGTTTTTGCATTAAAAACGGCAGAATTTGACCGGAGTCGTGCCTGATCCCATTGCACTGATAGCTTGACCAAAAGGACACACCGTACCTGTTACAAATTAAAAATAATGACACTGAGGGAAAGAATGATTAATCACAGAGGTTGTAGTTATTTTTCGGCGCCAAGTGTATCTTGTTCTTGCTGCAGAAACCGAAAAATTAGTGATAGCGACGTACATGTAAAGTTTTTATCGCTAACGGTGCAATGACACTTGCCACAGAAATGGTTCCTTTGATTCCTGATTCCTTCGCTGCGCGATTATAGCGACAAATACCAAATACACTTTGTTCTCAATTAGCGAGAACCATTGTTCGCGCAGGAACCCGCTGCTCGAGGATGTTTCTCTTCTCGCGATCGAGCTTCCCGTCCGGTCCCTCCCAGGTGATGGGAAATTCAGTCGCACTGACGGACTTGTTTCTTTTCTTCCATAAACCGCGTTGCGAACAATATCGTGGACGCAATTCGCGCGATCCGTTTCGACGCCAGCGATCAGCGAGTACCGGCCGATTATTTGCGGACGCGGTCGCATTCGCGTCGCACCGTGGAGTACCTTAGGGATACACGCGTACACGCATTGGGAACACGCGTGTGCGTATATTTGCACGTGCGTACGCGTCTTTCCAATGCTGCGACGGAAATGATAAGAATTAACGGTGTTTCGTTGTATTTGTATAATAAGGTGTAAAGAAAAAGGAAAAAAAAAAAGAACAATGGTGTCATTCTCATGGTCATTGAGCGACTCGTACTTCATAAATGATGCTACGTACCGGGTGCATTCTAAAATTGCATACAAGCGTCAACCGCGTATCCGTATTTCCACGTCGATACCTCGGAATCGGAACGAGCGGTCGGTCTTGGTGCTCTGAAGGGGAACGACGTCGAAAATTCAGCAAACTGAATTCTACACGCGGCATGCCGGAATTGTCGGTGTGATATCGAGACTGGAGGTTCTCCGGGGAATTTACGCTGTGAAAATTTCAAATTATATAATCATGATATAATTACAATTATATCAAAATTATACGTGAGAAGTTATAATTATAATATTATATAATTGTATGAAAAATTGGAATATTATAATTCGCAATTGTAATATTGCAATTGTGTAAAGAAATTTATGTAACTTATAATTACAATGTAATTATAATTATATGCAGTGTTCGGACTATGTACATTGTAATATTTGAATTTCACGATATATATCGGGAATTATATATCGGGGAGGGAAAAGACAATTTATTGTTCAATCGTGTCACTTGCCCCGATTTCGAATGCGATTTCGAGTACCGACGCATCTTCCAGTTCCGACGTATCGACCTTTGCGGCGGAAATTAAAATTGATGTTCGAGCGAAATGTACAAGCGAGAACAGAGCGGGATCAGCGGATGGAGGCGG
Organism: Harpegnathos saltator; assembly: GCF_003227715.2. NCBI lineage: Eukaryota > Metazoa > Arthropoda > Insecta > Hymenoptera > Formicidae > Harpegnathos > Harpegnathos saltator. The sequence goes on from NW_020229910.1 coordinate 732,872, forward strand.
ATGGAAGATAGCGCGGCGTAACGTTAAAAATCACGTTCTCGCACGTATTCAACGCGGTTTATCGACGACGTTTCCGCGGAAACGGTCTCTAAAGAATCGTAAAGGATCGGAGATAATTAGCAAATTGAAACACACACGGGGATAACGGGGACTTGCTTTTGGAGTGCGTTACCTTTATGTCGTTCAGCTCGCGGCTGTGATCATTTTAGAAACACCCATGTACGAACCCGAACCAGCAATCAACTTTGTGATAGTCTGTGTACCGAATCTGATGAACATCGTTAAATTATAATCCCATCTCCTCCTATAGATAAGGTGTATAATTATTAGAGAGTCTCATCACACGTACACGCAGGAGGGAGGGAGAAAGATAAAAACATACATATTTACTACGTCATAAAGTGATAATGAAGAATTGTGTTGTCCCCTGATTTGTATCATGTAGGCACGTTTAATAATAAATCGAAATATTATCTAGACCTTTGTTCGTTCCTCATACCTGCGCGGGGAAGTAACGACGGGTCGATCGCGCACCGGCTCGAGGATGATCTAGGTGCGTAGAGCAGCTTCGTTTCATCCTCGGACCGGAAACGCATCGCACCCAAAAGAAGTAATTTCAGAATAAGCGGAATCATCTGAACTTTAGAGGATTTTATTTTATTCTTATATTTTATTTATATATTTTTATATTTATTTATATTTTATATTTTATATTTTATATTATTTTATATTTTATATTTATTATTTATATATTTTATTCTTATACGACCTTAAGAGGATCCCTCTAAGATTAAGAGGAAAATATTATAAACATATTATTCTTAAAGTTGGAGAGATTATATGTTATACGTATAATACAAATCTTATTGATTTTAATATAAATTTCCTCTTATACACAGATTATTTAGTCTTCTTTTAAGAGGATTATTATTTATTCTTACCGGCTGTACTAGTTAACATGAAAAGATTATAATGTGTAGCGAAAAGTAATATACATATAGATATATTTCTGGCCCCAGTTTTACAATAAGTAGGCACGAATGAAATAAATACAATCATCATAACAAATAAATTTCCAATCAGTTTTATTACGGATACTTCATAGCTACAAAGATGTTCGTCATAATCAATTGAAACATAGTTAAAAGACAGAATATATTATCCAACTTCTTGCAATAGATTATAAACTGTATTTAATATACGAATATGGGATACTAGATACAGGTAAATTTTATTAATATAAAATTAATATTAAAATTAATTTTAATATAATATAAAATTAATATAAGAGGAAATTCTATTGAAATAAAAGAAAAACAGAATAATATCTAATAAATTTTAGATGAATGGTTCACTTTAATCGCTTTATCGAAAGAGGAATCCTTTCAAAAGTAAAAGGCTTCACTTCGAATACGAGATTATGGGAAAAATCACTTTACAAATAGAATATTTTTTTTGGACGCGCTGTCGGCTCCAACTCGCGAAATATCACCGTAACAGTACGATCTTCGGCTGCACCTGTCGGATCGTTCGATAATCGACTCACACTCGGTGTGTCCTTTCATATCAATCTATTGGGTTGGCAACTAAGTGATTGCGGATTTTGTCGACAGATGGATTTTACACTTTCTTTTGTTTCGTTAACGTGTTCAAAGTACCTAACCTATATTTTTTTCTTATTGTTTGGACTTCTACCTTTCATTTAGTACAAAAATTATATCGATTAGTTGTTTAGTTTTGTTTTTATCCCAATTTAAAAATGGAAGAGCAAGAGCTGTGCACTTCAGACATATTTTATTGTATTATTTCCGAAAAGGCAAGAACGCATCGCAAGCACACAAGAAGTTATGTGCCGTATATGGGAATGAAGCCTTGAAAGAAAGGCAGTGTCAAAATTGGTTTGCCAGATTTCGTTCCGGTGATTTTTCATTGAAAAATATTCAACGATCTGGCCGTCCAGTTGAAGTCAATGAGACCCATATCAAGGCCATTATCGATTCAGATCGTCATAGCACAACACGTGATATTGCAGAGAAGCTCAATGTATCGCATACATGCATTGAAAAAAATTTTAAAAAGCAAATTTTGAATTTTGAATTTTCATTCTTATTTAAAATCCGCAATCACTTAGTTGCCAACCCAATAATTCAGGACGGCGTATACGCCGCTACATCCGATCTATACAGCGCGATCCATAGAAAAATCGTCGTTCCCCACGCCGTACGGAAATAGTAGCGTGTATATGCGGCCGTCCGGCCTATAATTAAACGCGACCATCGCGCTAGCACAGGCGCCGGTTGTTCAGTGTGATAAAGTTAGCAGCCGGTGTACGGTGTTTTCGTGACTGAAGTGCGGCTCCACCGCGAAAAATTGCGGAAATCCGATAGCTTGTAATCCCGATTCGCGCGTGCGAGCGTCTCGCATCGCCCGAGGATCGTCGTTAACCCTCCGAGTGAGCGCGGTGTAAGTAATACTTTAACACGCTGCGTACTGCGACGCTCGGGAGCTGACCGGCCGATTATTCTCTCGTTGATGAAGCGGAATTAAAATTAGAATTAAATCTCATCTCGTATTTTCCCCGACATTGTTCCCCCCGCAGTTTGACCCACTTCTGTGTCTCTCCTTCTCATCTGCAGATTATGCTCCGTGTTCAATTCGAGTATTCCCGTATATTTATAAATTATGATCAGCCGAGGAGAGTCTAGCATTGAGATCGAGAAGTCCGCTTATAAATTACACACTTGCGCGACGCCAAGTTCAAATACGTATCTTACTTCGCAGCGCGGCGCGGCGCGGCTCTCGCGCTTACCTCTTCTCTCTTCCGCCTCTGTTTTCCTTCTTTCCGATCGACGTCAGGAGCTTTCTCGTCACTCGAATCAGATCGTTCTCTCGCCGATAATTTCAAGATTAATCAATCGGCCATGGAGACCGCCGGCGAGACTGCGACTCACGGCGTCTGTCCGGTGTGCGGCAAGGACGCGACGTTGAAGTGCGGCAACTGCAGGCGCGAGTTCTACTGCGACAAGTCCCACCAGTCGCGGGACTGGCCGCGTCACAAGTCCTTGTGCTGCGCCTGGGAGATCGGCCAGGATCCCCAGCTCGGCCGACACCTATTGGCCGCCCGCGACCTCGCGCCGGGGGACGTGATCCTGTCGGAGGTGCCTTTGGCCTGGGGCCCGTCGATTCACGCGCGGGACCAGCGGCTCTGCGTCGGCTGCGGCAAACAATGCGCCGAGATCGACGCGAGATGCGGCAAATGCCGCTGGCCGGTGTGCAGACTCGACTGCGAGGGCCTCACGGACAAGAAGAGACACCAGCCGGAGTGCGCCCTCCTTGCACATATTAGAATCATTCCCAGGTACCTTGGCGCGTTAACCCCCGCCGCGGCTTTGCAACAGCTGCTCCGCGGCTTAATTAGCGAGAGACGTTTAACGAGAGAGGAGGGGAGCAGCTCATTTTTTTCGACGCGACGCGACGCGCGACGCTCGACGTGTTGACGACCTGGGGCCCAGGTTCCAGGACGCACGGTGAAGACGCCTTTTTAATTCTCGAGTAACAAATAAAAAAGGGTCCCATTTGGGGACGTTTCTTTTTTGTCGAATAAAGTCATTCGGTTGATGTGGAGTTTTATTCTCATCAACGTCTCCAATTCTCCCGGTTGCATCTACTTTCGCGGTATAAAAGTGGATCTGGTCCTTAAGGAGAGAGAAATAGACTGATGCATTCTTATTTTTCAATAAAAAATGTTCAATTAAAAAGAAAGAAGGTGTTCAATTAAAAATCTAATTCTTCAGCTAAGAAATGCTTGTGAAATAATTAAGACTTTCAACGAGTCGCACGCTTGAGAGCTTCCTTTTTTTCTTCTCTCTCTCTCTCTCTCTCTCTCTCTCTCTCTCTCTCTCTCTATCTCTTCCTTTTTATCCACACTCGGACTCGCCTTCCTGTGTTCGCCGTAAACTTACCGTCCGCATTCGCAGATGCGACGTACTGCTGGTGATCCGTATGCTGATACTGTGGCGCACCAAATCGAAACGCTGGACATCCTTGACCAATCTGCAAAGTCACGAGGACTCGCGAGGACCCGGCACGGAGGCGTACGAGGAGGTGATGAGCATAAGTCAATATCTCGAGCCGATTGTGGCAATGGTGCCCTGTTGTAAGAGCGTCTTGCCGAAAATTTGCGGCTTGATCGACGTGAATGCGCTGGAGACTATGCCGCCGGAGGGTTCGGTCGCCATCTACGAGAACATGTCCCTCCTGGAGCACTCCTGCATGGCGAACACGCGCCACAGTTTCCGTCTCGACGACAAAGGCAGGCCGCGCATCACGGTGAACGCGATCACCTTCATCAAAAAGTACGTTCATACTTTCGCAGAACTCATCGTTTGTTCGCCACATCGGTAGTTCACATCGTCATCGATTAGTTTCAAATGTCAAGCACCAAGAAGGACCCCAAATCAGATAGAAGCGTAGTAACTTTCTTCTTTATATTCAATTTATTCTTAATTATCTTTAATTTGTTCTTAATTATTCCTAGTTTAATCGTGACTTATTCTTTTATTTAATTTGTGACTGCTTTGCGTTACCATTTTTTTACTTCAGGGCGCTTGAAGGTCTTTCATCCTCGGATTGATTGATTCGATGTCAGAGAATCCTTTACACCGTAGTTCGTCCGATTCTTGTCCCTTTGTATATTTTCCCACAAAGAGTTCGTTGCTTCCTTTTCCAGAGGAGAGCATTTGAGCACCATGTACACGCACGCGCTTTGGTCCACGCGGGCCAGACGAGAGCATCTCCTCGCGACGAAATACTTCAGCTGCCGGTGCGAACGCTGCGCCGATCCGACGGAATTGGGCGCGCACTTGGGCAGCTTGCAGTGTCCCTGCAAGAACGGTCTCATGTTAGCGGACGATCCTCTGAACCCCGACACCGAGTGGTCCTGCACCGCGTGTCCTGGAACAGTCACGTCCGCGGAAGTCGCGCAGTTGTCGGACAAGCTGGAGGAAGAAGTCACGGGAGTCATGAGGAAGGCGACTGCGCATACCCTTTCCGACCTTTTGTCGCGGTAAAACAACTCCGTACTTCTGCCTTGACCCGTCGGTCCGGTTTGACTTCGTCTCCAAGTTTCTCGCGGTGGAATTTCGCTCGAAAAGTAAAGAGGTGGCAGCCGAGTCCTGCGGATAGACTTCGATAGGCTTCCTACGCGTGTAAAACGAATTCTTCATTCAGTGTAATCATCCACTTGAGCCTCTTCGAGGTACATCTTACAGATGTATTTAGATACGCGTTCCATTTTTTCACTTCAATTCAAATAACGAGTTTAATTCAATAAATATTCACCATAAGAGGTAGAGAAGTCCCGCCGTATTACCGTATTACGGATTTTATTGAAAAATTGCATCGTCTTCTTCAGACTTGGATGAATTCAAGCCTGAAATGGTGAAGTTTGCGTGAAACGTTCGCTTTTGTAATCTTTCGCAAGCGAGAAATTTACTTTAACCGCCGTCTCCGGTGAGTTTTTATTCATTTTCGATGAGTTCCTCCTCAAGAAATTTACGGAGTGCGTTGACTCTCGAGTAACAATTAATTAAATTTCTTAGGCTGACGGTGCTTCTGCATCCCGGACATCAGCATTGCGTGTCCGTGAGCCACTCGCTGATACAGCTGCTATCGCCCAGCGACCCTCGGAAGTCAGATTTGTGCAAGCGCATCATGGACACGGTAACCCGTCTGGACCCGCACGGTGCGCGCTTGGCGCTTTACACGGCTGTCACTCTGCGAGAGCTTGCAATCTGTCCCGGAGAAGACAGGCTAGCCCATCTCTCGAGAGCGGCCTCCTTGCTGCAGTGGGAACCGCCAAATTCGCCAGGCGAGAAGCTCCTGAGACTCATCAAACTGCAACTCGGTCATTAGGCCTTGATCGTTAATCGGTAACGAGGACTGATCGCGATCAGCTGCTTGTGCTTTTATCATTCATCGGCATGATATTAGACGACATGTTGTACGACGATCCCACAGCGTGGGCGATCCCCCAGTTTGAATTTTCTTCTTCGGCGAAAGTATCGAGACAGAGAGATCATCTTCTGATTGCAAGTGACCAAATTAATTAATTCTTACAGTCTCGAATTACCAATCAGACATTAATACTGACAATCTCGAGTCATCTGACAAAAATTAATCCTGACAATTTTTCACGTGTCCAGATACAATTTAATTTACAATTAAATACTTTGCAATTAAATTTTGTGGGACGTCAAGCGACGTTATCAGTTTTGTACTATAGTGAATATAAATTCTGATACATATTTTTATTCGCATGATTAAAGGAAGAAGGAGTAAGGCTTGTGTATATGTGTCGTGTGTGTGTGTGTGTGTGTGTGTGTGTGTGTGTGTGTGTGTGTCTGTGTGTGTGTGTGTCACAGGAACGATTCTTGTAACTTTTATTACGAATGTGTCAAGGCGTGCTTCGTTGCTCGCACACCGCAGGTGCGCGAACAAGCGTTGACTTACTTATCTATCTAAATCGATTTCCTCATTCTCGCTCTCGCGATTTCGAGCGCGGCTTACATCCGACTACAAATTCGCCGTGTAAGTTGCAGAAATACTCGGTGTCGACTTATCCAAGATAAAAAGGCGTACCGTATATATATAAGAATGTACATGTACATTACACAAATAGCAAAATATACGTCGATGTGTGTATGGTCGCCCCGCGCCCGCCGCGGACGCCGCGATTGTACGTTGCGTAAAATCTAGACTAGACTGTGCCTCGAAATGCGACCGAACGTAATCCCCGAACCCGATAACGACTCTCCAATATCCCTCCTCCTCCCCCCTCCCTACATCGATCGAACGACAAGACAGAAAACCCGCAAGATTCACTTTAAATATCGCGATCGATATTTGTCTTTATCTCGCGACAGGAAATTTAGAAATATAAAAAAATACGATGGCATTTACTTGTTCGGATGAACCTCCGAAACTCGATTTTCCACGTCACTCTCGAAGATTCCTATCAACAGTTGTCTCGACCTATTTTTCGCGCGAGATACTCAGACTTTAATTTAATTCAGATTTTAACTTCATTTCACTTTGATTGAAAGTTTCATTTTCAGTTGAAGCGTATGATATATATGACACGTATCAGTAATCACGCTTGAAACTGTGCATGATCTCAGTAGTAATCGTGTATGATACTCGGTCGATTTGAATCCACAGTTAGACGCGAATCTTCAGCTTGATCGCGTTTGTCACACGATCTGGAGGTCACCAGCTCCAGAGGTCTCACATTCAAGCGTGGCAACTATTAATAGCGCACCGAGAGCAATCTACAATCGCGACTCAGAGAAGAAGAACTCACGTCCAATTTCGACTCGAAATCCAAGTGTGTCTCACTTGAGAGCGACAAGTTTCGAGCGACGACTACACATCGGCGCCGAAAGTGAACGACCGAGCGCGATATCCGATTGGCATCCGAATGTCCTCGCGCGAAGATGGATCAGATTTCACGGGCATCGTGGATGTATCTTCGTGATGATAAATTATCTTTTAATCATAACAGAGAGCTCGGGGAGGAGGAAATCTAAGAAGTCACTAGCGGTGTAGATTATCGTCGAGTCGCTGTTGCCGCAGTTCGCTCAGTAGGAATCATGTGGATCATGTGTCACAGAAACGCCGTGTGCGCACACCCAGCAGCGGATAGGACAAGGATTGGCCCTTCAGCTGCGCCGTGATCTGCAGCAGGTAAGCCTTGCCAGGCTGCAGCCTTGTCAGCGTGAACGGTAGCGCCCGGTCCTTCGGCGGGTCCCGCTGCTCCTTGCAGACCTCGAACGTATACTCGGACCGTCTGCGCCGATGGAGCCCGCACTGGTCCGGAACGGTCGTGACGCTCGCCAAAGACGAGGAGCTCCGCAGCTCCTTCACCAGGATGCAGTACTTGGCGGCGCCGGCAGGCTCCACGCCTATCGTCACTTCGTGACAGGTCCTCAGGGACCGGTACTCTCGCGGCGGATTTTTCGTCGGTATCTGCGTCAAAGGGGTGAAAAGGATGGAACGCGCGATGCACGCCGGTATCAACACGATGCCGATAAGAGTTCGAGTGAATATCTCCAAAGGCCGGTAAAAAACGCCCGCCGATGCGTGACGTAAAACCAAATGTGCAAGTAACTAAACGCGTAAGCTCAAACATATATTCATTCGCAGCGAGAGGAAGAAATATCTAAGAAGATAAATATTTATATTATGGGCACCGATAACATATTTATTCAAAAGCTAAAGCTCTCTCGTTTGAATAGAACGAGCCTTCGTGGGGAGAAGAGTTGCGATTTGAAGAAAATGTATCTAGGGATATCGGAAAGTCCTTTCGTTTTTCCGTGTCCTTCACTTGGTTCAAACGCTGCCATTTTCCAAGAGTAGTTCGATTCTCCAAAGTTCGATTTTAATGAAAGTTGATATACACAATAAAAGAATGTTGTTAACTAACCTGGGATTTAAATTAATTCTGGATTAAAATTAAGAACTCTATAAGTATAACCACGAAAATTAAATATAACTATGATATAACCAAGAAAATTAAAGCAAAAGACTTTCCGGTACCCCTGATAGATTTTCGCACTCGAGAAAAATTTGGTCCCAATGCTGAAGTTTGTATATCGGTATCGGAGAGTATGCTGTTGGTACCCACCGCGCGGGAAGAAACGCTCAATGAAGAAGTAAATTTTTCTAATCCAACGTACTTGCGGATAAATGGTGGATGACTCCTGCGTGGCCAAGACTTTTATAGTGGATACTCGGACCAGCTCCTGCGGTGTGGTCGATATACGCAACGTGTACGTCTTACCGGGAGGCAGAGGAGGTACACGTAATGAGGCATATCCCACCACTTCTTTCTCCTACACGACATAGTTACACGCTTACATGCGTATCGACGCGATCATGAAGAACGCTCGGATAAGTTATGGCGCTTGGCGGCTAACAGTATCGGGCTAACATTAATCGACTGAGAGATTTCGATCGACTACAGTGATGAAAATCAACATCGGCCGATTCCGACGCGAGCGATGGCTCCGGCAGCGATCGCTTTGAGATTTGATCGATTGTGCTGATAAATAATCGATCGCTTAAGTTACTCGTAAATATGCGAGGATCTGTCAAACTAGACTCTCAATTATTCCGGTCGGTCGAGATCGCAATGAACCGCGCGAGATTAATTCACCAGATCTCACGAGTCGATTCGCGCGTGTCAAGTCTCCCCGATCTCTTCCGCAAGCAATTTTCGCGTCTCAACGGCGCTCTTTTACCCGCAATACTTCTGGCCCGCTCAATTTCGCCTTGACGATGCCGCCGCCGCAGGGAAGTATGTGAAAGATGCTCGAGGTGTTATCCGGCGGCCGATAGCGGAAGTTCACGAAGCCATCCGTCTTCCGCAGATTAGCCGTGGTGTAGCGGCCGGTCCGCAGTGTCAGCTCCGGCTTTTTGAACCTGATGCTGTCGACGGCGACCCGATTGGAAACGTTGTTCCGCGTGTTCACCTGTCGGACGAGCGTTACACGGTATTTTCATCAATTCGGACGGGACTCTTAATGTGTGTGTGCGTGTTCTTTTTCATTTTTCTTCCCGCGTCTCCCGAGATCGGTGTTGCGAGCGAGCGATCTAGGACTTTACGAGAGAGAGAGAGAGAGAGAGAGAGAGAGAGAGAGAGAGAGAGAGAGAGAGAGAGAGAGCAAGAGCGATTGATTCGGCCGCGAGAGAAGTTGACGGGAGAGAGTAGCACCGACCACGTATAGAGTGAAGTTGTACGTAGCGTCGTATCGCATTCTGTGGAGCGTCAGCTTGGTCTGCCGCACGCAGTGCAGCCCTTCCGGGTGGCCCCGATGATGGTGCTCCTTCGAGGAGGAGCCGGTTCTCGTGGTGTGCGGGTGCGCCTTGAGAACGTCCCGAGCGGCGCAGAGCGTCGACGGCTGCGGCTGCGTGCCGGACGTCACGGCTAAACAGTAGTTGGACAGGTGAGGGTCCACGTGGCTGGAAAAGAGCAAAGAGGTTCCGGCTGGTAAGCGCAGCTACGAGGCCGGACCTGTGGCCAAGTTTCCGCGCCTCGCGAATTTCGATGGCATCGCGATGACGACTGCGACAACGACGACGACGACGACGAAAGAAACAGGAGAGAAGAAGAAGAAGAAGAAGGAAGGAGGAAAGGAAGGGAGGAAGGTGTCGCGATAGGCGCAAGGCGTCTCGTCCATTGCTCAAGTATAATCACGGGACACCCGACGCCAACACTCGGGCTCGTGTTCCCGCTGTGTCGTCCTTGCTAATGAAATTCTTGGCATTCGGATGTCCATGGAAACTTTCATCCGCCATGCCAAGCAGGTCGCGCGCCGAAATAGCGGCTAATTACGCGCGGTCTTCTCGCGGGGATTAAGGAGCCGCGGTGTGAATTCGGTTGGAATCAGCGTTCAGCGAGAGAAACTGACCGGCGAACAGGAGGGGGAGGAGAGATGGAGAGAGGAGGAGGTAAGGAGAAGACAAGTGCTAGGGTGAAGGACGCGGTGTGGCTGCGTACCTTTTGTTCCAGGATACCGTGAGTCGACGTTTGCTCCGGCGCTGCTGAAACCTCAGTGAGCGATGCCGGTGCTCCTTGTCGTTGGCGTAAATGCCCGGCACGTGATCCAAGGAGCTGGACGTCGCGTACAGGAGCACGGTGCCGGGAGACGAGCGGCTCGTCGAGTCGCCGTTGTCGGTCGCCGGGTCCACGGACTTGATCTCGAACCAGTAAAGACCGGCCCGCGTCTTTGGTATCGTGAAATTTTGGTCGTCCGCGCCTTCGTACGTGAAGAGAGGCGAGCCCGGCTTCAGGGTCTTCACGGGCCACCGCGTTTGCGCTACGTGGCAAATTGATTCGGAATCATTCGAGCAGCCGAGCAGCCGAGCAGCCGAGCAGCCGAGCAGCGACGTAGCGGAATTGCACGAGCACCCGATTATTTCAGGCCCATCGTGTACGAGGTGATTACGAACAGTACTCTATCAAGTTAATACTCTGCGCTGCTCCTCTCGTCGGAGCGTACTCTGCCCTTTGGTACCGAAGGTATCGCGTACACGCGCGCGCGCGCGTGTCTCCCTCCCGCGCGGAGGAAAATACGGAGGAGAGCGAAACGGCAAGCACAGGGAAAGCAGAGGAAACGGGGAGAAAGCAGACGAGGAGACCGAGCGCGAGTTCTCGCGGGAAGTGACCCGATGCGCCTACCTGCGTCGACCTTTGCGCTTCGGGAGCTATCGATTGTGTTATCGACAAGCGCGAGCTTGACGTGCGAAGGCTTGACGGCGCCTCCGTGTAAAATCGCGGCTGTACTCGGGGACTAAATATTTGCCGAGGCTCTCGCAACGGTTCTCGCAAGATTATAAATCTACGGGTTAGCGGGGGACAGGGGAGGGGGACAGATCGGCCAATAAGAGCCTCGGCGTCTCGCTAAATATTTACATAAATCGCTAATATTAAACGAAACGATAAAACTGTTTGCCCGAACTCATAGCCGGTGGCTATTAAGAACGAGCAGGATTTCACGTACACTTTATTCCTTCCGCTTCCTGATCGTTTTCGGGCGGCTCCACGTAACTGACCGTCCATGAGATTGGGCCGCTGCACGGGCTAACGAGTAACGTGAGAGGCGGGCCTTCTCGTGGGCTCAGGTAATAGAACCTGCAAAAATTTCATCTGCATCCAGTTTGATATTGGTGTTCGCGGCACGTCGAACGTATGCAAACGTCGCGGCGCACGCAAACCGTAAGTAATTCCTCTCCGAGAATGTCTCGTCCTTGGCATTGCAATTTTTTCAAATGTTCAGGCACTAGAAAATCGTCGGAAATTCGCAGCCGGCTCTAAATCTGGTTTTAAGTCGCAGATTTGTACACAATTTGTGTGACTGTGTGTGCTCCCTCCTCCGATGGAGATTGGAAGACAAGATATAAAGAACGGCTATATTCCCCTTTCACTGTCCACAGGCATGCCAGTGTCTTCGTCTAGCCTCCTCCAATGAGACCGAAGCTAGACGAAGATCGAACGCGCCTGTGTGGCTTCCAGGCCATCTTCTTCAGACGTAGGCTCTTCGCAGCCTCTTGCGGAGCGTTCAGTCTACGTGTACAAGTCTATGACTTAAAGTAGAATCGGCCAGCCACATTCGCAGCGAGCTCTCGATCCCTCTCGAAAATTTCGACGATCAATGGAACAGCGTCTCTTGTCTGTTCAATTTCACGCTGTGTAATTTGAGGCGAGATCGTGCTCGTTTGTACGTTCCAATGATAATTACCTCCTACTCTAACTTCACTATTGAGTGGACCCGTGTTTCTTTCTTTTCTTTTTTTTTTCATTTAACTGCCCGCTTCTTCTTATAAAATTCGTATCCGAGCTTCGGACTCGGTTCGGTTCTAAAGCCGGATCTTCATTGCAATTTGAACCGAATGAGTCGGAATATTCGGGCGAGCCGGGCAGTGCGATTTTGAGTTTCCGCGTCGAAACCGATCTCGAAGATATCCGGGGGCGATTAGTTATCCGAATGGCAGTCCTAATCCGCACCCGCAAGTCCCCGACGTCTATTACGGCCGACTCGTATCGCGCGTATCGACCTATAACGATCGACCCGCGATTCCGCTTCATATTCGACGCGGAGTATTCCGCTCGCGCGCGATGCTCGCTGTCGCAAAAATCCCCACCGACTTATCGACTTTAACCCGGCCGGCGCGCATAGCTCGCAGGCCTCTCGTTATCATAATCGCCGTCGATCAGCAGCGTTAATCCGATGGGGAACGCCGCGCCGCACCGCGCGCCGGATATTGCATATCGTAATCGACATAATTACCCGGTAGTCGCGGCGATCCTGAAGTCACGCAACAGCACATGTACGCGCGTCCACACACTCGCGCACCGAATTTACCGTGCCGTTAGATCTACTACTGCCGTCGGGATAAACTGTCCGTTTACTGGGATCAAAACGTTTTTGTAAGTGGATTCATGTGTCATTTTTCCTCCTTTTCTTCTTCGCTACCAGGTAATTCGTATTTTATCTCGACGTGTTCCTCGACACGAAAGCTAAACGTTTCGTAAGGTTTCCCCACCTTTGACCTTACTTGTGAAGACTTACACGCGGATTTACACGAAGAGAACATCGATTCGAGCAAAGAGTAACGTGCGGATCTGTTTGCAAAAGTGTTTCGACTCGGTACATCTGATTATCACGGTAATAACATACGGTTGTTACTATCATTATTACCGGATTATTATTTAAATTGGATTTAAATAAAGTCCAAGAAGTATTATTTTAATTATTATTATTACCTGAATAATGTCCTGCACGGAGAACGTGACTGGAAGAACAAGCAAGGAGAAGTAATAACAAAGTGAGTAATAAATATTCAGGTGTTTCAACATTCCAGATAATTTCAGGATATCCGGGGAGAATTGACATCACTAATTAAGTCTAGTGAACAAGTGTTTCATCACGATAATGGAATCTTTCCTACTTCCCGTCCACCCTGCTCCTCTCTCTCCTCTCGTCTCTTTCTTCTTCTCAAAAATTACACCGTTCAAGTCGCTCGCTTCCTCCGCCGCCCCCGCTTTCCTTCTCGCGCTCATCTTCACGCCGTCTCGGGAGCCCCGACTTTTTCTTTTCTTTTCCGTCGATGTCGACGACGCGCGCCGTTCAAGCCGCTAGTTTCCGAGCGTCGTTGACTTGGTCGTCGTTGTCGTTCTCGAGGAACGTCGAGACGCCGCTACCACCGCCGTCGCCGTCGTCGCCGCCGCCGCCGCCGCCACCGTCGCCACCACCGCCGCCGCCGCCGCCGCCGCCGCCGCCGCCGCCGTCACCGCCGTCACCGCCGCCACCACCGCCGCCACCGTCGGCGCACGTGCTTTTCTCGTTCGCGTCTGGCTGTGAGACAGCTATTGTAAAATTAGCGTCGGGACACAATGCCGGCGTCGCGGCGTCTGGGGTCGCGCAGCCACGACCCCCGTGGTCTAAATCCGGCGTCGCGGAGTCGTCCTGAACGCGCGGCGAGAGAACGAGAGCAGCGCGCGCGAAGGGAACCCCGAATTGATCCTGTTAGTCCGCTCTACTCGCTCACGCGCCGTCTCTCTCTCTCTCTCTCTCTCTCTCTCTTTCTCTCTCTTTCTCGCTCTCTCTGTTCGCTTCTCTTGTCGCGCGACTCTCCGCCGCGGAGTTTCGTGGAAAGCCGCGACCGAGATAGGATAGGTAGGGCGTTTTACGGCGCGTGGCATGACGTGGCGTCGCGACGCGCGATCCGCGAGACGAGACCAGAGAAAGACGGAGACAGAAAGCGGGAAGGGAGTCTGCGGGAAAACGGGAGAACAGGTGAGAACCGCGAAGAAGGTGGGTAACGTCGACGAGGAGGGACGAAGAGGCGCGGCCGAGGAGAGAGAACATCGAAGTCGCTTATTCACCGCGACTGAATCCTCCGGTGATGGAATCGACGACGAGCAAAATGGAGCAAAGGTCGCTACTCTCCGCGGCTCGTTCTCTCCTCTGGCAATCGCGCGGCTCATGTGTATGCGACAATAGGAATCGATGACAACAGATCTCGCGGCACGTCAGAATTCACGGCACGTGGGTACCGGTGACCGTAGAGGCGGTGTCGCGACCTTCGAATAGAGCATTCGCACGTGTGTAGCTATCCAAAGCGCGAGGATCGCGAAAGAAGCGTCTATTTAATGACGGCTCTCTCGGTGAAGTTCAACGGACGTGGTCTTGCCTTGTTGTCGAGGTGAAGTACCTCTTTCCCTCTTCTCTCTCTCTCTCTCTCTCCCTCTCTCTCCCTCTCTCTCTCTTTGCCTCGTCGGAAAATCGGAAAACTGCCGACCGACGAATACTATTTTTCCTCACGTCCCTTCTTTTTCGCACTTCCATTCGCATAATGATGCGATATCCGTGATTTCGCCGAAGCTTTCGGCGGGATCTCCATCGACGTCCGATCGGGCCGATTGGACGTATAAATAATACCTACTGGCCGTGTAATTGGCAAGTGCGAGTCGCGAGTGGACTGTAATTCCGCACTTCGACCTCAGCCGGATGGTTTCGTGGAAACCATCTGATAGGAGGACTTTATGACGCGTAACGTCGCGACGGATCGGGCCATTAGACGCAGCGGGCATATCGTAAGGGAGCGAGGGAAAATGACGGCAGGATCCGTCGCGCGATCCGGAGCCCCACGCTCGCCCTTATCTTCGGCAAATTTCGACCGGCTGTCGGACGCGTGAAAATTTCCAGTGAAAACTCACGTTTCGGGGCCACGCAAATTCGCCGGCCGCTAATTAGCCCCTCCGCCCTCTGCTCGTCGTCCGCAACCCTACCGGTGCGAGAAATCCAAGGGGTGAAGGGATGAGAAAATTTTCCAGGCAGACAGGAGAGTTTAGCGGCGCGACGTGTTTCTCAGCGGGGAAAGTCCCTCGGGAGCGGGAATTTCTCGACGGGCGGACGGGTGGAAACGGCGCGGGGACCGCGCGACTTTTGCGACACGTGTCGTCGCGACGGATTACATCCGTCTTGACCGCGCAACGCGCATCGTTACGTCGCGCCGTTATTCAGCGTGCAGCTCGTGAACGTACGAGCGAAAACAACGGCTATGTGGCCCTTCATACGCCACGCGATATGGGTCGAATGTATCGAATCGCACGAGTACGCAAAATGTGCATCGAATTACGTGCACGAGCGTTCGCTGTGGTTGACGATACGCGGCACGGGGTGCGTGACGTTGCTGTAAACGTTCGCGGTCCACCCGTTGTGCGTGTCGAGCAAACAATTTACACACTCGAGAACAGTTGCTTAAATATTTCGCGCCGCCTAAAGGCGTACAAAGCGCGCAGCTCGCCCGGCTATAATTGCGCGCGCGCGCTAATTCCACGCCTCAGCCGCGGGTGAGGCTGATCGAGAGCGAAATGCGACAATTAACGCCGTGTCGGATTTTCTTTTCTTCGGCGGATCTGCGGTCGCCGCTCTCGACGGCAGTTTTGTCCTCGATTATCTCGCGTGTGAGATTTATAATCGACCAAACCGCCGTTATTGCAGTACTCAGCGATCCACTTTATGTACGGTCTTACGTGAAGAGACGGCAACGGAAGCAACGAATTAGACAGATCAATAAATGGTATATCAGGTAAATGAAATAAATCAGAAAACATTGAAAGGTACGACAACAAATAGATGAAGCGTCGGAGGGGCGCGACGTTGGGTCAAGCAGCGGCCGAAGCGACGCTCTGAGCGACGGCGCAATGCGCAGCGTCAGCGCGCCCAATTTTGAAATTGAGAAAGCGAGAGGAAGCGAACGAATCGAATGATCGCAAGTTTGCAAGAAAATGACCGTGAATCGTGTAGCGATCGACTCTCACAGACGAGACTCGCACGCCTCCCGCTCTGAGGACGAGTGAGAAAATCCTCTCAAGCTCTACGTCCCGACGACGCTAACGCACGTCGAGGTAAGCAGTCGGAGCGTGGCATCCCCGTGTGGTGAAATCTCCGTGGACGATAACGCCACGCGCAGATCGACGCGCTCATCTCGACGTGGCGCGCGCGACCGCGACTGCGACGATGTCTTAATTATCCGGGCTAAACGTGCCAGCACTCTTCTCGGATAATTAAACCGGCGGCGATAATTAAACGAGCAGTGCGGACACCGCCGCCAAAGAAAGGTAGGGCGGCATCCGGCTCTCTTTTTCTCTCTTTCTCTCTTTCTCCCTTTACCGCCGCCCTCAATCACGAAGATCGAGCCGCTGTCGCGGAGAAGAGCGAATCGCGCGCGCGCGCGAGTGTCAGACCGAGAGAGCCTTCTCTCGCAGGAGCGACGGAACCGCGGAACTGCTGAATACTCACTGAGACACGTTGCCGGGCCTGATGGTCGCCGGTATCTGGTACTCGGGGTGCAGCACGCCGGTCCGGTTGAACTCCTGGACGCGAGTCGGTCTGTCGGCGCCGAACGGTCTCAGGCTGCCGATCGACCGGTACGGTTCCTGCTGCTGCTGCTGATGCTGCTGCTGCTGATGCTGATGCTGTTCCTGCTCCTGCTCCTGCTCCTGTTCCTGCCGCTCCTGTTGCTGCTGCTGTTGCGACTGCTGCTGCTGCTGCTGCAGCTGCTGCAACAGTTGCCTGGCGCAAAACGGGCAGCCGGAGCAGCCGCGCGCGATCGACACGAGGATCATCAGGATGCCGATCATGATGTACGACATGATGGTCCCGAGGATGACGATGCCGACGACGGTGACGAGGACGGTGACAGCTACGGTAGCGACGACGACGATGACGAAGACGACGGCGACGGCGACGGCGACGACGTCCGTCGTCCAGTGGCGAAGGCGTTCGACTGTGTGCCGAACGAGCGAGCGAACTGCCGCCACCGCCACCGCCACCGCCACCGCCGCTGCCGTCGCCGCCGCAACCGCTGCCGCCGCCGCCACCGCCGCCGCCGCCGCCGCCGCCGCCGCCGCCGCTTGGGAAACCACGCCGGCGGCCGACGAAACAAAGTGTAACCCCTCTCGCTTCCTAATCGGACGACTTCGCGTTCGCCCCCCGTGTTCTGGAGGAAACTCTCCTTCTCCTCCCTGTCCTCCCCGTCTCCTCCTCCTCCTCCTCCTCCTCCTCCTCCTCCTCTTCCTCCTCTTCCTCTTCCTCCTCCTCCTGCTCCTCCTCTTGTTTCGCCCTGTCCGCGCTCGCCGTGCCCGTGCCCTCGTCGTCCTCCTCTGTTCTCTCTCGTCCACCTCGCCTCCTCACCTTCCTTCCTGACCCCATGTGCGCGGCGGGCTTGTTACCCTCTCGTCGTGCGCGCGAGCCGCTTGTGCGGCCGCAGAATTTGACAAACGTGCCCTCCTCCAGCGCGCGGAAATCGAAGCGCCCGGGGCCTTGTTTCGAGTTTTGCCTCACCTCATTGTGCGTGTGTCTCTCTCTCTCTCTCTCTCTCTCTCTCTCTCTCTCTCTCTCTCTCTCTCTTCCCCTTTCACTCTCTCTTTTTTTCGCTCTCTGCCCGTTTTCCTCACATTTCCCCCCGTTTCTTCGTCGGAAACGTACTCTCTCGCCTTGCGGCCCTCCGTACATTGCGCGGCGACAGCGCGAGCGCGGCAGGAGCGAGCGAGATCGGAGCGCGCATCACACGTTGCATCGAGTGGAGGATGCAACGACCTCACTCCTGAAATAAACGCATCCTCCTTAATCACCTCATTTCGGCCCGTCATTTTTCTCTTACCTCGCATAGACGCGTCACGATCACCGCAGGGTAAGATCTCGCCGGCCAAGGGTTGGGCTTC
Source organism: Harpegnathos saltator (assembly GCF_003227715.2). Taxonomy (NCBI): domain Eukaryota; kingdom Metazoa; phylum Arthropoda; class Insecta; order Hymenoptera; family Formicidae; genus Harpegnathos; species Harpegnathos saltator. The sequence goes on from NW_020229910.1 coordinate 751,164, forward strand.
GGGGCCACGGCGGGGCCGGAGGGGCTAGGGGACTCTGGAGCGTAGCAGCGCACGCTAACGATATTCAGATCGAGTTTGCGAAATTCGCACCTCCCGCCCACGTCGTGCAACGTCTTCTCGATGAGAAAGAAGGTGATTGTCGGCTCCGTACGGCGGTGGGTATCGGCTGGTTAAGGTAAAACAAGGTGGACGGTCTACAGGGCGGCGGACGGGGGCAGGAGGGGGAGGAAGAGCGGCCAGGAGGAGGAGGAGGAGGAGGAGGAGGAGGAGGGCCGGGCGGCGTGGCGCGGTGCGGCGAGCGGCCTTCCTGTATCAACGGGGCGCGAGGAAAGAAGGAGCCGATATGACGCGAAGATCGTGCATAGAGGGAAGTTATATACGGCACGGCGCGCTGTATCATGGACCAACCATGGGACGATGATGACAGCAGGTCTGGCGAGTGGCAGGCCAATAAATCATGGCCTGCGGTGTGGGAACCTCTGCCTACATGCTACGTGCGTATGGGCGTACGCCATCGGTAAAACCTTTACTCCCGTGCGGGGGCCCGATCGCGCGCGAGCGCGAGCGCGCGCGAGAAGGAGAGGAAGAGAGTGAGTGAGTGAGTGAGAGAGAGAGAGAGAGAGAGAGAGAGAGAGAGAGAGAGAGGGAGGGAGAGCGGGGAGAGAGGGAGAGCGCAGGATGGTGTGGTCCATCGTGCGGTCGTCGTCGTCGTGTCGTGTACACGCACGTGTGTGTACGCGCGCACGTGTGGGCGAGCACCACGTGCTCGGCTCGGTCGACCTGCGCGCGTGTTAGAGCGAGCTGCGAGGTGTGTGTGCGCTCGCGCGCGCTCGCGAGCGGTGCATCGTTATGCACACATCGCGTTACATTGTTGCGTTGTGGAAGCCAATTCGCCGCGATGAGTGACGGTCCGACTTCATGAAGTTGGGCCTTTTTTGGCAGTCATTTTTGCAGGCCCGCCCGGGCTCGGGGCCCACGGGACGCCGCGCCGCGCCGCGCCGCGCCACGCCGCGCGGCGAGCTGAGCTGTGCCGCGGCGAGAAGGCGTGCAACGATGGCCGTTTCGTACACAAACGAAAGGCTGCCTTCCAAAAACGGCGTTGCTTATCGAACCACGTCGAAGGGACAGGGAGGAGAGAAATGGAGAGAAAGAGAGAAGGGGAGGAAGAAAAGAAAAGAGTGAGAAAGAGGAGCTTCTCTTGTTTCGCGTAGGGCCAAGGGTCAGTAGGCAATCGGCACCTGTCAACCGGAGTTAATGAAACATCGTTTCCGCGCCGGATATCGATCGTTGCTGATCGCAGAAGCAACGTCGCTAATTCGTTCCTTTGCCTCCCCCCCCCCCACCACCACCATCCCTCTGTCTTCACCTCACAACGGTTGATACCAGTTTCATTCTATTCTACTAGACTACCTTGTTTGTACAGTCGATTTTTCGTTTTTGTCCTCTCTTTATCTCTCTCTCTCTCTCTCTCTCTCTCTCCCCCTCTCTCTTCTTTCGCTTAATTAAGCCCTCTCAACCCTCGTTACGGGCGAGGATGTTCGGATTTTAGCGACGAGCTGAGACCTCGTTTCGCATGGTTGATTGGTTTTAGGCTGCGCTCTCTCTCTCTCTCTCTCTCTCTCTCTCTCTCTCTCTCTCTCTCTCTCTCTCTCTGTCTCTCTGCGAGTCGCCCTGCGAGATCGCGCTGTTCTCTCTCTTCTAGCGCTGGTTGGTCCCTGAACGGCCGGCAACCTGCGATTTTTGTATAGCGTTGTCGACTTGGACGAAAGGGAGGCAATTGGACGCTCGTAAAGGGTTCAGATAGGGCCTGCGAGCTGGCGTCCGTATACGTCGACCGAGTTCTCTCTCTCGGCCTCTCTGCGAGGGCGGGGCCCTCGCATAAATTTCCATCGAATGCACGGCCCTACGCTGCTGGGCCGTTAGTCGATTCGGCGTCAAATAAAAAATATCTTTACGAGCAAAAATGCCGGGCGTTGCACCAGATATTCGGTCTTCGCGGCCGCTTATTGCGCTAAGTATTTTAATACACGCCAATATCGAATTAGTGTCCCTACCTCTCTTTCTCTCTCTCTCTCTTTCTCTCTCTCTCTCTCTCTCTCTCTCTCTCTCTCTCTCTCTCTCTCTCTCTCTGTCGCGGCCGACAAGTTTACACGCGATAAATTCTCACGGAAACAATTTACGGCATTCTCCCTTTATAGTTCATTAATTTCGCTCGCGCGACATGGCGGACGACGTGTACGGCCGAGCGCGGACTGTACGGTCCGCGCAACGAGTGCCGATGACGCTGCACCCGGTTTCCCTGGACTTTCATTCCGCGATATAATGACTGAACTCATAAGATATAATTAAACTGTTAAATGAAACGCGCCTATGTACGTGCGTGTGTGTCTGTCTGTCCAAATCGCTCCGTCCGTGTGTGACTAACAAGCAATAAAGCTGAAACGGCGCAGAACTTTCGGGTTATAGCTGCAGAAAATCAAAGCCTAGCGCAGGTCAGAAAACAGCGAAAGGCGAGACTTATAACCGCAAAATGCCCAACAAAAATCGCCCTGGCTCTCTCTCTCTCTCTCTCTCTCTCTCTCTCTCTCTCTCTCTCTCTCTCTCTAATGCTGTCGTGCGAAACTTCTAAATTTAACAAGCAACACCGTCCGAGAGCCATCTCGCGCGCGCGTTTCCCGAGCCGCGGCGGAATTGATCAATCGATTAAAAAGCCTCTTATGAATAAAACATCGAACTTTTCGTGTAACGCATGAAATTGAAAATTCCACGTCGGAATAGTCCGCCTCGCGTTACAAGGAAAAATTAACCTCATCAATCTTGCACGCGTTTAATCGAACGCCGGTGCAGCGCCGATAAGCAGCGCTTACGGTTGTCGTGCCGATTAATTGTGCGCATCCTGAGTAACTGCGCTGTGTTAATTACGCGCAACTGCGCGTTATTAATTGCTCGTAGAGAAATTAGCTCTTCGATTGCTCTCCCCGTCGCGAGACGAGATCCACGTCGCGTCCCGTAAATTTCTCAATTTTACAAACACAACGAAACCTGATCCGAGCGGTGTTCTCTCTCTCTCTCTCTCTCTCTCTCTCTCTCTCTCTCTCTCTCTCTCTCTCGCAGGCGCGCTCTCTCTCCGTCCTTGTCGCGCCGCTGTATTGTCTTCCGCCACCGCACGGCCGAAAGACGAAGAGAACCCGCCGTTGGCGCGGCGTTGGTGCGCTTGTTGCGAGAAGAAAAGAAGCAAGAATCGCGGACCTTTTTCATTCACCGCGTGGATTACACGTATTCTTCGCCTCATCGGCTGTGTTGGCGGAGGCCTCGGATGACGGCTCCGATGATCCACCTGTGTGTATCGAGTCTAACTTGTTCGAATAGCCGCCTCTGCTCCCCCTCTGCGCGCGCGTGCGCGCGCGCGCTCCCTCCTGCACTCTCTCGCGCGCTCTGCGGCGCGAAGACCCACTTCGCTTTAGATGTTCACTACCTCGTAATACTGACTCCGACGGAGGAGCCGCGGACACCTTCCAAGTGTTACACGGGTTCAAGGGTGTCGGGTGTCGCATTGGCAACCTTAGATCTTATTCGGAACACGTTTGTATGTAACGCGCGGCGAATGCTGGAGAATACGACTTTGCACGACGGCGTGCGGCTTTGTGTGATCGAAATAAGGAGCGAAATGATTCGCAACTTTCACCCCTGAGAGTTATAAGTCGCGTTATGCAATCGGAACGCCTCGCGCTTAACGCATTAGACGGCCTTCCACTTGATATCCGCTTGCGCGTCGATCTTTTTAATCGTGCATTCGTCTCGAGAAATTGTTGCTATAATTATCCTCCGTTACTACGTCGACTTTTACATTCAGACTTTGCTACTTCCGCTGATCCGCGAACACCGATCTTTATATGTTTATTGTTGAAAACATTTTTTTTTTATTATTGTATTTTGATTATCGGTATTTTTGAATTACCGTTTTTACCGTTAATTGTTATGCGTGATTGATATTTTTTTAATTTAAGCTTTAAAGCTAATAAAAGTGTTTTAGTGATAAATATCTTTCGATTCATCTGTCCGTCGAGGAATGTCGCCTCGCCAACGAAATATTATAATTTTAAAATTACGAACGCGTGTCAAACGTGAATAAGTATTTTAATCGGATGCATTGTAAATTAATTGACGTTTCGTCTTACACACCGCGGTTAAAGTGTAGCCGCACGGTCGAATAAACAAAGCCACTCATCCGCGCAATAAATTCCAAAAGGCGACGCTTCTCTCTATCTCTCTGCTTCTCTCTGCTTCTCACTCTCTCTCTCTCTCTCTCTCTCTCTCTCTCTCTCTCTCTCTCTCTCTCTCTCTCTCTCTCTCTCTCTCTCTCTCCCAGCCAGGTAGAACTTGGAAATTTGTCAGCGCGACGGGCCGCGCGCGCATATTATTCGGGTAATTAAACATTAAATTTAACGTCGCCCACCGTAACGAGGATATATTCCTCGGGTAAGCGGCCTTGACGCGTCGCGTACGCGCGCCTATTTGTGCGTGCGCAACATATACACACACACACACACACACACATATGTGCACAATGCGCCGTAGTTAATAATTTCGCGCCGTTGCGACCAATTTTATTCAAGGGGCAAGCCAGATACGGCATGTTCGCCGTCTGCGGAGGAGCACTTGTCGTATATTGCGCGCGCGGCATGCACGTATTTATAGGTGTCTTCAAAATAGTTCGAGAGCAAAGTGTTGCAAAGACCGTAGAAATTCGAGCGAATACACGCGCGCGTGATATGTCACATCGCTTCCCCGTTCGTTTTCTCGCCGTCCCACGTTGTGCCGCGTTTTGCGCCGATCGGCCCGACGATGAACATTTTTTTTCACGGCGATCGCCGATCGCGTAGTCCCGCTGAAGTACCTCTTTCTGTTTCCTTCAGAACGTCCCAGATCCTCACCGATGCCTCGTCGCTCCCTCACACAGCGATCGCTCACAGCCGCTCTATTAATCGTCGCGTCACTCGCCCACACAACACCGGGTAAGTGACAAGCGGGGATTTCAAAAGAGGGGAGATTACAAAAGAGGGCGATTCGGAAGCAGACGGGCCCAGTGATGTGTTGCAAGTATCGAACAACCCGTACGACATCGAAGCCATTCTACTTCGCCGCGATGCAACCCTACCTCGCCTTGCTACTTGTTGTCAGAAAGCCGCATTGCGCGCATGTCGATTCGCCTCGCTCAGTCGATCCCCAAATGCATTCCCGTGTCCCCTAATCGTTGCTCCTATCCGTTCGGGACGATAGCTCGAGGATGAGCCCGCGGTAGCAGCGGTGGAATCGCCGCTGGAACCGCGCCTCAACCTCCGCAAGAACGCATAGTGCACCTTCTGCACCGAGCGATCGGTGCATCAGTCAGAATCGGGCCTAAGAAGGGAGAGAGAGAGAGAGAGAGAGAGGGAGAGAGAGAGAGAGAGAGAGAGAGAGAGAGAGAGAGAGAGAGAGAGAGAGAGAGAGAGAGCATGCGTATGCACGTAACACCGCCGGCACACAATGCATCCCGGGGCCCGCGTGCCCCTCCCGGAATCCCCATCTTTCGGTTCAACCGACGTATTACTTATTTATTAGGACCGTGCCCGGGTGGTCCGCGACATGACGGAATCGATTACGCGAATTCGCGGAACCGGCTTTCCTGGCTCACAAGCCCCCTTCGGAATTATGCTTCCACTCCTTCAGATTCGACCTCTCTCCCTTTCTCTCTCTCTCTCTCTCTCTCTCTCTCTCTCTCTCTCTCTCTCTTGCTCTCTGTCTCTCTCATTCTTGCTCTCGTTCTCTTTCTCTTTCTTTCTCCCTATCACCGTCTCATTTTCCCTCCTTCTCTTTTCTCCCTTCCCCCCCTCTCTCTCTCTCTCTCTCTCTCTTTCTTTCTCTTCTTTTCTGGATCCGCCGCCTCTTTAATCCTTCTCTCCTTTCTCCCTCGCTCCCTCATATCTTCTCCCTCCCCCTCCCTTCTCGTCGTCCTCCTCCTCCTCCTCCACCATCTCATCCTCCTCTGTCCGCTTCGTGCCCTCCCTGCGTCCTTCTTTAAACTTATACACCCTCTGCCCGTCTTTCCCACCGCCCCTTCGCTTCTCTTCATCCTCGGGAGTACGTCCAGAGGCACTCTCGTTCTATCGCGTCGTCGATCCTCTCCCTTTCCCCTCCGCACCCGCTGCCTCCTCGGCTTATTATGTAATCAGAATAACAATAATTTGTTTCGGGACTGCTTCGACTGCTCATCAATCCGAGTGACAGCCGATTGCCCGCGGCTATGTGTAGGTATCGGCCATTTAGCGATCCACCGGCTGCGGCTCCGGGGGCAGCGGGAGGGGGAGAGGCGGCAGGGCGGGCAGGTGAGCGGAGAGTGAGCAGTTTCGAGTTATCGCGCCGTATGCAGCTCTCCGCAGCTCCTCTATCCCGTTGATCCCGTTGTGACTCGCGCAGGTCATCGCGCAGGGCATTTCGGTGATTAATCCGCGATAACGCAAAGACGATAACCCGTGTTGGGCCACGCGACCCGGCAAATCGCGGCGAGTGCGCGAGCATTGAGACTCACGAGCGAGATGAAAAATGGAAAATAAGAGCATTGACAAATGGGTAGCACGAATTTGTTTGATCGAGGTATCACGGTGAAAAATTGTTGTTATTAATGAACATCACGTGACTGCACGTATGCGCACAAGTGCAACTTATTCTTCATCGCTCGCGCTTTTCAGTCTCTCATTTGCTTTTTTACGAAAGGCTCAGCCGTTTCGCCGCCTTGAGGACGTCGGGCGAATTTTATCCCCTCGTCCCGTGCAGCGCGCACCGATCGAGAATGATTTCGCTAGGTAGGATCTGCGGAAAAGAACAAGGCGAACGTTGCAATTGTATGTACAGATTTTATTAGGATTAATATAATTCTCATTATCAGGGCGGGTGAATACAATTGAATGTTGTTTTACCTGTGTATCCATATGCGCGCGCGCGTGTGTTTGTGTATGTGTGCGTGTACAAGTGTGTGTGTGTGTGTGTGTGTGTGTGTGTGTGTGTGTGTGTGTGTGTGTGTGTGTGTTTATATGTGTGTCTTATGCATGTGTATGTAACTCGTGTGTTTAGTGTTAGTCCGAAGAATGAACGTGGGGTTTAGGTAGCTAGCCTCGTCCTAGCCTCGTGTGCACATTCACACCACATAATTGATTCGCATGTGATCATCTGTTTCGTCGCACATTGTAATCTCTCCGTCTTTAAAAGTATCTCGCCTAATTTAATTACCGTTACGCAATAATTCGATTAATCAATAAATTCGTAATAATAAATCCGTATAAACGTTGAGTTGTGTGCGTGAGTGAACTAGTGGCGCCGAGCCTGTCGTAGGATCGGCTAGGAAGTCTCTGTAGTAACCAGCGGTAAACGTATCACAAGTTATGTAGCGTTCATTTATTCATTATCGGCGCGGGTGTCGGAGGCTCGATCGACCGATCGTGTGTAACTCGTGTGTGTAACATCGTCCCGTTAATAATGCCCCTCCCCCCCATCCCGCTATCGAGGACTCCAATGTTCTTTTATTACAGATTCTACGCGAAAAGAAGATTTCTCTCTCTCTCTCTTTCTCTCTCTCTCTCTCTCTCTCTCTCTCTCTCTCTCTCTCTCCCACCCTTCCTATCCTTTCTCTCTCCCTCTCTGTTCGTGAGAGACCGGCTGATGACAATACTCGGATACTCTCGTCCTCTTACCGGCTTATTTCCTCGGGTCTTTCAATTGTAAATGAATGTTGTTTCCTTTTTTTTCTTTTCTTTTCTTTAAATCAACAGCCGTGAATTAAACGCACGCTCGTCCCGCCGGAGGAGAGACCTCGCGCGCTTTTGGTAGGATCGTCGCGACGACTCTGCCGTCCCGGCAGGACGCGGACGACGCTCTCCCCGCACTTTTCGTCCGGATAGACAAAGACGAGAGAATAAACGCGATCTCTATCGTGCTGCTCGTGCGGCCTCGATCCTCCGACACTCGGAAGTATTGTAGTTATAGCGTGACGCGGTGCGCGCCGCGGCGTCTTAATCGTTCCGCTGTTTCCACCCTATAAATAGGCGGTACGTGCCGGCCGCCGCCGCGGACGCGCTCCGCGCTTAGGTAATCGTTCCTTTTATTGTATATCAAACTTTATAAACTGTAATACAATGTAAACCTGTAAAAAATATACTGGGTGGCGGTGGCTCTGTATAATATAATAAGTAGTATTATAATCGTTATGGTACAGTTGTAATTAGTATAAATATATCGTTATATTTTATAATCTGCTTCGTGTTGCTCGAAAGAGGGAGATAATCGAGACAACTCTTGCTCTCTTTTCCTTTCTCTTTCTCTCACTCTCTCTCTCTCTCTCTCTCTCTCTCTCTCTCTCTCTCTCTCTCTCTCTCTCTCTCTCTTTCACTCTCTCTCTTCCATTCTCTCATTCGTATGTATCATACAGACTCACTTACGTTTTATCGCAAGCTGCTCGATCTCATTCTCAACGCGTCTCCTCTTTCTCACCGTTTCTCTTTCTCTCTCTCTCTCTCTCTCTCTCTCTCTCTCTCTCTCTCCCTCCCTCTCCCTCTCTCTCTCTCTCTCCCTCTCTCTTTCTCCCTCTCATTCTTTCTAATTTTCACTCACTCACACACTCTCTCTCTCTCTCTCTCTGTCTCTCTCTCCCTTCCACTCGCTTCTCCTTCGTCGTACGGTAAAATACGATACACCAGTATCTACATATTCCGCTTCTTACGAGAGACGGTATATATAGTCGCATACGAAGCACGTCGCTCTTCACGTCCGAGTTGCACCGCGCTTTCGGAGGTACGCCTTTAGCTAAAAGCGTGCTCCCGGCGCGTTAATTCGCGTATGACAGACGCTTTTACTTAAATCGCGCCTAAAAGCGAGATAAAAATACCAGTCTTTGTTCTTCCCTCCTTGTCCTTGTGTAACGCGCAAGGTAAGTTCTTTCTACGAAGAAAAAAAAAGATATATTTATATATATATATATATATGTATAAATATATATACACATGCGACACACGTCAGCGAGAACGTTTCGTACGTTCCTATGACGAGCGGTCGAGAAACTTGTCGAGAACTTGTCGCGGACATTCCTTCCCAACGACGCGGGCGCGGGCGACAGTGAAATTAATACTGCTAACCAGGATGTCGATAAGCGATTATTTCCGCGGAAGCGAGAGAGAGGATCCACGGTGTACCGTTTACCGTACCTCGAAACAGCAGCTCGCTCTCATTCGTTCATTCGTACGCACGTTCATTCGTTCGTTCGTTCGTTCGTTCGCTCGTCGTTCGTTCGCGCTTTCGTCCACACGTTTAGTTTAACATGCGCTCGGGGCGAGGCTAGGGCGATTTAGGAACTACGTGACAGCACAACCGATGCAAGTAACTATTTCATCTGTTTCGTTTCCGGTTTCGGTTTCTTTTATACAGTATGAAGTCCTTGGTGAGATTCGAAACGGCGGTTTCTGCGTTGGCGAGAACGCACACACATATATCGCGATTTATTCGTCGAGTCGGGGAACAATATAAGGCGCGAAAAGAGGAGAACGATCGTTTCCAGGGAAGGTAGAGATCCGCCTGGCGGCGGGAACCACCGCGACAACGAGTGCGATAGCTCGCACGAGAAGTCGAATATGAGCTATCGGTAACCGTCGCGCGCGCGTTCCGTCGGCCATTTGAATTTGCCGCCAGTCGGTAAACTCCTTGCGCGCAGGAGAAGCTTGGGGATTCCCCGAGATCGAGAGATGATCCCAGTGCAGTTACCTTCCAGCGGCACGTCTACCGCGAGCTCACACTTTTTGCACGATTCGCGCTCGACGGCGACGAAGCCCCGGCCGTCAAGCTGGAATCATCGCTCGGCAACGCGAAATTCGCTCGGAAAGTGTCTCGATGATACATACATACATATATCTATAATATATATATACAAAATCGGAGCACACATACAAAATTGGAGCACGTTCGAATATTTCGCCCGATTTCGACAGAAATGAGAAGACGACATTTGACAATACAATGAAATTATCATTAGCGTCTTCCTTCCGGCGCAACGTCGATCGCGCGTAAGTAATGTCTCTTGAAAGGCGCGTTACCCCTTCTAATCGTATAATAAATATCATATTTACATATCTATACTTAGTCTCTTACAGTAATAATATAAGATATTTAGCGTTATAATAATAATAATAATAATAATAATAATAATAATAATGATAATCATCATAATCAATTTTATAATTAGTTTAGCGATTAATGCTCGTGTCTCAATTGAGGTAACGCAGTGGCGCCGCATTACTTTAATCGGGACACTTCAGTCGCGTGCGTTCGCAGAGTCACGTGTTTCGCGACGCACAAGCGTGCCGCTCTCTCGTCTCGCATGTATCATCGAGGAATCCCGCGTGTCTCCCTGCCGTAGAAAAGAATCCGAATAAGTAGCGATGAAATTTTCTAAGTGTCTGACGTTTCTCTCTCTCTCTCTTTCTCTCTCTCGCGCGCGCGCGCGCGCGCGAGAGTGTCTTGCGGAAGGCCGTTGTACCAAACACGCAGTTTCGCATCGCGACTTCCGATCGCAGTCCGTCGTCAGCTTGTCGTTTCGTCGGAGGTCATACTGACAACGGCCTCTATCGTCGTACACAGAGGCGATATTACAAATAATTGTCTTGGGTGCGTCACTGCGCGGCTAGCAATACGAGGAATTTTTGCGGCATGCGTGTGTGGTACTTGACCCACTATCAGCAACAACAGCGGCCGGTGTACGGTAATATCTAGCGCGCTACACACGCCGCAATTTTTACGACGTAATCGCGACACAGAAACCGCGGTTTTTACTACATATTCCCCCTCCTTCACGTTTCTCGCCTCTCCTTGTTCTCGCTCGATCAAAGGTTGTATTCGAAGAACAATACTCGCGATGCACAATTATCGATAAATATATGTATATGTATAATATATATATATATAAGTATGTATATGTATATATTACGCATAAATAATCGACAGCGCGTTTATCTCCATTGTTATCTATGTACAAATGTAGATTACACAAAATTAAAAATAATACCTTGCGGAGGTGTATTTCTCTTTCTCATTTTCTCACTCTGGCACACTCTGGCACATTCTCTCTCTCTCTCTCTCTCTCTCTCTCTCTCTCTCTCTCTCTTTCTCTCGAACACACGCACTCTTCTCAAATGTTCACTCGCTCTCATTTCTTCTCCTCCTCTCCACTCTCCCCTTTTGCTCTTCCTCTTTCCCTCCCTCACTTTCGCTCCTTCCATTTATACACGTACAACAAGTAAGATAATACTACCATATTTCTCATTCAATTATCGGACAATAATAGCCATTTTCGTGTTATAGGAACTTAGGATGGTGGACTTGTGTGTGGTCAAAGCCCAAGAAAAATCAAACATTTTGCCCCATTTGCCAGTCGGTGTCGATGCTTGTGTGATAGCCGGTATCCGAGTAGACGGATAGCAACATTGGGAGCGCAATCGCGCAACACGGCGGGGCGGTGTTCGCGATCGCGATAAAGATATAATATTTACATGTGTCGTTCGTGCGTGTATGAGTCAAGAACGCGGATCGGTGCGGAAATCTAGAGAAATTCAGCATTTCATTTCGATGTCGTGCACACGCGTACGAAGACGAACAACGCGACAACGTAACTCGACGCACTTTTTCTCTCTCGCTTTGTATATGTATTTACAGTAGGTGAGTGTTAAAATAATCGAAATTGCACGGCACATTCGTTTTTATCCCGTGCGTGCACACGCGGCGACAATGATAACGATCGCGCTGTCGGACGATGAAACAATAAACCGCAAGAATGACGGCAATATTTTACTTAATTAAGAACTAGCGTGCCGAAACGATCTATCAAGATACAATGACGAAGGAGAACCGCGCCACCGTAATCGGTAATTCGCGCGTGTGAACGGTTACCGCGATCGGTCCCAACGAGAGATCACGCCGCAGATATCAAACAAACACGATTAACGATAATCGAAGTAACTTTGCGACACGACAACGATAATGATATGTTATAACTGTGCGCGAACAAAAGTTTATGACTAATTAACTAATTGGCCAAATGTTTAAACCGATTATTCATTAATAAGAACGACACAAGTGACAATGATAATAATTATATAATTGCATTATATAATTATAATAATTATATAATTATAGTAATTATATTATAAATCAGTATATGATAATAATTATATAATTGCATTA